>NC_133331.1:114875819-115198774 GCF_042186555.1 Aquarana catesbeiana
TTCGTGTTCGTGTCCCATAGACTTTAACGGTGTTTGCGTGTTCAAACAAATTTTTTGCCTGTTCGCATGTTTTGTACGAACCGAACAGGGGGGTGTTCGGCTCATCCCTACTAATGATATGCTACAGTAACTGCTAAATACAATGGCCACTACTTCATACACTTACTGCAAGACCTTTCTGTGGCCTTTGATACATTATCACCTGCTCCTTCTCAAACTCTGCTCCCATGGCCTTCAAGGTCCTGCTTTTTCCTGGTTCTCCCATCTAATACAGTGCTCCTTCGGCATTACTTACAACTCTATTGCCTCCTCTCCACTTCTTTCTTTAGAGGTTCCCCAAGGCTCTGTTCATGGACCCCTTCTCTTCATCTACACCTCCTTTATTGGTCATTTGATAACCTCCCATAGTTTCCAATACCATCTCTACGCCAATTACACCAAAATCTCTCTACTCCTCATCTCACTCCTTTAATCTCTTTTCACACTACTAACTTACTAACATATCAACTTGCATGTCACACCACTTCCTCAAACTAAATGTTTCTAAAACTGAGCGGGAAATATTCCCCAACCCACCCCCTCTTTTCAATAAAGATCAATATTTCAACTATTAGTCCATCAGTGCCTCCCCTCATTCCAGGGTACTAGGTGTAATCCTAGACTCTAACCTATCTTTTTAAGCTCCAAATACAATCAGTCAAAAACTTGTAGATTTCACCTTTGTAACATCTCTAAATTCTCACCTTTTTTTTCTAACGAAACCAACAAACTACTCATTTAATCCATTGTTATCTCTTGCCTTGATTATTGCAACTCCCCTTTCTTAGGCCTAAATCTACACAAGCTAGCCCCCTTTAATCCATCACGAATGCTGCCGCCACACTCATATACCTTACCAACCGCTCAGTGTGTGTCACACCTCTCTATCAATCCCTTCACTGACTTACGATTGCCCAGCGAATGAAATTCAAAATACAATCAGTCAAAAACTTGTAGATTTCACCTTCGTAACATCTCTAAATTCTCACCTTTTTTTTCTAACGAAACCAACAAACTACTCATTTAATCCATTGTTATCTCTTGCCTTGATTATTGCAACTCCCCTTTCTTAGGCCTAAATCTACACAAGCTAGCCCCCTTTAATCCATCACAAATGCTGCCGCCACACTCATATACCTTACCAACCGCTCAGTGTGTGTCACACCTTTGTATCAATCCCTTTACTGACTTACGATTGCCCAGCGAATGAAATTCAAAATACTAACATATGCCATTCACAACTCTGCCCTCTCCTATCCTCTGGAACTCTCTACCTCAGTCTGAATGGCTATCTCTTACTCTGTCCACCTTTAGGCAATCACTTAAAACTTATCTCAGCCTATCCTGCCTTCACCTAACAACTGATCTTTTAATTCTTCGATCAGCTCATCCCTCACAGTTATTACCTTTTGTACCACTTGCCCCACCCTATTATATTGTAAGCTCTTATGAGCAGGGCCCTCTTAACTAGGGATGGGTGAACGATTCGGTCCGAGCATGAGTTCGGGCCGAACTTTCGTTGTTCAGTTATTTGGCAAACAGCCAAAACAAACAGGTCGTTCGACATTTTGCTCGGCCCCCTGAACCAACCACAATGCACTGTGGCACTGAAAAGTGCTATGCAAGCCCTGATTGGCTGAAGCAGTGAAAGCTTCAGCCAATCAGGGCATAGAGCACTGTCAGAGTCATGATTGGACACTGTCATCATGACTTTATCCACTCATGGCTCATTCCCGCCCCACAGTATAAAAGTATTCTTTCAATGGCAGCCATTTTCAGTGTGATTTTGGTGTGGAGAGAGATAGAACAGGGCTCTGTTCAGTGCTATTAGTTAGTTAGTGTGCTATACTGTGCTATTTTGCTTCAACTGTCAGTGTAGAATATTAGTTTAGCGTCAGTCTAGGGATAGGGTGAGTATAGTGAGGAGGACCATCATTCAGCTTTGCATAGTGTGCAGCTAGAGTAGGGACAGCTCAGATAGTTTCACTGTAGTGTAGTGAGACTGTGTCATTCATACATACATTAGTGTAGAGTAGGGACAGCTCATATAGTTTCAGTGTAGTGTAGCGAGACCATGTCAGTAATCATTAAATTAGTGTATAGCTAGAGTAGGGACAGTTCAGATAGCGTCAGTGTAGTGATGTTTGAACACCGTCTATTTGATTGCGTTACTGCCAGTTTAACGCCATATAGTTTTGTGTGCGTTACTGCCATTTTAACGCCATTTACTTCTGTGTGCATTACTGCCAGTTTAACTCCATATAGTTTTGTGTGCGTTACTGCCAGTTTAACGCCATATCATTTTGTGTGCCTTACTGCCAGTTTAACACCATATAGTTGTGTGCATTACTGTACATTTGGCGCATTATATTGCAGCATATTATAGTGTATCCATGGAGTGTGTCTGTGTAGTGTGAGTACCCAAATTAAAGTGCACTAAACACCTCTTTAGATTGATTAAAGTGCATCTATGTACAGATTCAATCAGAGACAAGTGTGCAGTCCCCTGCAGTTGCCAGAGTGGATAAACCTGCCTCCTTGTTCACTTCTATTCCTGCCATAGCACCAACATCAGCGTTATTTGACCAAAACGTCAGCCACTTGCTCCTTGATAATGCCCAGCCATTACTGGATTCATATGTTGGTTCTGAGGTTGAGGATGACAGGAACATGAGCCTAGAGAGAGGGAGGAACACTGGTAGACAAATTGGCATTCATGTTCCCCAAGCTGCAGCGTATTGCCAAGTTGTCTCCAGTGGTAATGATGAAGATGGAGATGATGATGATGAGGTCACTGATGCAACTTGGGTGCCAGATAGATCAGAGGCGGAAACTGAAGGTGAGGCGGCACAACCCCAAGGAGGCTGAAATCAAGAGAGCAGCCACCCTATTCCATCACATTCTGCAGCTGTTATCTCCCGGCCCACTCCCCAAAGCTCAGCTGACTGGGCCCTTTTCAGCACATCTGCAGCAGATCGTACTGTTGCTATCTGCAAACTGTATCTCAGGCACATCAAACATGGCAAAAACACCAACCATTTGGGTACCACATGCTTAACAAGGCATTTAACATCCAATCACTCAGCCCATTAACAAGAGCACCTAAAAGCAACACAAAAGGGGCACAGATCTGTCCCTCCTCCTCCTCCTCCTTACCCACTTCAGTCTGCCCCTGCCATACCGAGTCATTAGCGAGTCATTGCCTCTCAGCAGCCTCCACTGACATGGATGATGGTATAGCACATGGTGTTCCAGGTCCTAGCAGCACATCTGCCAGCAGCACACCACCAGCTGTAGACTGTAGCTGGCAAATTTCTCTGCCCCATCTGCTGCAGCAGAAAAAAAATACAGTCCCTGCCACCCACATGCCCAGCGTCTGAATGCAAGCTTGTCAAAGCTGTCGGCTCTCCAACTTCTGCCTTTCAGCCTGGTGGATTCTGCCCCTTCCGTGAATTCGCAAATGTGCTGTATCACAATGGCAGGTTGCCAGTCGCTACTACTTTTCACATAAGGCTGTTCCATATCTCTACCATCATGTGGAAGGGAATGTTCTGGCATCATTGGGCAAGGCAGTGAGCCATAAAATCCACCTTTCTGCTGACACGTGGTCCAGCAAGCATGGGCAGGGATGATATATTTCTCTCACAGCACAATGGGTAACGCTGCTTGCAACTCGAAAGGATGCAGGACAGGGCTCGGTTCCGCAGCTTGCTGTGCCCCTATGTCTCCATACAGCTGATGGTGATGTTACTAGACCTGTGAGCTCAACCCCTTCCTCCTCCTCTGCCACCTCCATGCCCTCCTCTGCAGAACTGTCCTATGAACATCAGATACCCCCTATGCATTCAAAGGGCTATTCCCAGAGTCAGGCTGAAAGGTGCCATGCAGTGCTTCAGCTGGTGTGTTTAGGGGACAGGCCTAGAGGTGGTTCACACCACGCCAGCTGGAGCCAGGAATGGTGGTGTGTGATAATGGCTCAAACCTCCTGTCCGCCCTTAGACAGGGAAAGTTGACACGTGCCATGCCTGGCACATGTCCTGAATTGGTGGTGCAGCGTTTCCTAAGTACGTACCCAGGGTTGCAAGATGTATTAAAGCAGGCCAGAAGAGTCTGTAGCCATTTCAGGCAGTCATACACAGCCAGTGCTCGGTTGGCTGAAATTCAGTGGGAATTCCACCTGCCCGTGATTTTTTGACATGCCCTCCAGGTGGAACTCAACTTTGGGAATGCTGCAGTGGCTATACATGCAGCAGAGGGCCATCAATGAGTACCTGTGCCAGTATAGCACGACGACAGGCTCAGGCCACCTCAGCTTTTTTTCCTCACTCCAATGGCTGATCATTAGGGATGCATGCACTGTATTTTCAGTGCATGCAGTGCCAGTGCATGCATCAGTGACACAATCCCTGTTGTGTTCCTGCTGGAGCAGACTCTGCGTGGCATTATGGACAGGGCACTGGAGGCAGAGCAGCAGGAGGAAGAGGAGGACTTCCTTTTCTTTCAAGGCCCACTTTATCCAGACACCATCATTCCTATGTCACAGAACACATAGGAGGAGAATGAGGTGGAGGATTCTGGCACTTTTATTGGCTTTGAAGAAGAGGAAGACATGTGTCAATCTGTAAGCGATGGCTTTCCAACCCCTGGACCCTTGGGAGTAGTACGTGTCTGGGAGGAGGAAGTTCCAGATGCTGTCATCCTGAGTGACCCAGAGGAGTCTGTTTCTCAAGCCTCTGCAAATTTGAGGAGCACGGGCAACCTCATGCTTCAAAGCCTGTGAAAGGAGCCAAGAATACGTGGCATAAAGGAGAAGGATGATTACTGATTGGCAACCCTCCTTGACCACCGTTATAAGGGGAAGGTCTCAGAACTTATCCCGTCCCCACAGAGAGTGCAGAAGATAAAATCTCTTGAGGACACGTTAAATGGATTTTATTGAACATTTTATCCTGACTCCAGTAGCTTACAGTGTCGTGGAAAACGTAGTTTTGAGTCTTCTGTTGGTCAAGAGAGGAGCGTTGGAGAAGGTATCTGCCTAAGTGAGGCATTTTGGAATTTTTTTAGTCCTCGCTGCCCAGGGCTGTCAGCTTCCATATCCCATTGATCATCTGCATCACATGGTGGATGATTACGTCTGGGCCAAAACAGAGATGGAGAGCTTTCCAGCTGACGATACACTGACTTACTGGGTCATGAGAATAGACCACTGGCCAGAACTTGCCCAGTATGCTATTGAGTTGTTGGTTTGCCCTGTATCCAGCGTGCTTTCAGAATGGGCATTCAGTGCTGCAGGAGACTTTGTTACTGATCATAGAACGCGTCTGTCCACAGACTCCGTGGACTGGTTGACTTTTAGAAAAAATAATCAGTCCTGGATTACAAGCTATGAAGCCCCTGATGCCAATATCACCGATTAAGACTTTTTGGGATGTGGAATCTCTGCAGGACTTTGAGGCTGCCTAGCTTTGAGGGTGTTCAATCATTTCATCTGGAAAAATGTATTTGGTATAGGTTTTATGAGCACAATTAACATCCAAAGACCAATTTTTCAGCACTTGTTTGACAGGTGCATATCATTGCAATTTTTTACAGCAAGGCCAATTCTTGCTTTCATCAAGAGTACCTCTATAGGGTTACGGTGTGAAGGCGCCACTGACACCCAAAGACCAATTTTTATGCACCCGTTACTTCTATCCAAAGTCAAAGTGACACCAAAAAATCTCTAATCTTGTTCTCAGTGTACTACATTGTGGCCTCATCATACACACTGGCTCCCCAGCTGTTGCTGAGCAAAATAAAGGTAGCTTGCAGGGAAAATGTCATTTTTTGACTTTATAAATGCAATTATTGCTGCAGCAGATTCTAGACATCAGATCTGCCACTTTACAGGTAGACTAGGGGGCCCCCCTAGGCACTATACTGGAAGGAATTTTTCACAAACTTTTTTTTTTTTTATTGATACATGTCCCCCCAGGACAGGATCCAGACCCCTATAACCATTGTATGCCCAATTACTTGCATATATGCCTTCAAAATGGGCACTTTTGATTTTTGACATTCGGGTCCTATTGACTTTTTGGAAAGTTCTGGTGCAAACCGAACAGGGGTCTGTTTGGCCCATCTCTGCTCTAAAGCCCCATACACACTATTAGATTTTCTGCAGATTTTTGTCTTCAGATTTACCAAAACCATGTAGTGCAAGGGCCTGCCTGATTGCATGCAAATTGAAACTCTTAAGGTTTGACCTTATATTATATGGTTTTGTTAAATCTGAAGACAAAAATCTGCAGAAAATCTAATAGTGTGTATGGGGGTCTTAACCTACCTGTATTTTATCTTGTATTGTAACTGTACATCCTCCATATATATTGTAAAGTGCTACACAAACTATTGGCGCTACATAAATCCTTTAAAATGATATTAATCACGGACCAAATATAGCCATGTCCATTTATGCTGCAGTGGCTGGGACTTGGGAGAGGTAATTTGTGGTATAGACATGTTGGCTGTTTTTTTTTCTTTCAACTGTTTTTTGTCTCATAAACTGCTATTTTTTTGTTATGGTCATTGTGTCCCCCTTACTTATTCATGTGGAATAGGCTGTTACCTAGAGGCCCCCTTTTTTAAAGGGAGCTTCCAGGTTCCGATAAGCCCATAGACCATACATTTATTGGGCAAGAGTTGAGGTAGGTTCCGATAAGCCCATAGACCATACATTTATTGGGCAAGAGTTGTGGTAAAAAGGCCCTTGTGTCCTCATCAACATGGGGACAAGGTTCTCTAGGAGGGATGTCCCCCCTGGCAAGGTACCCCTCCTATGTTGAAGGCGTGTGGCATCATATGGTTTAGGAGGGGGAACACATGCTTGTCCCCCTTATTTCCTGGCCAGACAGGCTGTATGCTTGGATAAGGGTCTGGTATGGATTTTGGGAGGACCCCATGCTTTTTGCTTTGTTTTTTGCATATGGTTCTTTCCTAAAAACTATTCCAGACCTAAAGGGTCCTTATATAAATTTTAGGGGGCACCCCACTCTTTTTTTTTTTTACACTATTCCTGCTGTTGGCTGAACATGCCAGGAGTGGATGAGTCACTGGTTGTTAGGACTCTGGTGGGTGCCAGCTCCCTAACAATCAGGAGCCCTGTGCAGGAAGCTGTCACATTTAGCAGTGATAGTATTGCCAATGCTAAATGTTTCACTTTCACTGCAGCTGAAGGTTTGCTGAGCCGAACACCTATCTTTCAATAGTTTGCACAGGAATTGCCACAGACTATCTCCTTCATATTATTTCCTGTCCTGGTTAAATGTTATCGACCAATATTATTAGACTATTTTCTTTTTTTCTAATGTTTTTATGGCTCTCTTTTCTCTTAGGATCCAACAAAAAGGGAATGTTACATTAGCCATGTGAAAGGCAACAAATGGATGCTGACATTAAGCACGTATTACAAACATTACAGGCATTATTCCTTTTGCTTACGTTTGTGAGAATAATAAGACATTGACAGTGCAATTTTTACTGTATAAATAGACCCCTTAACATTCTTCCACACTGATGGAAAAAAAAAATAAAGAACTCTTGCATAAAGTTACTGCTGGAGTGTTGGTGAAACCAAAGCATGACTTTCTAATGGCTACTACAATATCACAAGTGAAAAATACAAATTCAATGAAAAGCGGGCGACAAGAAAATGTTTGGATAAAGAGCATGACATTTTGCCAAGTTTATTTGCCAAGTGCAGTTTGGTTTGCCCCAGAAGAAAGCTGTCTGCAATTAGTAAGCTAGAAAAATATTACTTGAGGCTACGTATCAATAACCAGCTTATTACCAACACAAGACACATCTACTGGAAATGGCATTTCAGATAATATGATATGATCGTGTGACTTCTGCTTCCCCCCCAAAAAGTTACATACAATTACAGAAGAGCCTTATTATGGCAAACTGGGTGGTGCCAGAAAAGTGCAGCTTAATAGACAATCCTTCTAGAAAAAATGCCAAACAGCCGTGGTTTTTGTAACCAAAACAAGACAGAAATCTTTTGGCAAGACATGTTGTTTATTATGGAAATTTAGAAGTGTCTTTTGAAACTGGTAGCTTGTCTTAACCACAGATTATATCCCTATTGATTAAGAGACAGCATCACATTTTTGTAAAAAAACAAAAAAAAAAACAAACAGGTTTGGTGAATGGTGTGTGTATATATATATATATATATATCTATATATAGATAGATAGATATATATATCTATCTATATATAGATAGGTCTATATCTATCTATCTATCTATCTATCTATCTATCTATCTATCTATCTATCTATCTATCTATCTATCTATCTATCTATCTATCTATCTATCTATCTATATAAGTGTGTGTGTGTGTGTTTTTATATATATATATATATATATATATATATATATATATATATACACACACACATACATACTGTATTGGGTTACTATCATTCATGTGAAGTTGAAATACATTACTCTCTTTAGCAAAACAGCAACCTTAAAGCAAACATATATTTTACCTATTCTATAAGATGTAGGCTCCCTACAATGTCTGTCATCAAGTATATAAAATGTAGCATTTTTATCTGATTTAACATTTAAGGTGGAGTTTTTTTCCCTTTCTGTTACCTTTTGATTGTATAGTATGCAAAAAACAAACAAAAGAAAAAAACAATTTTTAAAAGATTACTCCACTCAAAACCTTTAGAATTATAGATGAATGCCAATAGGTGGTACCATTTACCACCTTTTATATTTTGGATACCAGCAGTGAGGCAGTAAAAACATTTGGGTCAGTCATGTTTTTATTGCCCTCCAATCACTCCACTTAGCTGTAAGGCAACGTATGGGGTTGTATACATGCCACGTGCACGATGCTTTGCATTGTGGCATGATAAAAATTATTTTACACCCCCCACAGCTCCATGAGGAGTGTCTCTCTTCCAGTCAGCTCTGCAGGACCTCTGAGTTCAGCTTCTCTCTCTCTAGGCCCCTGGGTCGACCACCCAGGGCCGCATGACCACCTCCACGGAGGAGAGGGCAGCCTCCCCCTCCCTCCTGGACTCTGTTCCCTGGCTCAACTCACTCTGAGTACATGTTCCCGGGGCTTTAATACAGTATCCCAGCATTTCACCTCTGCCAATTGCCAGGACTGTAACAAAGCCTGTGCACTCACTTGTCAGGTCCCCTCCCACCATCCAATATGCCTCCCTATTGGACCAGTGAGGGACAGTCAAACAAGCTGAGCTGCACCTGACCACAATGAGCAGACCTTACCAATAGATCCTGCTCCCTGGTAGCCAGAGAGCACTCTAAGTTTTACCTGACCATCTTCCTGGTAAGCAGGAAGATCAAAAACTATACTCTCTTCTAGCACCTACCTAGGAGGGTGCTACAACCACTTTAGGTGTACTCAGTCTTTAGAGTCTCATTACAATTTTTGAATAGAAAGCAGTCTTGCATGTGAAGTTTATATAAATAACTTATAAGGTGTTCAGTTTTTTTCTATCTATATATTTAAATACATATCTGATACAATGAAAAGGTTAAAAAGCAATAATGATCCCAAAAGCATACCTTATTTTAGGGTTTTCAGTGAACTGGTATAATATATGTTGTTGGTGATCATGCCACAAGGCTGGGTTCAGAGAGTACAGACACAGGAAGGACATCTTCCTGCCTTATTTCCTGACTTCACACAATGAAAACCAGACAAAACTTTGCCAATGTTGTGAACACAAATCTAAAAATGAAAATGTATATTAATTATATTCATGACTGCCAAGTACGCTAAACAAATAGTAATTTCAAATGTATTTAAAGTGGTATCAAACCCAAAAGCAAACATTTATTATATTGCAGTTTACTAATTCTTAGATGTGATTGATGCTTTAGTTTTCTTTCGTAGGCTTTCTTTCCCTTATTTTCACCTGGTGGCAGTTAGAGGGATGAGACAAACCACACTAACAGGGGGTGCTTGCAATGATCAGCTTTTATTTAAAACTTTTATCTAAAAAGAAAAAAACTGTTGCTGTAATTGCTTAAATGTGTTAGCTGGAGTTTGGCTTCAATTTCTGAGTGTATCTAAATCTCTTAGTCCATCTAACACTCCCCTCCTCCCAGAATAATTAGGGCACTTTCACACTGGGGCGGGCGGGCGTCGGCTATTTTTAGCGGTGCTCTACCGTCGTTTTGGCGGAGCTTTTTGGCCGCTAGCGGATCGTTTTTAGCCCCCGCTAACGGCCGAAAAAGGGTTAAAAGGGCCTGCTAAGCCAGCAGTGATTAAATACCACCAAAAGAAAGCTCTGTTTGTGTGAAAAAAAGGACAACAATTTCACATGGGTACAATGTTGCATGACTGAGTAATTGTCAGTCAAAATGTGAGAGCACCGAAAGCTGAAAATTGGTCTGGTTAGGAAGGGGGTTTAAGTGCCCAGTGGGCAAGAGGTTCAAAAAATAAAGAAGTAAATGAACATATCTTTGCAGGAAAATAAATGTGCATTTATCATTTTATTTTACGTGAGCCTGCAAAACATTGCTTGCCTGTTTTATGATTTCACCCTATTACAGCATTTTACATCTTTTGTAGAAACCCTAGAAAAAAGTCAAATCAAGGTTTTTCAGCTATTCAAAACTCAGCAAAAATAGAAAAAATGTGCTACATTGGTATAGTTTAGAATATTATGAATATTGTCTAAGGCTCTATTCACAGCAATGTGTTTTTTCATGCTTTTTGCAGAAACGCAGAACACTTTTTCTTAACATGGTTCCTATGGAACACGTTAACATCAATGCATTTTTGTGCCTCTGCATTTTTGGAAAGGGTCGGTGACTTTTTTAAATGCAAAGCACAATTTTTTTTGCTTTGTTGGTCCAATAGACTTTAATTGATGATTTGCATTTTTTAATCTGCCCAACAACAAAAAAAGCATAAAAAAAATGCAAATTGCGGCAAAATCGTGGTTAAAAAAACACACAGAAAGCACAGTAAAAAGCACTGCAGAAAGCAGTGGCGGCTGGTGCTCAAAATTTTTGGGGGGGCGCAAACAAACTGAAAAATTCAGAAAAACACTGAAAAAAAAAACCATCAATTGCAGCCTCACTGTGCCCATCATATGCAGCAACTGTGCCCATCATATGCAGCCATTGTGCCCATCATATGCAGCTTCTGTGCCCACCATATGCAGCCATTGTGCCCATCATATGCAGCCTCTGTGCCCATCATGTGCAGCCTCTGTGACCTCCATATGCAGCTTCTGTGCCCATCATATGCAGCCTCTGTGCCCACCATATGCAGCTTCTGTGCCCATCATATGCAGCCTGTGCTCATATCCAGCCTCTGTGCCCACCATATGCAGCTTCTGTGCCCACCATATGCAGCTTCAGTGCCCATCATATGCTGCTTATGTGCCCATAATTTTCAGCCACTGTGACCCCCTCTCCCCCGCCGTCAGACTGGCACTTACCCCATCCGGGTGACAGCAGCGAGCTGTGGGACGGGCAGGCGACGGCTCCTGCATCCTCCATGGTTCCAGTGTGTCTCCTCCTCCGTTCCGCTAGGTGTCCAATAGGGATGTCTGTGCCTTCAGCCAATCAACTGACAGGTATTAGACCCAGGCTCCCTGATTGGCGGAGAGGCGGTTCAGTGTTAGCAAAGCAAATATTTATTTGTTTTGCTAACACACCTGGGTGGGCTCGTAGGACAATGCTCTGCGCCACGAGTCTACCTTTTTTGAAGCCTATTAGAGCCTATGGCTCTAATCAGGTGGCTCTCCTGCCGCTGGAATTCAGGCGTCCGGCGTCGGAAAAGGGGCAAGATGCCTGAACAGGGGGTGGCTACAGCGGCCATAGATAGATTCATGCAATGCATGAATCTATCCATTTTACATATAGGGGGGTGGCTGGAGAGAGGGGTCGGCACCCGTGCGCCCTTATGGATGCACCGCCACTGGCAGAAACGTTCAAAAGCAACAGGCATAGATGTGAATTGAGCCTTACAAAAGATGCAAAGACCATACATGTCTGGTGGTGTGGGTTAGCATGCGTTGCGGTGGGGAAACCTAATTATTTAACCACTTCCCGCCCAGCCTATAGCATATTGACGGCTGGGAAGTGGTTGCGTTATCCTGACTGGGCATCATATGACACCCAGCAGGATAACCCCAGGCGCGGGGGCGCACAGCGCGGGGATCGGGAAGGGCGTATGTCCCTCGGACACATCGCTTCCCCGATCACAGTAAA
Source organism: Aquarana catesbeiana (assembly GCF_042186555.1). Taxonomy (NCBI): domain Eukaryota; kingdom Metazoa; phylum Chordata; class Amphibia; order Anura; family Ranidae; genus Aquarana; species Aquarana catesbeiana. Next base: position 114,888,115 of record NC_133331.1, read on the forward strand.
AAGTCAATGAATTTGGCTGTTTGCCACGTTATCGGCTGTGTCAAAGTCACAGCCGATCACGTCATAACAAACTCGGCAGCGCGCTTCATGCATGTCGCCGGAGGCATGCAGATCAGGGATCAAGGAAGGCGCGTGTCCCTTGGACACAGCGCTTCCCCAATCAGGGTAAACAGCCAATGAAATTGGCTGTTTACCACGTGACCGGCTGTGTCCAATCACAGCCGATCACAAATGTAAACATTGAGGAGCAGTTACTATCTGATCTCTGCTCTCTCCTCACACACCGATCGTGTGAGGAGAGAACAGAAATCAGTAAATGAGCTGTCAGTGTATATTGTCTGTATACTGTTCACAACACGCCCCCCCAATAAAGAGGACCTGTCACCCAGCCCATCTGTCAATCAACCCATCTGTCAATCAACCCAGCCCATCAATCAGCCCAGCCAATCAATCAGCCCATCTGTCTATCAGCCCAGCCAATCAATCAGCCCACCAGCCAATCATCCCATCTGTCAATCAATCAGCCCATCTGTCAATCATCTGTCACAGGCCCACCGCCATCGGTACCACCATTGGTACCGCCACACAGGCTACCAGTACCGCCATCGGTACCACCGCCAGTTCTGCCATCAGGCCCGCCACTAGTACCGCCATCAGTACAGCCATCAGGCCCACCATCTATACCACAACACAGGTCCGCCACACAGGCCTGCTACCAGTATCGCCTTCAGTACCCCCACCAGTACCGCCATCAGTACCGCCACCCGTACTGCCACCACCACCACCCGTACCGCCATCGATACCACCACCCATACCGTCACCTGTACCGTCATCGGTACCACCACCCGTACCGCCACCTGTACCGCCATTGGTACTGCCACACAGGCCCGCCACTAATACCACATCGGTACCACCACTACCACCAGCAGTACCATTACATAGGCCTGCCAAAAAGCACTACCATAATGTCGCAAAGGGTTTACACACCTGAGGAGGCATATGCCATTCTTACCATGTCGGATGATGAGAGCAGCGGGGAGCTCCCACCATCCGATTCTGGTTCGGAATACGAGTCAGTGGAGGATAGTGGATCAGAGTCCGAGTCTGCGGAGGAAACCGTCCCTCCCAAAAGAATGAGATCAGGACCAAGATCAGGACCAAGATCAGGAGATCTGCCCACCACCAGCAGCGCCAGACCCCAGGAAGAAGAGCCCAGTACAAGTACTGGAATCACACGCCCATCCCGAAAAACCCAGCCCCAGTCCTACCTTCCCGATGCCCTGGCAAACCCCTTATGGTTGCCTGCCAACTCAGGATCCGCTATCATCCCCCCTTTCACTGCACAGCCAGGTGTGCAGCCTGACACTACAAATTTTTATCAATTCGATTATTTTTGTTTATTTTTCCCACAAGATTTGCTGCAGAATATGGTGGATCAAACTAATCTGTATGCATCCCAATTTATTGCTGCCAACCCCAATTCTTCCTACGCCCGCATGTTCCAGGGGTCGACGCCTAACACTGGATGAACTTAAAGTGTTTTTGGGCCTTACATTTAATATGGGGCTTACAAAAAAGAACGAAGTCCTTGCATATTGGTCCACCAACCCCATCCACCACATGCCCATATATTCCGCTGTCATGTCCAGGACAAGATATGACATGATTATGTGTTTTCTCCACTTCAATAACAATTCACAGTGCCCTCCCCAAGATCATCCCAACCACAACAAATTGTACAAGATACGCCCCCTAATCAATTCCTTTTCCCAGCAATTTAGAGATGTTTTTATCCCAGACCAAAAAATGCGTGTGGACGAGTCCCTCATACATTTCACTGTCCGACTGCACTTCAAGCAGTATATATCAAGCAAGAGAGCATTAAATAAATGATATGATCGAGCCACTGGATACGTCTTCACATTCTGGATCTACGAAGGCAAAGACTCCCAGCTCCAGCCCCGTGATTGCCCCACATATGTTGGAACCAGTGGGAAAATTGTCTGGGAGCTGGCATACCCCCTGTTCGAAAAAAGATACCATTTATATGTCGACAACTATTATACCAGCCTGCCCCTTTTTCGTTAACCTTTATAGTAAAAAAAACCCCGGCCTGCAGTACTTTAAAAAAAAAAAATGTAAGGGATTACATAGGTTGGACTTGATGGACGTATGTCTTTTTTCAACCTCACCTACTATGTACTATGTAACTATGTAACTATGGATTCCCACAAAATCTGTTGACAAAAAAATTGCAAAACGGAGAATCGGCATTCATAAGGAACGAGAAGGTGTTGGCCATGAAGTGGAGGGACAAGAAAGACGTCCACATCCTCTCTACCATCCACAATGACACCGTGCTGGAGATCCAAAGAAGATGCGGCCCCATTGTAAAGCCAGAATGTGTCCACAACTACAATATGTACACGGGGGGGGGGGGGGTGGATTTAAACGATCAGATGCTACAGCCCTATTTATCAACCAGAAAGTCCCGTTATTGGTACAAGAAAGTTGCGTTTCACCTGTTTCACATGGCCCTTTTTAATTCATTTGTCTGCTACCAAAAAGCAACTCAATACCAACAAATCACCTACCTCAAGTATATTGAAGATATTGTCATTACCCTCATTTACCAACAAGGTCCCGCCCCAGGAAGCATTCGCTCTGATAGTGTGAGTTGACTTCACGAGCAACACTTTCCCTATCACATTCCCCCCACAGAATCTGGAAGAAGCCGCCAAAAGAAATGCTGTGTATGCAGCAGAGGAGGAGTAAGAAGAGATACCAGCTATTATTGTCCCCAAAGTCCCTCCCAACCTGGCCTGTGCATCGGAGATTGCTTCAAAAATTATCATACATCCATCCAATATTAGTTCCCCTTATTATTAACAGACTGCCATTTCCCCATTTGCCTGCTACCATGTTAATTAACTGACCCTGGCCTGTTTACCGACGATGTCTTTCCTTGCTGATTTAAACCACATTTCTGACTTCCACGTGCACCAACCTCAGGCTGTTTACTGACAATGCCTCTGCCTGCTGATTTAAACCACGTTTCTGACTTCCACGTGCACCGAACTTGGCCTGTTAATCGACCATGTTTTTGCCTGCCACTTGGACTGATCTTTTAGGCATCTACTTTAGTACACAGGGGTCTCATATGTGAGCGTTCTGAGTAGAGAAAAACAGTTTTTCGTTTTCTGTGCTCCCAGAACAGGGTCTGGTTCCCCGGAGGCTTTAAAGCGATTTGGGTGGGAGAAGCCTCTACCCCTGTCCCCCTGGCCCTAAGCTTGATGGTCCTTCCTGCTGCCTGGACCAATACTTTGGCTGTGCTGACCATATTGCTGCCTGTAATGACCCATTACATTATGGACCATGTTTCTTCCTGCTGCTTGGACCAATACTTTGGCTGTGTTGACCATATATCTGCATGCTGCCTCTACTGACTTTGGACAGTATTTCTGCCGGGACACCTCTGCCTGCTACCTGGACCTGTGCTTTGGCTGTTCTCAGGCTGTGCTCTGCCTGTGCTGACAGTATCTCTGCCTATACGAACTATGGACAGTATTCCTGCCTGCTGCCTGGATGATCGCTTTTGCTGTCGCTGACCTCATTCCTGCCTGCTGCCTGGACCGATGCTCTCCTCTGTAAACCACTGCACTTCTAAAACCACAGGTAATCTTTTGTTATTTGGTATGTACCTGCTATGTGTTAGAAATATGAAGGGCCTTCAAAAATGTGATTGGTAGTCAGAAAATTATATGTGTAATTAATGCTGCTAGAATGCCTGCAGGTTCAATGTTGGGCCTCTGTATGTGGCCAGGCTAAAAGTCTCACACATGTGGTATCGCCATACTCAGGTGGAGTAGCGGAATGTATTTTAGGGTGTCATTTTTGCTATGTACATGCTATGTGTTAGAAATATCTTATAAATGGACAACTTTGTGTAAAAAAAAATGCATTTTCATTTTTTTCTCCACATTTTTCAAAACCTTCTGTAAAAAAATGAACCATTCAAAAGACTCATTATGCCTCATAGATTATATGTTGGGGTGTGTGCTTTCCAAAATGGGGTCATTTTGTGGACAATTCCATTGTCCTGGTGCTCCAGGTCCTTCAAAATGTAATAGGTGGATGAGAAAGGATATGTGCAATTTATGCTTGTAGAACACCTGAAAGTGCTACTTTGATGTTGGGCCTCTGTATGTGGCCAGGCTGTGTAAAAGTCTCACACATGTGGTATCGCCATACTCAGGAGGAGTAGCGGAATGCATTTTGGGGTGTTATTTTTGCTATGTACATGCTATGTGTTAGAAATATCTTATAAATTGACAACTTTGTGGAAAAAAAATACATTTTAATTTTTTTCCACATTTTCCAAAACCTTCTGGAAAAAAAGAACCATTCAAAAGACTCATTATGCATCATAGATTATATGGTGGGGGTGTGTTTTCCAAAATGGGGTCTTTTTGTAGACAATTCCATTGTCTTGCTGCTCCAGGGCCTTCAAAAGTGTAATAGGTGGTTGAGAAAGGATATGTGCAATTTATGCTTGTAGAACGCCTAAAGGTGCTACTTCAATGTTGGGCCTCTGTATGTGGCCAGGCTGTGTAAAAGTCTCACACATGTGGTATCGCCATACTCGGGAGGAGTAGCAGAATGTATTTTGGGGTGTAATTGCAATTATGCATATGCTGTGTGAGAGAAATAACCTGTTAATATGACCAGTTTGTGTAAAAAAAAAAAAATCTGAGGCGCATGCGCGGAGCTAGCAAAATGGCCGCGATTGCCTAGAGCTCCGCTCCCTCACAAAACGACGGTGCCCATCACGCCTTCCTCAGCGCACTGACGGACCCCAACACAAGGGGAGACACACTACAAGGTCCTGGCTACACCCCCATATGACAGGGGCATCGGTTAAATGAAACCTGTGGCCACAATTGGCGGAAGCAGAAACGGCCGGGACGTCCAAGATGGCCGCCGCAACACAGGCAAAGCCACAGACACAGGATCACAGCTTCTCAAGTCAGGCGGACTACAGGTCAGAGCAACCCCACTACCCCCTGCACCTCACTCCAGGAAGGCAAACGGGATACCCACCTATCCTCACCCCCTCACCAGCTTCCACTGAATCCCCCATAGACCGCCCTCTGAAGGACTACTCTCTGTCTCCCAAGGAATCTCACACAGGGCACACAGGCTACTCTCCTCAGGATTTCCAGGCCAGTGATCAGGCCCTTCAAATGGACGCCGTCTTCCACATATTCTCTGATCTACTGGATAAGGGGCTAGCACAAACAGCAGCTAAAATCACAGGGGATCTCAAGACTGATTGTGACAGTGTGACACGATCGAACACAAAGTTGAAGAAACTATAGCTATCACTAACCAAAACTCCCAGCACATATGTACCGTGCAAGACCAACTCGACATAGCCATGGCACGTATTGACGAACTCGAGAATAGGTCAAGACGATACAATATCAGAATCCGTGGCTTACCTGAAACGATTCAAAATATACCTGAAGCAGTACAAGACCTAATTAAACAGCTGATCCCCACCATCCCATCTCACCGCCTAGAGCTGGACAGGGCCCACAGAGCCCTGGGGCCCCCAGAAAAGATGGTACCCCAAGAGATGTTATTGCCAAACCCCATCACTACACAGTGACGGAGGAAGTGATGAGACAGGCCAGGACCGCTCACACAGTCATGTGCATGGGTCACCAAGTGCAGATTTTTGCGGATCTCTCACCCTACACGATCCAGAGGAGGAGATCATTGAAACCCCTACTTCTCGCTCTCACCCAAAGAGACATAAAGTACAGGTGGTCCTTCCCGTTCGCGGTTAAGTTTTCCTTTAAGGGGAAACAATTTGCTTTCTCATCCTTCCCGGAAGGAGAAAAGCTCCTTTTACACCTGAAAATCATCTCCCAGGAAGCTGATATGGACACAACCAATGCCGGTGCCATCTCCAACAAAAGACCGACCCCCACCAGCCCCCAATCTCCTTTGTGGTCTACAGGAAAAGCTAAGAAGGCCAAAGACAACAACCCATCTTGAAGCCAGTGATGACTTTGATATTACCTAACACATCCCGGGTGTGAAGCAGGGACCAGAGAAATGATTCCCCCAACTGTGGGGGTCCCTCGTGCCTAAATCCTAGGGCACGCTGGTCACCCCGGCACCGGTTACTGACTCTTCAGTCCACTTATTTTTCATTTTTTTTGTTTCTTTTTTCCACTGTCCTTGTTTATCGCAGTGAACGTTGTCCACAAAGCAGCTACGTCTCACAAGGACGGAAGTTTTACCCCCCCACTGCTCCTGAGAGTACTTTGGTCACTCAATAAGGGATAAACTGAATAGTTCCCCCAATGGACGCTCTGCTGTGCTAGAAAGGGGACTAGGGAGTTAGGGGGGAGGGAAATATGCAAACAGGGGAGGTGCGGGGTCTATAGCCAGTTAAGCTGCTAGATACTAGGATATGCTTACGTGAGGATATTATTTACATTAGAAGTTCATGTTATTTAGAGGGCGTCCGGTTTTGTGACGGACCACTTGCGCACCTATCTAACCCCCCATCTTAATCTCCAAAAACCATAAGTTTGTGAAAATTTCTGAGCATGCTGACCCAGAGGGAAGGTTCCTCTTGGTAAAGGGCACGGTGGGAGACCATCTGTATTCATTGGTCTCCTATTATGCTCCGAATAGAGGACAAGCTAAATTTTTCGACTCACTCTTACACACACTAGCTCAGAAATTGGAGGGGACGATCATACTTGGCGGTGATTCGAACGCAGCGTACGATCAAGGGTTGGATAAGTCTAAACCCCCGCGGTCTCAACTCACACGTCCCACCAAAGAAAGTCTCAGAATCTCAAAGACGATACATGCACATGGCCTATCTGACACTTGGAGGGAACTTAATCCCAACAAGCGGGACTTCACTCATTATTCTTCCCCGCACAACACTTACGCACGGATCGACCACATCCTGACCCCATCCTCTCTACTCCCATCAATACACAAGGCCCAAATTAGAGAATCGGCCCTATCAGATCACTCCATTGTCACCATAACACCGAAAACAGGAGCCCTGGGTAGATCCAGGGGACATTGGAGACTCAATGAGTCGCAACTATCTGACCCCATCAGAGTCGCGGAACTTGAAACAGCACTGCAGGAGTACTTTACACTCAATAAAACAGAGGACACATCCCCGGAAATGCTCTGGGCCGCGCACAAGGCTTTCATAAGGGGTAAACTCATTCAGATCTCCACGCAGATAAAACGAGAACAAAGAGCCGACATACTTCGGTTAGACACAGAATACAATACACTCAGGCTTCACACAAAAAAGATCCATCCAGGACCCCCTCCTCGCTTATCGACAAAGCCAGATTAGATCTTAACCTAGCACTCACAGTCAAAGCTGAAAAGGCCATCCGCTGGAACACACATAAATTCTACACACAGGCTGACAAAATAGGTCCCCTACTAGCAACAAAACTTTCTCCCCCCATCAAAACTCATGCTCTACCTAAGATCAGGATAAATGGTCAACCCCCCACGACTAATCCGTCCAAGATACTAGAAGCTTTCCAAGAATTTTACTCTAACTTGTATAGACGACCTACTAGACCCACCGCTGACTTAATCCCTAGATTCCTGAAGGACCTTCCTATCCCCTCCCTAAAAGACGCTCATAAACAAAGGATGGAATCACCCATAACGGAAGAGGAAGTATTGGGGGTCATCAAGGACCTCAGAAAGGGGTCCGCCCCAGGTCCTGATGGCCTCTCCATACCCTATTATAAATCCTTTGCGCATATTCTAACACCTCACCTGACCTCCTTCTTTAACTCCAAGACCAGTGGAGACCCCCTAGACACTCACCTTAACACAGCCTTGATCACGGTCATACCCAAATCTGACAAGAACCTCGAGGACGTTAGCAACTACAGGCCAATCTCTCTCATAAATAACGACCTAAAAGTACTCACAAAAATAATGGCTAACAGGCTATCTTCCTTCATTAGTCAGTACATACATAAGGATCAGGTGGGATTCATACCTGGAAGACAGGGCCCTGACCAAATAAGGCGGGCCATAGATATTACCTCGATCTTGCAAACTAACTGGGAAGGGGGAGCAACCCAAGCAGGATTCCTGTTGTCCTTGGACCTGCAGAAGGCCTTTGACACGGTCTCCTGGCCCTACATTTTCTCACTATTGGAGAGGTGGGGCTTCGGTGATCGCTTCCTTGGCCTTCTGCATGCTCTTTACTCTCGACCGAGGGCCCAGATACGCCTACAGGGACACTATTCCAGACCTATAGAAATTATGAGAGGCACCAGGCAAGGGTGCCGTTGTCTCCTCTCATATTCGCAATAGCTATAGAAACACTGGCGATCGCGGTGCGACATAACACGGACATCAAAGGGGTGACCTGTGGGGACCAAACGCACAAATGCGGCCTTTTCGCCGACGACATCCTCCTCTTCCTGACCTCCCCTCTAACTACATTACCCAATCTCTGCTTAATGTTAGAGAAATTTGCCAAAATCTCAGGACTTGAAGTTAACTTCTCTAAATCCCAAGCTTTCAACGTCTCTTTACCTCCTCAAACAGTCTCCTTTCTCAAACAATCCTTCAGATTCAAATGGAGCGATACATCCATTCGCTACCTAGGTATCACATTGACTGCCAAAACAGAAACTCTTTACACACACAATTACCCCTCTCTCTTTAAAAAACTGGAGGCAGACCTTGTTCAATGGTCGAAACATGAGCTATCATGGCTAGGCCGAATCAATTCTGTCAAAATAACCCTCCTACCCAGACTTCTCTACTTTTTTCGCTCCCTTCCTATACCAATCAGGAAAGTCCACTTACGATCTCTACAGAGTAACATAATTTAATATATCTGGGGTAAAAAAGGATATCGCATCCCCCAGAACACTTTATTCATCCACAGACGCAAAGGAGGGCTAGGTCTCCCAAATTTGCATAAATATTACTTAGCAGCCAGACTCGCACAATTGTCCACGATTTACTCCAGATATGAAAAACCTGATTGGGTCAATATAGAAAGACAGGCCATCCCCAACCACACGCTAGATCACATACTTTGGTGCCCGACCAAATCCAGGCCACCCATCCTCTCACCGACTCTATCCCACTCCTGCGCCTTATGGGATTCCCTCCAACTGGTCCCGACTCTGGTCTCCAAGGGTCGCCCTCTAGCACATCTCTTTCACAACCCTGATTTCCCACCCGGACTAGACATCTCAGCTTTCAAATGGTGGCTTAACAAAGGGCTATACCGGATAGGACATTTCTTCACCCCCACTGGGCCAATCGATCTCAAATTTTGCATCAAACACCTGGAACTCCCGGAATCGGAACGCTTCCGTTTCTACCAAATCACCAATTTCCTACATACCATCTGGAAGGAAAAACCCCTTCCCCCCAAATTTACAGCATACAAGTTGTGGTGCGGACAAGCCATGGAGCAGAGGGGGGGAATCTCAGTGATATATTCAGCCCTCACTTGTCCCATGGACAAAACCCCATACATGAAGGCTTGGGAGGCGGACTTCCAACATGGAGATCTGGAGACTTGGCAAGCAGCACTATTCAGATCCTTCAAAGGGATCCAAAATATCTCCCTCATGGAGGCAAGCGTCAAACTGCTAACCAGATGGTACCTAACCCCAACCAGGCTAGCAGTCATATACCCCTCAACAAGCCCTCTGTGCTTCAGAGGATGCCAACACCTAGGCACCATGGCCGACATTTGGTGGGAATGCCCCAAAATCCGCACTTTCTGGAGAAAAGTTTTCTCCATGATCTTCAAGGTGACGGCTTGCCAGGTCCCCAGAACCCCAGAGGTAGCTCTTCTAAACACATGCATCCCAGGCATAACCAAGGCATCACAAACGCTGATTTACTTTATACTGCTGGGTACAAAAATCACAATTGCCAAAGCCTGGAAACAACCAAAACCTGCAATCCATACAGTCAAAAGGAAGATCTCATGGATCATGACCCAAGAAAAACTCACCAGCATCCTGATGGACACCTCCTCGAAATTCCAAAAAATATGGGAGCCTTGGGCCCAATATATGGGTACTTCCCTCATTCCGGGTGCTCAGGTACAACATCATTCCTAAACAATCTTTAGGCACGTCTATCCAATAACTATGCAAGAGGCACGCAGAAGCAAGAATCATATCTCCTCACCTAACATGAGGACCCCCTTCCCCACCTCTCCCCTTCTTACTCTTTCTTCTCTTTCTTCTTTCTATCATCTCTGTAGGTTAACTCATGTCAGAGGGCTAAATGTTGATGAATTCATTAGATGCTACCGTTAGGTAGTCTCCCGCGCTCAGGGGGATACACAACCGTCCTATCTTACCTGTTTACTCGGCCCATATGGGCAGTGTAGTAAGGGAGAATTCCCTCGCCCGGCACAGTTAGTTCCCATCAGGGGTCCCGGGGGCAGGGAAGGGATCCCTAAAGTTTTAGGGGTAGAGCCAGGATCTTGTTATGTTTGTATTTAGGTCCTGATAATCGTCAGTGAGCCTCCCTATAAGTTCCCATGGCCGAGCAGACTATCGAAATATATTTCTGTTTGTAACTTTTAAGTGTCTTACCCTAGGAGGCATTCCCTCTTGAGCGTATACATATGTTATTGCATAATTTGTATGTGCCAATTAAAATAAAAACATATTGAAAGTAAAAAAAAAATCTTAATTTTTCCAAGAATTGTGGAAAAAAATTACAACTTCAAAAAACTCACCATGCCTCTTAGTAAATACCTTGGACTGTCAACTTTCCAAAAAGGGGTCATTTGTGGGGTATTTTACTTTCCTGGCTTGTTAGCGTCTCAAGAAATGAGAAATGCCTTCAGTACATCAGGTGTGATCAGATGTGATCAGTTTTCAGTGATTGGCACCATAGTTTGTAGACTCTATAACTTTCACAAAGACCAATTAATATACCCTAATTTGGGTTATTTTTACCAAAGATATGTAGCAGTATAAATTTTGGCACAAATTTATGAAGAAAAATTAATTATTTGCAAAATTTTACAATAGAAACTAAAAAAAGTGTGTTTTTTTTTTTCAAAATTTTCGCAGTGTTTTCGCTTATATCGCAAAAAATAAAAAACCCAGTGGTGGTTAAATACCACCAAAAGAAAGCACTATTTGCGAGAAGTAAATGATAAATATTTTGTTTGGATACAGTGTAGCATGACCGAGTAATTGTCATTCAAAATGTGAGAGTGCTGAAAGCTGAAAATTGGTCTGGGCGGGAAGGTACATAAGTGCCTGGTATTGAAGTGGTTAAATAGGCTGCCAATACACCTCAATGCATGGTAAAGCTCTACTGTGTATGTTGTAGTCGGAGGCAAGGCAGGTACATTCCTTAAGGTCTGGTTCACACCTATGAATTTTTTTAGGACGTTTTCAGTTTTGCTGAAACACACTACAGTCCATGTAACATTGTTTCCTATGGGTCACATTCACATCTGTGTGTTTTTATGGAAAGGGCCAGGGACTTTTTTTCTGGTTTTCAGTTCCATAGACTTCAATGGATCAAAATCGTGTATTGAAAAATGCAAAATGCACCTGGAATATGCAAACTGCAACCTGCATAGGTGTGAATCAGGCCTTAGTTAAAGCAGTTGTATCCTCCTCTTGCACATTTTTACCTACGGGTTAGCCTATAATAAAGCTTACCTGTAGGTAAAATGAATATCTCCTAACCCTGCACAGTTTAGGAGATATTCACCTTTCATGCAGCCACTGATGTCAGCGGCGGATGCGCTCTGAAGGTCCGGTGGATTCTGCCCGAAAATCAGAGCTCCTTGCCGGAACGGAGGACTCTCTTGCCAGAACGGGAGTGACATCGTTGCGGCTCAGGCCACTCACAGCGCCGGAGCCGCGAAACCCGAAAGAAACACTGAGGCAACATGTCAGCTGCCTCAGAGGTGCCCAGGAGGCGGCGTGGGTGCTTTGTTCTAAGGTAAGTATTTCATAATGAGCGCATAATGCATACTAGCTCATTATACCTGTACCTTACAGTTTTTTTGGTCAGGGCATACAACCTCTTTAATTGCTAGTTTACACCAGACGCAGTTCCGTGAGCTTTTTTACTGCACAAAATGCATGCACAGCGTTTTCCATGTATTCCAATTTCTCTAGTTCACACCATGCAGTCAGTTTCTGCACCGGAAAATGACTGCATGGTGTGAACTAGAGCCATTGGAATACATGGAAAACACTGTGCATGCATTTTTAGTGCAGAAAAAAAGCGCACGGAACTGCAACTGGTGTGAACTGGCCCTAAGGTCACTTTCACACTGCCAGCGCCCGGGCGATGGCGGTAAAGCGCCGCTATTTTTAGCAGCCCTCTACTGTTTTTGCAGCGTTTTTCAGCCGCTAGCAGGGCACTTATAACCCCAGCTAGCAGCCGAAAAAGGGTTAAAACTGAAGAGTTTTCCATTCATTTCAAGGGGCGTTTTTTCACTGCCCTGCCTGCACACTGCCCCAGTATGAAAACATTCATTGATTTTAATGGGAATAGGTTTTTGTGAGCTTTTCAGGTGTTTTTTTTAGCATGAAAGTGCCTCAGTGTGAAAGGGGTCTAAGGGATGTAGACATTGAAACATTCCTCAAAAACTAAGGTTTGCTCAGGTGCTTCTAATGAAATCTGTCACTCCCAATCAAAAATCAGTTTGAGAAAGAACACAGTGAAACAAACAGGATTTTTTTCAGACAAGAGAAGTGTATGATTCTAGTTTGCTAAATATCTTTGCATTGTATATAGTTTACCAAGAAGGGATTGCTTTTTTTAAGTTATGCTGACAGAGCAGCATTGAGACAAACAGAGCCCCATTGGACTGCTCGGTTTCGAAAACGCCTGATGCAATCCTTAAAACAGAAATATACAGTCTATGTTTTTGTAGCTGCCCCCAACTTTTTACTGTGTCAGAACTGTAATACAAATCCATAAATCTTCTTGAAGTTTAATTTCGAGAGAATACATACACAGTATATGTATTTATTGTTTTTCCTCTGTGCATCATATTTATTAGTCAGTGAAACCAAGGGCCTAATCATGCCTTGTGATAACACATTAAAGCAATGCTTGAGAGTGCACACGTTAATGCATTGCAGTTCCATTCATTTTTAGTTCTACCCCAATTAGACCCCTTTCACACTGGAGGTGTTTTTCAGGGCACTTTAGCGCTAAAAATAGCACCTGAAAAAAAGCCTCATCTGCAATCCCAGTGTGAAAGCCCAAAAAAAGTCCTGCAAGCAGCTTCTTTGCAGAGCTGTAGGAGCGGTGTATACACTGCTCCTAAAACGCCCCCTGCCCATTAAAGTCAATGGGCAGCGCCGCTTTGCCGGCAGTTTTAACCCTTTTTCGGCAGCTAGCGTGGTTTATAAGCGCCCTGCTAGTGGCTGAAAAGCGCTGCAAAAACAACAGTAGAGGGCCGCTAAAAATAGCGGCGCTTTACCACCGACGCCCGGGCGCTGGCAATTTGAAAGTGACCTTAGGGCCAGTTCACACCAGTTGCAGTTCCATGCGCTTTTTTTCTGCACTAAAAATGCATGCACAGTGTTTTCCATGTATTCCAATGGCTCTAGTTCATACCATGCAGTCATTTTCCGGTGCAGAAACTGACTGCATGGTGTGAACTAGAGAAATTGGAACACATGGAAAACGCTGTGCATGCATTTTGTGCAGTAAAAAAGCTCACGGAACTGCGTCTGGTGTAAACTAGCAATTAAAGAGGTTGTATGCCGTGACCAAAAAAAAAAAACCTGTAAGGTACAGGCATAATGAGCTAGTGTGCATTATGCGCCCATTATGAAATACTTACCTTAGAACAAAGCACCCACACTGCCTCCTGGGCACCGCTGAGGCAGCTGACATGTTGTCTCAGTGTTTCTTTCGGGTTTCGCGGCTCCGGCGCTGTGAGTGGCCTGAGCCGCAACGATGCCACTCCCGTTCTGGCAAGAGAGTACTCTGTTCCGGCAAGGAGCTCTGATTTTCCAGCAGCATCCATGATTTCAAATCCGCATATCAATCCGACTTCAGGAGCGATTTTAGAGACATCTGTCTAAGTCAGCAAAAGTAGTGCAGGAACTACTTTTGGGAAGCCAGCATCGCACCGATTCGGATGGTGCCATTGCTGGCAATAGCCGCTGATTTTGGCAATCGCCCCCATGTGAACGTGGACTACATGGTCGAATTTCAAAAGAATTTTCTTTTGAAAATCAGAAAATTTGTGCGTTTTGTGATCCGATGAGGCCACTATTGATTTCGAAATTCGGCCGACCAAGCCTTCAATTTCAACTCATGTTGCTACAGAAAAGAATTTTCATGGCTGGGAATCTTCTTTTCTTTCCGGGAATTTTCTTTTCTTGCACATGCGCAATTCTTTTTCAATTACATCTCTCGCACGAGTCTCCCATCATTGATTAGAAAATCGTTTGTTTTTCAAAACATTTCCAACATGTCCAATTACTCAAATTTGATTGCCGCACGAAAATCAGCTGTTGCTGCAGTCCACTAACGGTGCAAAATACGAACAAAAATTCTTAGATAAGATTTTCGAAAGAAAATTCTTTCGAAATTCGACCCATGTATGTATTTAGCAATGCTGTGAATCCCAATGGCAAGAAATTACTGATTCCTAGATCTGGGATTAACGAGCTATGTGCAAATAGCTGCGACCGCCAAGCCTGTACAGTGCAATAACAGACTGTCGGTGGCCACAGCTATTTCTGACTGTTCGCACAGCTAGAGATTACCTGTGCTGATCATTGGTTATGTGAACAGTCATGAATGCCTGTGGCCACCAACAGCCTGTCGTTGCACTGTACGGGCTCAGCAAACACAGGTACTCTGTACACAGCTGTCAATCCCAGCTGCAGGAATCAGTAGACTCTTCCCACTGGGATTTATTATCAGGTTCATCCTAGGTTCACATTGGTGCGATTTGGCCAATCGGTGGCTATTGCTGGCAATGGCACCGTTCCTGTACTACTTTTGGCGACTTCGGGTGCAATTTGTATAGACATCTGTGAAGCAATCTGCAGAGATGTCTCTGAAATCGCTCCTGAAGTCAGACTGACATGCGGGTATGAAATTGTGCGAGTTCAGCTGAATGCACACAATTTCCTACTCGCTGTCTCAGTGTGAACCTAGGCTAAGGCTGCATTTACACCTTAGCGCTTTGAAGATTTGCCACGATTCTGCCACGATTTCAAAATGCCCAGGTGTGAAAGACAAACGCACATTTCAGATGGCTTTCATTTGAATGGCACCTAAAATCATGGTGCGGTCCTGGCGCAATAAACCACACTGCAATTATGGCAAACCACATAGTGTGAAGCATGTCACCCAAAAGAAGCTCCTGAATTTTTTTTTGGGCGACAAGCTTCCCATGATGCGAGATTGTAGATTTTTGCAGCAGAACCGCAGTACGATTTTAGGTGCCAAATGAATGCCATCTCAAATGTGTGTTGTGCGATCTGTCATTCACACCTGGGCGTTTTGAAATTGCAGACAGAATCGTGAAAAATCTAACCGTGATTTAAAAGGCAGAGGTGTGAACAAAATATAAATCTTGGTGCCCCATACAGCCTTCCTGAGAGGGCCCCCCACGGCTGAAAGTGACTGACGACATAGATTTATTAGTCCCTTTCTCTTTGCACCTGCAAAGTTGAATGAATAGGAAGCGCTCTGAGGCTTTCTGCACATTCACAAACTGAAGCATAGTAAATACTTACCTATGCTTTAGTGATTAATGGACACAGGAGTGATTGGTACCGATTGCTCACTGTGTTCATTTAGGAAAAGGAGGGGCCAGAAAATTACATATTTACCGCACTATGCAGCATTTTGTCACACCTTGTGTTTGTATGCACTGCTGCTGAGCCTCAGTGCACAGAAATAAATGAAATGTAATTTTATAAAAACACAAGCCACTGTCCCCCTTGAAGCGTAACTCCACTTTTTTGAGAAAAAAATACATTCCCCTCTGGGTAATCTATGTATTTCAATGATTTTAACAAATGTTGTTGCAGATTCCTACCTTTTCTTTTTTGTTTAAATGTTTTTTTTTGAATATTACAGAAATAAACATAGTTCCAAACAAAAGGGGTAAGTTTGAGATACACATTCAACTAAAGTACATCTTGAAAGTGGTTCATTGTGTTTACTATTAATCTATAATCTTTATAAACAAGTAAAGTCAACTCATCGAAGTAACCTCTTGTGTCGTCAAAATCATTTGGGCCATATAGACCAATGTTTGTCGAATGTTGTACATTGCAAAGAATTTATCGCTATAAGGCATTCAAAAGTGTAATTCCAGTGCACAGCTTTGGTGATGTCTGACAAGTTTATGGCTGTTGTGGATTTCCAGTTACATAGAATCAGTAAACGTGTGTCTAACAGTATGTGGGTTATGACTGGTCTGAAGTCTGTGTGGAATTTTTCTATGTTCAAGTGGAGAATTGCCAGAGCCGGATCTGGGGCCGTAAGCATGCCTGGTAGGGATGATATCATGTGGAATACTTGGTTCCATATACGTTTAACTGTGGGGCAATGCCAAAGCATGTGTAATAGGTTCCCAATTTGTCCTCAGGCCCTCCAGCAATGTGGCGATGCTTCAGGGAAGTAGTTTGCAATTCTATATGGGGTGTAGTGCATTTTGATTGCTAGTTCTCAGTGTTTGACACAATGGGAGGCTTTATGTGTTTCCTTGAATGTTTGTTGCCATTGTTCTACTGAGAAGGTAGTACCCAGTTCTTCTTTCCATTTTTTCATTGCTACGGTTTTTGTAAATGTTAGTTTGTCTCGTGTAATGTTGTAAAAGAAGGATATTCCTTTCGTGTCTTGTTTGGCCTGTGGAGTAGAATTGCCGTACTTTGCACGGAAAGATTAATGTCGGGTGATTTTGAGATTTAAGGAAGTGTGTGATTCTCAAGCATTTAAACATCCTGTCATTTGGAAGGTGGTATTGTGTCATAATCTGTTCCGCAGACTTGTGTTGTGTTCCAGTATAAAGGTCTGATATATGTGTGATGCCCTTGTGTATCAGGTCCCTGGCTGTCAGCATTGGAATTTTTGATTATTATTTTTTTTTTTTAATTCTTTATGTTTTACAAATACAAAGCTAAAACCATACAAAAAAAAAAATCAAACTTACATGGGAACTATCCAAAAATTCCCTCTTAAGCTAATAACCTCCCCCCCACCCACTACCTCCCTCCCAACCCCGTCCTGCAGGTGGTTACAATTGTACATACGAGAGTCCATATTTCCTTCCATACTTTCCCAGATTCCGAACCCTTTGGGCTTAGCCCGTGATCTCCTCAAGATAACTCCACGTACTCTTAAAACTCCTCCACCCTGCCCATTTGTCTAGCCATGCAGCCCCCTCATCTGATTCCAATCCAGAACTATCCAGACACTCTATATTATATATTTCATTTACACAGAAGAGCCAGTCCCGAGTTTTAGGACTCTCGGGATCCAACCATTTCTTTGAAATCTGATTCTTAGCAACGTTAATTGGCTCCTCTGTTCCGTGGAATAGACATATCCATGGGTCATCTAATAAGGTTTTGTTAGTGATTTCCTTGATTAGTTGTATAATTTTTTTCCAGTATACTTTAATAATAGAGCACTCCCACCATATGTGAGCCATCGTTCCTATATTTGTGTGCCCTCTTCAGCATTTTTCAGATTTATCCGGTTTAAATTTGCTTAA
Organism: Aquarana catesbeiana; assembly: GCF_042186555.1. Lineage (NCBI taxonomy): Eukaryota > Metazoa > Chordata > Amphibia > Anura > Ranidae > Aquarana > Aquarana catesbeiana. Next base: position 114,905,915 of record NC_133331.1, read on the forward strand.
TTTGTCTGGTGTGGCATACCATCTTGCTAAACATTTGAAATGTATTTCTGTCCTGTTAATATCAACTGAAGAACCGTGTATCATTTTCAATATTTTTCTTAATGTGGGTTTACTACACTGTGTCCCTAACTCCCTTTCCCATTTCTTGATATAGGGAGGTACATCCAGTTCCTCTATCAAGATCAAAATTTTATAGCGCTGGGAAATAGTATTTCCTGATTTTTCTCTCTTACAAAGCTGCTCAAGCGGCCTGTACTCTTCCTCACCTCTAATTGGTTTCGGCAGTTTCTCGACAAAGAGCGACAACTGGATGTACCTCCACGGATCAATCACCATAAGATCTGTCTCGGCTTTCAAGTAGAGGTACTTACGGATTTTCCCTTCTCTAATTAATCTTTTAATTGTGTGCTTCCATTCTTTATCCAATTCCCTCTCACCTCCCTCATCCCCTGTTCAAAAAATTTATTATCCTTCAAATAAATCAAAGGAGAGTTATAACACCATTTATTCTGTGCGTGAATTTGATCCCATAATTTAAGAGTGTGTAGCGTTAAAACCGCTGTTTTAGTACTAAGTGTTCTATATTTTGGAGGGTTCCATATAATGTGTCCTAAACGTGTACTACTCATACTATGTTCAATATTAACCCATCTCTTGTCCGAGACCTCCCTTGACCATTCCATAACCCTTGAAAGTGTTACTGAGATGTAATATTTATTAAAATCCGGAAGAGCAAGTCCTCCTTGTTTTTTCCCCCTAGTCAAAACTGAATAAGCAATTCGTGGCTTTTTGCCACACCTGACAAACCTTGCAATTAGGCCCTGAAGTTTTTCGGATAGATGCCAGCAAGGGTTCTAGAGTTAAGACAAATAGAAGGGGGGACAGTGGACACCCCTGTCTGGTACCATTCTCCATCCTGAAAGGTCTGGAAAGGACCCCATTTACCTTCACGGATGCCGAAGGGTAGTTATATAGAATTTTCACCCATGTGATGAATCTTAGACCAACTCCCATTGCTTCCAAAGTTTTTATCATGAGCCCCCAGTCTACCCTGCCAAATGCTTTTTCGGCGTCTATTGACAGGAATAGAGCTGGGGGACCCACATTTAATAGACTCTAAAAGGAGCAATGATTGCACTCCATTATCCCTGCCCTGTCTTCCCGGGACAAAACCTACCTGGTCTGGATGCACCAAGGTAGTCATTTTGTCCTTCCAGCCAACACCTTGGCATACAGTTTGACATCTGTGTTTAATAGGGCAATGGGTCTATAACTAGAGCACAGCATATTGTTTTTAACCTTCTTTTAATATCAAAGTAATGGTCGCAGACAGGGCGTCTCCCCCCCATTATACAATTAGTACCCAGTTCGTTCCAGTAATGGCAGAGCCTCGGCACCAATGTATGTTTATATTGTTTCAAGTAAAGGGTAGTAAACCCGTCAGGGCCCGGACTTTTCCCCTTTGGTGAATCCTTCAGGGCGGCTTGGATTTCATCTTCAGTTATAGGTCTGTCCAGGACTACTCTATCCTCTTCAGACAGCCCGGCCACCCCTGCCCCTTCAAGAATTTGTCCACCTTCCTGTTCTCTATTTTAACCGACGCTCCCTTTTGTCCAGTAGTATACAAAGCTTCATAGTACTTCTTAAACTCTTCCGCTATCCCTTTGGTTGTGGCTACTACCTCACCATTTTTATTGTGTATTTTCTCGATGAAATTCAAGTCTCTTTTCTTTTTCAGTAACCTCGTGAGGTGCTTGCTTGATTTGTTTCCCCAAAGATATCTATCTCTTGTTATTTTATTTAAGGCCCATCTCGAGTCCTGCTCCATGCTGTCCCTTAGCTCCTCCCTTTTAATGGCCAGCTGGTGGAAGCATTCCTGATTCTGCCCCTTGTATTTTTTATGATTTTGTTCTAATAAAGATATTTCTTCAATGAGTTTTCCCCTTTCTTCTTTTCTCTTTTTTTTTTCCCAGCCTCAATAGAGATAAGGACCCCCCTAATATACGCTTTATGCGCTTCCAAAATAGTGGGAGGAGGAATTTCCCCTGTATCATTAACCTTAAAGAAAAAATCAATTTCTTTCTGCACCATTTCTGATATTTTATTGTCTTTTAATAAATTTTCATTTAACTTCCAAGAAAATGGTTGTCTTTGGACCTCCGGAATCCTAACCCTCATTGAGACTGAGGAATGATCGGATAGTGAGGTGATTTCTATTCTGGTTTCCTCCACGAAATCCAGTAAACTATGATCCATCATAATATAATCCAATCTTGAGTACGTCCCGTGCACAGGGGAGAAGAAGGTATAATCATTTACTTTTGCATGCTGCACCCGCCACACATCCATCAAGTGGCATTGGTGCAGCCAGCGCCTGATTGTTCTTAATTGAACCTTACTTGTCCCCTGTGCCTGGGACGTACTGTCTAAGGTAGGGTCAAGACAAAAATTGAAGTCCCCTGCTAGAACCACCTCCCCTGCCTTGAACTCCATCAATTTAGCCAACACCTGCTTTAAAAATATAGTCGGGTTTTTGCTTGGACAATAGACGTTTGCTAAGGTAAACGTTTTATTCCTCAGGTTGCCCTTAAGGAAAAGATAGCGGCCCTCAGGATCCGTCAATCTATTAATCAAAGAGAACTTAGGTGTTCTTGAGAACCCAATTGCTACTCCCTTGGATCTCCTTGTAGGTGTATCACTGTAGAACCAGGTGGGCAATGCTGGGGAATATAACTTAGTATTAGAGTCCAGAGCCAGATGAGTCTCCTGCAGGAATACTACATCGACTCGGTACTGTTGAAGTTCTTTTAATATTTTATGTCTTTTAACCGGCGAGTTCAGTCCCTTTACATTGTAAGATAAAAATTTTAAGTCTGTCATTTAATTTAATTTCATCTACCCAGCCTTATCTGTCATCTGCTGCCAGTTTGTAACCGCCCCTGCAGGATGTAACCCCCCCGCCCCCTCACCCCCCCATTCCCCTCCCTCCCCGACCACAATCCAGCCCTAAGCCAGCAGGTGAGAGTCAAACCTGATCCCATACTGCGTGCTTCTTTACCAAGGGTGAAACTACGATAGCAGCCACCGGTGTCCCCGCCCCCCCACAATAAGTGGGGGGAGGGGGGAAAGGAGGGACGAAGACGGGAGGACCTACCCAATACATGCCCTACCCTGAAACCCCCCACCCCAGCACCACATTCTATCTTTATTAATTTGACTCCCCCCCCGCCCTCAATCAGTATATTCTTGGTTTAAGTCACAATAGACCTTGTAGAGGTCGCCACTGAGAGGAAAAGGAAAAAAAAAAATCTTCAATTCCTCTCAGTGTCTGCAATGTCCTCTCAAGAGTCCCAGCAACAGAAAAAGAAAAAGAAAAAAAAGAGGCTTAAAGCGCTCGTCAAGGAATGTTGGAGCTCCTCCAGAAACCTCATCCTATGCGATCTACCCTCTTTCATTACTACCAGGTATGTTGGGAACCCCCAGCTGTACTTTATATTGGACTTTCTCAGTTGATCTAGCAGTGGTCTAAACTGCCTTCTCCGTTCCAGGGTTCTTGCTGATAAGTCAGAGAAAAATCTGTAGATCAATATTTTCAAAACGGACTGGGGGGCCTCCCCGTAGACTATTCCAGATCTTTTCTTTAACCTCATGTGAGTGGAATTTAACAGTTACGTCTCTGGGTATATCCTGTTTCAGATTTGAGGGTTTTCTAATCCTATGAACCCTGTCTATCTGGAATTTTTGATTCTAAAAAAATCAAAGGTAGTTTGTAATTTGTGTCCTGTGTGGCTGTGTGATTATGTTCCAGTAGGAATCTCCATACCCTTAATGAGATCTGCATTGGGCGCGACAGTTGTTTCATGTCCTATGGCGTCCACCTGTCGCTCATAAGTAGTAATGTCAGGTTTTTTGTCGGTGCTATTTCTGTTTCGATGTCCACCCATAGTGGTGTGTCAGTCTTTTGGAACCAGTATTTGATTTGGTCTAAACGTACTGCCCAGAAGTAATCATATATGTCCACCAGTCCCGCCCCTCCTGCTTTCTTATGGGATGTGAGGTTGTTTCGAGAACATCTGGCTTTTTTCCCATTCCATATATATCTCCAACCGAGGGTTGCTATGCTTTTGTTTAAACTTTCTTTATTGTTGTCCATCACATCTCGACAAATACAGTTCAGTACAAATTCGTTAGTGACAGACTTTTTCTATATCAACATTAGCAGTAATCTGCATATTTGTATTTAACAAAAGTAAATTAAAATAAAATAAAGTAAAAATAAAAAATAAATAAGTAAAGAGAGAGAAGAAAAAAAAAAGGGGGGGAAAAAACGGCATAGAAAAAGGAGAAAAAAAGGGGGGGGATAGTCTCGGGCTGTGTTAAAATTTCTGTTGAGACCGTGAGAACTGATCTCGTGGGTAGTACCAGTATATGCTACATTGAGGTTTACAGGTCCCCGGGGGTGGCGACCAGCAGTAGCCCTCGCCCACCGTAGACCCTCCGACCTGAGCAATAATGATCTTCCGGACCGGGGAGAGGTAAGCCGCGGCCTGTCCGAACCGCCACCACCGGGTGCCCCACCGGAGGAGGGGGGCACAAGGCCTCCATCTGTCCTCCCCCGGCGCGCCCCCGGGGCCGCGGGTCCGTCTCCGCCCACATGGCCTCCCCGGCCAGGAAAGCAGCTTTTCCTCAATTTTAACCGGTAAGTTATGTTTAGGTGCCCATACTCTGCGCAATCAACCAACAGTGCCATAAATAATATCACTTGATAGGGTAAGGGAAGTAGGGGTAAGAAGAGAAAAGAGTAGAAAAAAGGGTGGAGGAGTGGCAGGGAGAGTGGGCGGGGTAAGGAAGGGTAGATAGGGTCAAACCTTGTTCACTCATGCTTCTCCGATCATCCACCTCGGACTATCCGCCCCCAGGCAGCCCCTTGGTTCTGGCAAAGGCATCTGAGTCCATGTGCGATCTATATTTCAGTCTTAAGGAGAAACCGTGGTGGGAGCTATTTAGGGTGGGCTCTGTGGCCCAATGTGGGATCCGCCAATTTTAATAGGGAAATGTCCAGGCTAGAGGGTACATACGAAGTATCTTGGAAGTGTTCTTGCCATATTGACCATATGGCTGTGTGCTTAACTGTAGTGTTTTTGCCCACTGCCACCCATTCCTCTGCTTCCCTTATTGCATTAACCCTGCATATCCACTCGTCTTTGCTCGGTATCTGCTCTTTCTTCCAGAAGATAGGCAGTAGATGTTTAGCGGCATTGAGCAAATGAGGTAGTGCGCTTTTTTTGTAGCGACTAACTGGTACAGGGGGGACATGCAGGAGGAAATGTTCCGGGGAGAAGGGGATCTCTATTCCGAGGATATCTTTAATCTGGTCCTTAATCATCCGCCAATATGTCGTTATTCGTGGGCACTCCCACCACAAATGTAGGAGGGTGCCTCGGCCTCCGCATCCCCGCCAACATCGATCTGAGCTAGCAGGATAAATCCGCGCCAGGTCAGATGGGACTCTGTACCAACGTGTTAATAATTTGTAATTTGTCTCTTGCATCTTAGAGTCCAGCGAGCTGGAGTGTGTGAATTGGTACATACATGCTAGTTGAGACTCGGAGAACCCCTTCCCAAGGTCTTTCTCCCATGCTCTTATATAAGTAGGTTTAGAGGCCGAGGCCGAGGACCCCAGTAATTGATAAAGTTCAGAAATCATGTGTGGGACCGGTTCTTCCAGTATAAACAGTCCCTCTAAAGGCGAGAGTGTTGAGATGTCCCTAATAGAGTTGCCGTGTACTGCAAAAAAGTGGTGCAATTGTCTGTACTTCCAGAAATTTAGGTGTGGGCTACCTGGTCTATTTCCCAGAGACTCAAAGGGCAGAAGCTTCCCACCTCTCAGTAGTTTGCCACAGCTGGCGTTCTTGTCATCTACCCAGGCTTCAAAGAAACCTGCGCGTTCCCCCGGTTCAAACCAGAGGAATCCGCCCAATGGGGCCAGCGGGGATACAGGGGGGGCTAAGTTCAACCTTCTGTTTACTCTGTCCCATGTGTCAAGCGTAGATATCGTCAATGGGGACGTAGAATCTGATAATCCCCTGTGTTCCCGTGAGAGCCACAGGGCGTAGGACAAGTTTCTGCCCGCCATATATTTTTCCATGGTCACCCATAGTTTGGAATGTCCATGGAAGTGCCAATTTAGAGTTCTCTGTAGGGCAATAGCCTGGCAGTATCGCTGTAAGTCCGGGACTCCCAACCCTCCGTATCTTTTCGAACGTCTCAGCACCTTCATAGCAATTCGTGGCTTCTTTGAATTCCAAATGAAGGTGGTGATCAAGTTGGATACTTGTTTAAAAAAGGTTTTGGGCAAGCGTATGGGAAGCATCTGCATATAAAACAGAATTCTGGGGAGTACGTTCATTTTTATTATATTTGTCCTGCCTATCCATGTGAAAGCTGTCTTCGTCCAATGTGTTAAGTCTTGTTTAATTTCTGTCAAAAGTCTAGGGAAGTTTGTGGTATATAGAGTGTCAAAGCTGTCCGTCAGTTGTATGCCTAGGTAGCGTAGAGAAGATTTAGTCCACGTGAAAGGGAATGTTGCTTTTAAGCTGTTTGTCATGGAGGAAGACAGATTGACAGGTAGAATTTCCGATTTATTATAGTTGATTTTAAAATTAGAAAGTGTACCAAAGTTTTTGAGTTCCCGCATCAGGACCGGCAACGAGACCAGGGGATTGGTTAGGTGAAACAGTACGTCATCTGCGTAGGCTGAGAGTTTGTGCTCCACAGCACCCACCGTCAGCCCTGTGATATCTGCGTTTGCTCTCACTCTACGAAGCAGTGGTTCTAAGGCCAGGGCGAAGAGGAGGGGGGAGAGTGGGCACCCCTGTCTCGTGCCGTTCCCAATCGGGAACTTGGATGAGAGGATCCCATTAAGCCTAACCTGTGCACTAGGTTCAGAGTAAAGGGCCAGTATCCAAGCTAGCATATTTGGGCCCAGCCCCATTGAGGTTAAGACCTCTCTGAGATATGACCAATCTATGCGATCGAACGCCTTCTTGGCGTCGGTGGAGAGTATTAGGTAAGGGGGGGTACCTCTTTAGTTTTAGCCCAATGTATAAGTTGAATCGCACGGATTGAGTTGTCTCGAGCTTCGCGTCCTACAATAAAACCCGTCTGGTCTAAGTGAACTATAAGGGGGATAAGGTGTTTCAGTCGGTTTGCAAGGATTTTCGCTAGGATTTTTACGTCCGTATTTAGTAAGGAAATGGGGCGGTAACTCTGTGGGACAGTTGGGTCTTTACCCTCCTTCGGTATAACCGAGATGTGTGCTAAGAGAGCTTCAGATGGGATTTTGCATCCCTTTACTAGGGAATTGAAGTATTTACACATGTGGTTCGTGAGGAGCGGGGAGAATTTGGCATAATATGCTATAGTAAATCCGTCAGGACCTGGGCTTTTCCCGTTGGGTAAAGATTTGATGGTGGACTCAAGTTCCGTGGTAGTGATAGGGGATTCTAGGTCAGCTAGTTGGTCTTCAGTCAGGGAGGGCAGTCCGTTGGTGGATAAGTAGTCTCGAATTTTGGTCAGTCTGTTTTCCTTAGTTTCATGGGTAGTTTTCGCATCTAGGTTGTAGAGTTCGGCGTAATAGTCGCGGAACCCTTCTGCTATCTTGGAGGAATGGAATGTCATATCTCCCGTAGGGGTTCGAAGTTTGTGTACTTGCATTTGGGCCCGTTTTGTCCGAAGCGCTCTTGCGAGCATGCGTCCGCACTTGTTACCATGCTCGTAGTATCAGTGGGATAAGTGTCGCAATTGTTTACGCGCCTGTCGTTCTAACAACGGTGAGAATATGTCTCTGAGTTCCGTTAGTTCTCGTAGGTCATCTGAGGAACCTCCCGCCTTGTGTTTAAGTTCCGCCTGCTGAAGTGCATTTAGAACTCTATTATAGTCAGCTTGCCTTTCTTTCTTTAGTCTTGACCCCTGTGCAAAAAGTTCGCCTCGTACAACGGCCTTGTGACATTCCCATATTGTGCCCTCGCTCAAATCTCCTTGATTATTCTCTCGGAAGTAATTTTTTATTGTGTCTGAGACCTGGGCTTCCACTACAGGGTCATCTAATAGGTATTCATTAAGGCGCCAGTTCCAGGTTTTCCGGGAGCCTGTTGGAATGATAAAAGAGGCCTGGACCGGGGCATGGTCTGAAATGGTTATGTTTCCTATGGAAGAGCTTTGAAGGAGCTCCAAGGTCGGGCGGTCAAAATAGACCAAGTCTATACGTGTGTAAACGTTATGTACCGCTGAATAATAACTGTAATCCCTCTCTGTGGGGTGAAGGGCCCTCCAGCAGTCAACTAGGCCCATCATCTGAAGGGATTTTCGAAAGTGCCGAAGGAATGCGTGTGAATGGGAGGGCTTGCTGTGTGAAGTGTCCAGGGATAGGTCTGGGCTCACATTAAAGTCGCTTCCTAAAACTAGAGACCCCTCTCTGAACTCCTCTAGTTTCTCTATGATTGAATCAAGGAAGGTCAATTGATTCGAATTGGGGGAATAGATATTGGCGAGGGTGTATTTAGTACCCGCTATGGTCCCTTTCAGAAAGACATATCGTCCCAGGGGGTCAATCCTGGTGTCTGAATATTGGAAGGGGCAGTTTTTGTGGATAGCTATGGAGGCGCCTCTGGACTTGTTGACTGGGGAGGTACTATGGTACCACTGACTATAGATATGTGTCGGTAGTTTTGGTATGGCATGGTGTGTGAAGTGTGTTTCCTGTAGGAAAACTATTTGCGCCCTGGACTTTTTTAGTTCCCACCACAGCTTACTCCGCTTACAGGGTGAGCAGAGACCACGGACATTATAAGAGATTACCTTAACCGTTGTCATTGAAGAATGATGTTGTAGGTCGGCTGCGGTCCCGGGGGCGGAGTCCGGAGCGGGCGACGGCAATCGAATAGACCCTGTTAGGGAAGAGGAGAGCAACAAAGAGGCCAGGGAGGGAGAAGAGAATAGAGGAGGAAAGTGAAAAAACTAAATTAAAAGTGCAATTAAAATGAAAACAAACTTTAACGTCAGCATAACCATATGCAACATTTAAATGTAACGAGAACCTAACAATGGTTCTATATAGGCACAGACTGGGCCCAATGTGCCCCCCTTCTTCAGGGGACCCATTTTGTCCAGGTCCGGTATCCCAAATGGGATTAGTGTCCAAACATGGGCAGCCTACTGGGGGAACGTGAGCCGTCATGGAGGGGAGAAGGGAGAGGGGGTCCGCCCCGCTCCCACCTCTTAAATGCTGGGTTGTGACCCGTAGATGGGGGGGTTGTTGTAAATGGCATGATAGGGGGTTAGGGGGGGGGAGTTGTATACTTGGGGGAGGCCCGGGGAGAGTAGTACTAGTAGCTAAGGAGGACTGGAAACATCCTCCAACTGTGTCTTTTCAGGAAGCGGGTGAGAGCCTTGACCAGCTTTATGTAGGCAGAAGATCGTTGTCGGGACCTGGTGAGACCAGGCTCAGCAGCAGTTAAACTGTAAAGGAAGTTCCAGGTCTGTAGGTGATTTAATAATAAGGGGTGCCTCCGAAACAGGGGAGTAAGGACTCAGTTCGGGATCCTGACGTTACCATCAGTCTCTCAGTGCAGAGGGGCCGGGGGAGGCATCTGACTCTTGCTGGTGGCGACTGCGTCTTCGGCCCTGGCGTTGGGGCATTTGTGTCCAGGGCTGGGGGAGTTCAATGTTTGGAAAGTTCATCATCGCATGGTCCCCTCGCCAATCCGGAAAGTCAACTTTGCCAAGTCCCAGGGCAGAGAGAAAATGAGGGAGATCATCTCTGGTGCGCAGGGTGGCTGAACGGCCATCTTTAAAGGCTTGTAAGTAAAAGGGAAAGCCCCAGCGGTATGTGAGGCCTGCTTCTTGGAGGGCCAGCAAGACAGGTTTTAGGGCTCGACGTTGCATCAGCGTGCGTCTGGAGATGTCCTGGAAGAAACAGAGGTGGGCGCCGTCGAAATCAAAATAAGGTCTGTTGCGCATTTTTTGCATTATTCGCTCCTTGAGAGTGTATTTATGCAACTTGCATATTATGTCTCGTGGGTTGTCAGCGTCTTGGGATGGTGGTCGCAGGGCTCGGTGGGCACGATCAATCTCAATGGGCTCTGTATCTGGTAAGTCCAGGATTTCCCTGAATATGCCTTGCAGGGAAGGGATAATGTCCCTGGGGGCTGTTGCTTCTGGCATACCTCGGATACGGATGTTTGCCCTTCTGCTGCGATTTTCAAAGTCGTCAAGTTGTGACAATAATAAGTCCAGCTTTTGATCCTGAGCTGCACATCTAAGCTGCAATGCTGACATAGTGGGAAGAGCCTCATCCAGCCTTTGCTCTATAGTTTCCACTCTGTTGCCCAGGTGTGTAGTGTCCTCTTTGAGTTGTGCTATATCCTCTATGAATGCCTTTTCCACCCTGGCTGTGAATCTTTCCAAATCCTCTCTAGTGGGGAGGGACCAGATGTGCTTTTTAATGTCCCCCTCTTCTATAAGGTCGGCAATATCCGATCCCCCTGCCCTAGACACAGTGGATCCCGGGGATGTCGGGGGTACAGAGTCACTCACCGATCCGGGTGATGGCTGTGGCGATAGCGCGGCTGGCATGGTTTGCTTCTGTGCCGGCGCGTGCTGTTTCCCTGTCTTATTGACCGGCGCCATCTTGGATTTCTCCGGGGCCTTGCCGCGGGTCCCGGAAAAATAGGAATCCAGCTGCCCCTGTTGGGTGGTCTCTGTCCCGGAATGGTGGGCTGTATTCCGCCGCCTTTGTGACATGTCCTGGGCCGTGTCAGGGCCCAGGATCGTGGGTATGCTGCTGGGTAAGTTGCGGCGGGAGCGGAGCGCGGACCAGACACGTCCTCACAGCTCCATGTTCAGGACACGCCCTCCCGGTTGCTATGCTTTTAATGTAGTGTTGAGGAATGTGGATCAGTAGAGTGCGGAACATATATAATATTTGCGGTAATATCAACATTTTATAAGCCGTTATTCTTCCAAGCCATATTTCATTTTTTGATATATCCTTGAATTGGGTTTCCAGTCTGGCTATCAGCGGGACCACATTAGCTTTGACAAGTGCTGAAGTTTTGTTCGTAAGTGTAATTCCTAGATATGTGATGCCTCCTTTGCTCCACGTATAGGGTAATTGTGTTTGTAGAATATCACGTGTGAGGGGTGATACAACTACATCCAATATCAAGGATTTAGTGAAATGAACCTAATATTATGATATATCACCAAAAGCAGTAAGGATTTTGTGGGCTTGTTTTAGGGATGTGATCGGATTAGTCAGGGGCAGGATTACATCATCCGCAAATAAGTTAATGGTATGTATGCTAGTGCCCGTAATCAAGGGGTATTCCCTTATAGCTTCAGCTAGGGGTTCAATCATCAAGTTAAAGATGGTCGGAGATAGGGGGCAACCCTGTCTAGTACCATTAGTAATATTGAAGGGTGTGGATAGAAAACCTGCAGAGTATACCTGCGCTGAAGGACACGAATATAGGGCCATAATAGCCTGCAATATGGAGCCCTTGAAGCCAAACTTGGTTAGAGTCGAACGCCTTCTCTGCATCAATAGATAGCAGCAGAGAAGGCGTTCGAGTTCTTTCAGCATGATGTATCACATTAACAATTCTCCTGGTTGCATCAGAGGTTTGTCTCCCCCTCACAAAACCCATCTGGTCACGCTGTATAATTGTGGGTATAATATTCGTTAGTCTTTTGGCCAAAAGTTTTGCGTATACTTTGGTATCTGAGTTGAGAAAGGAGATGGGTCTGAAGTTGGCCAGTGTGTTGGGTTCTTAACCTGGTTTTGGTAATGTTACTATGTGTGCTCTCAGCATTTCTTGAGGGAGGGTTGCAGTCTCAGCAGCTTTATTGTATACTGTTGTCAGGTGTGGTGACAGGAGATTTTTAAACGTTTAAAAGTATTCATTTGAGAATCCATCAGGTCCAGGAGATTTCCCATTTGGAAGTGAGTTTATAGTCAGTTCTATTTCTTGGACCGTAATTGGGGCATTTAAGGCCGCTAGTTGATGGTCAGAGAGGGTTGGGAGGTTTATGCTCTGTAAAAATGTTTGTATTTTTTCTGCGGTCGGTTGAGGTGTATTGGGATCATTATGTAGGTTATATAATGAGCTGTAGTAGTCTGCAAATTGGTTCGCTATGTCTTGCGGGTTTATAATTTTGTGTGACAATGTAGGATGTTTTAGGTATGTTCTTGTTTTTGTACGAACCGCTTTTAATCTATTTGCTAGATATTTGCCTGCTCTGTTAGCGTTAGTAGTTTAGTCATAGGCGTCTAAGATGTTTGTGATATTGTTGTGTTAACATTTCTCTGAGTTTTTCTCTGAGGAAGTTTAATTTGTCAGCTAATGGTACTGATGGTGCTTTCTTGTTTTTGGATTCCAAATTATGAATGTCTGAGAGAACAGAGTTAAGCTGCTGAGTCTGTCTTTTTTTTTCTTTAGCTCCCATTTGAATTAAAATGCCTCTCACGAAGGCCTTGTGTGTATTCCATAGAATATATGGATCATTTACTGATCCTATGTTGTCTGAAAACATTTTTTTTAGATGCTGGGAGATTGTTTTTTAAGAATGTGGTTCCTGAAGTAGTCGGGTATTACAGCACCAGATGGGGGGTGAGGAGGAGACTCCCCTTTCTACGGCGGACATGGATATGGCAGTTTGGTCTGACCACGTAATGTTGTGTATACTTGTAGTCTCCACATTTTGCAGGAGCTATTTGTCCGTCAGAAACATATCTATATGGGAGTAGGAGCAGTGTCTATTGGAGAAAAAGGTGTAGTCTTTTTCATTGGCATGAAGGCACCTCCATGTGTTGAACAGTTCCTCCTTGTGTAGAAGTGCCTGAAGGGCTAGAGTACCTTTGGGTTTACCTGATGAAGTGTCCAGTGTTGGATCCAATGTCACGTTAAAATCTCCACAAATCAGGAGATTGACGTATTTCACTGAGTTTGCTTTATGAAGAACCTTTTTAATGAATCAGGTTCGGTGTGAGTTCAGGGCATACAGGGTGACTATCGTATATGGTTTGGAGTTTATGTCTCCTGTGGTAATGATGTATCTGCCTTCTTCGTCAAGAAAGATATCTTTGGGTTGGAAGGAAAGAGAATTTTTAATGGCTAGTAGGACACCTCCCTTTTTGTGGTTTGGTGTGCAGGCCATATAGATGAACGGATAGTCCTTGTGTGTACAGTGTGGCGTGCTATTAAGTTGGAAATGCGTTTCTTGCACACAGAGAATGTCCGCCTTTTGTTTACTAGCTTCCTTCCAGAGAGAGAACCGCTTTGCCAGGTGGTTTAGACCCCGGGCATTAATCGATAGACATTTAATCGTCATTGTAGGGGATGTGTGGTATTTCGTAAGGTAATGTGGTGTAAGTACTCACTGCATCCATAGGACTAGCATTGTGCAGCTGTTGTGATATTGGAGAAGGACATTTTTGGTTCATTTGTTTCAGTAGATGAGTTGAGGTTGCTTCAGGCAGAACAAGGAAAGTCAACAAGGATAGCATAATAAACGGATCCAGAAATCGATCCTTGTGCAGATGTAATTGCTTACTGGTGGTATAGGGGTGTTGAGGAGAGTCTAACTGTGAAACTCGTCCCTGGAGATAAACTTGTGTGACTGTGGACTACATTCATGAGCTTCCACCAGCAGTTTTCTTACGTAGTAGAAGGTTTGTGGGATACAATTTGCCAATAATTTTTGATGAGAGATGGCCCTGCTGGGGGTGAGTGATGGGTGGTCTGGTCAGGAAGTATAGCCCATTTCCTTAGAGCAGTGATCCCTTCTTCTAAAGTGGATACTGTGATGGTAGCTCCGTTATGGGTAATGGAGAGTGTTGCAGGGTACTTCCATTTATGGAGGATTTTATGGTTCCTCTGTGCTTTGGTAATTTGTCATCAGGTTGCGGCGACATTGTAAGGTGTGTCTGGAGAGGTCAGGGAGCAATCTGATGTTGGCATATTGCTGAGGAATATTTTCTGGTTTACGGGAAGCTTGCAATATTTGATCTTTTATGTGATAATAATGCACTCTCAGTAACACATTTCTGGGATTGCCAGCAGGGAGGAAGGCCGGTTTAGGGACCCTATGTATCCTGTCCACAAGAAGATCTTGTGCTGTTGCCTCTGGCACTAATGTGGAAAATAGGGTCTGGGCAAATTGCAGGAGAAATACTCAATAATACTATACTTACATATCTTCTGGAGCAGGTTCTTTCTGGATCCAACCATATGCTGCCTCATTGACATTCTGCTGCTTGACTACAGCTGAGGTTGAGGTCTATGTGAGGAAGAGGACCTAAACCCTGAAGAGCTGTCGTATTATCTTTTGGATATGGTGGCGGAGGTTGCGCTGAGCGGATGATCGTCCCGGATGCCCTGTGTTGGGGCTAGCAGGTGGAAGCATGGGCCAGTGACAGAGCTACCAAGAGAGACCATCCACGTTAATCTGTATATGCCTATCACCCCTGTAGGGGTACAAGGAGCTGGTGAGTGGGGACCCATAAGGGGGAGCACAAGAGTCACTTGTTCAGCTTGAGTACAAGAGTCACCAGATTGTTTGAACACTTTTTGTTACTTTTTTGCCACTTTGGAGTTTCATTATTATTTTTACTATTTTTTTAATTTTTTCACTTTTTTCTGTTTTATCCTTTTTTTCTTGTTTTCATTAATATTTGGACGATTTGTTTGGATTTTTTCAGTTGGACCTGTTATGATGCACATATAACAGATTTTTTTTGGGACTTGGTATGGTGCACACACATTGATATATGATTGGTGCAAATTTGCACTTATGCAATTACTATTTAAGAGTGATTTACTACTGTTTTTTACTTTATATGTGTAGCAATAACTCACTGCGGAGCTGCTGGTTTAAGCGGGTCTGTTAGCTTCACTTTGCTTCCCTCTGTTTCACCGGCACCGGGTCTAGGGGTTCAGTTGAGCTTACTGCTGGACGACACATGCACCAACACTGGAGTACGTTTTCAATGCTTTATTAACCAGTCAAACTTTAGGAAGTGGCAGGAAAGAGGTGGAAAAGGAAACTTTCAGGAGAAACTCAAATATCTTCTTCTAATATCTTAGTAACAAATGTCCAGATAGATTTCAGATAATTGAATGGAATGCACTCCCCTCATGGGACACACTCCCTGCTCGTCTGGATAGGCCTCTCTCACTGGTCCAGCAGCCAGCACGCAGCACGAATCTAAAGTCTCTGCCACAGACTTACTTGGGGGAGTAAATCTGCACGATCCTCTGCCACAGGATGTATCAGATCTTCTGCAGTGAACAGTCAGTCACAGAGCCTGAACCTTTAAGCCAAACCGGCGACACTATGCTGTATGGTTACTTCTTTTGGATACGTCCTGCAACCGAGTCACCAGGCCCCTCTACAGACCAGCACGCTGCGTGATCTCTCCAAGATGGGTCCTCCCCTGGGATCTCCTCGGCTGTCCAGCTTCGTCACACAGGACCGACAGCTCAGGACCATTCCTCGGCCACGGTGGTAGGCTCCAGACAAGCCTCTGGACCCACCCCTGTGCCGCAGCATCGTGGGCCTCCCGATTGGAGGACCACGAGGTAGCTCCTTAACGCATACCTGTCGGCCAGGAGGGCCAGCAGGTGGCTGTAAAACGACTCTAAAACATGACGTCTGTCCCATAAATACCCCCTTCCCAGAATGCAACTTGGAGGACCACCTCCACCGAGCTTGTCTCCGAGACAGAGGAGCATCCATACATTTTGATACGTTGCCTTTCCAACACTGACTAGTGGTAACAGCGACACCCACCGGTCAGCACGGAAACACACACAACGTCAGCCAAGCTGGAACAGAGGCGAACTTTTAACCTTCCTAACAGCCAATTTACTAAATTTACCTAATCTGCGGTAGATTGTAAATCTACCAGCGCTACATATGATTCAACACCTAATGATTACTGTAACACTGTCTATGGATGTGAATAGTCACTGACACTGACACTTTATTTCTTGATTATTTATAGTCATGCAATATAGGGGGCTACTATTAGTAGACTATTACTTCTGATTATTTTTATTTATTTACTTATATCTATTTTTTTCACCATTCTCTGTGCTTTTTGCTATTTTCACTATGCGAGTACTGATGGTGTCTAATTAGGGATTTTTTCACCCCCCAATTAGGGAGAGCCACTTACCCTACTTTATTGATTCTAAATATGCACTAGCCCCTTAGGGGGTCTATCAGGGGAGGCTGCATACCTTTTGTTGGTCTTAAGCGTGGAGTTTTCTGCTTGACTTTAAATTGCAGGAGCTGATTAGGGGGAACAGCTTCTGGTATACCCCGCAGCTTAAGGTTGTTCCTCCTGGATCTGTCCTTGAGGTCAGCCATTTTGTCTTTTATCCATGCTATATCTTTCCCCTGTGCTGTGTGGGCCTCCACCATTACGTTGTATGATGAGGTATATTCCTCCATCTTGTGCTCTGCCTGGTTCACTCTGTGGCCTAGTGCTTGCACTTCCCTCTGGCATTCATTTATCCCCCTGACCATATCTGCCTGCAGGGAGGATCGCAGAGACAGCAACATGTCTTTCATCATCGTGTCTGACACTGGTCTATCTGCTGTGGGGAAATCTGTGATGGGATCCCCACCCTGATTGATCTGGCTTGTGGTGGTGCATTGGGGCCCGCTTACCTCCATAACCGGATCGGCCGGCGGCCTGAATGGAGAGTCTCTCCATGGCTTCGATTTGGCCGGACTTCTCGTTGAGGGGCTGGATGGGCCCGAAGAGGAATCACTAGGTGGGTTAGTTGTGTGCATGGAGGTGGATGGGAGCCCATTGTTGCCACTGTATGCTCCAGGTCTGTGCTCCGGCCTTATGATCCCGGGCGCCGCCTCCATTTTGTTGAGGCCCGTGCAAGGCATAGTAGCTTGTCATTTTCTGCAGCTGCTGCGGGTTTTTGTGGTGTCTAGGCACCCTTGTTCCAATCAGTGGGGTTTTGCCTATGTGGTGGCAGTGTGTGAGGTTGTGGATGGCTCCAGTGGGCTCTGCTGGCTGTGAATTATCTCCGGTGGGTGAGTGGAGCTCCTAGGTTAAGCATCCATCTTGGAGTCCGGTCACAACGCCCCCTGCTACCTTTTCTTGTTCTGAAGTAATAGCTGTTTACTTGTGCCCATGAGTAAAATGAATGTGCATGAGGGTGATTTCATAACTATCAATCGTGCTGCATTTGTAGGGCTCCATTGAGGAAAATTGCAGGGTCTGCTTTAGATGTGATTTTCCTTAGGAAGTATCTCACCAAAAATGACATTTTTGTTGCAGGGGACGCCAAAAACCTGACTTGTGTCTTAGTGCAGTACAAACAAATGGCCACTGCCCACTCCTAAAACTGGCCTTTGCAGCAGGGAGCACATGAAAGGGCGACGCATGTCAAACACAACCAAAGAAAAAGAAAATTCCCAGCTCAACTTACTGCTCAGTCTGCAACCAACCCAATTATCCTGTCTAACAGTATGTGTTAAAAACAGGGGTTTAGTTTGAACATATTTGTAAATACCTGTCTGTATCTTAGTGCAGACTTCTAGGAAAATCAGTGAGCCAATCACACAAGCAGGAAATTACATATCTGGGGAAATTCTATACACCATCTGTGTACAGAACACCTTAAGGTTGCCATATTGCATTGCATTTTACAGAAAATTACAGAGCTGCAGGTTGAAAAGGGAAGGAAGTTTTTTAATAACATTAAATTACAATATAACTTGTGTCGCAATTGTATACACTATAATATTTTTTTAATTTGCTACTAAATACAGGTGAGTCTATCCTTTAACCACTATGCGCCCGCGCTATAGCTGAAATACGGCTACAGCGCTGCACTCAATTGCCGGGAGGGCGTCCCTGGACATCCTCCTGTTTACTTCCTCTCTGCGCGCTGCTGCGGGCGCGCAGCAGGGAAATTCTGTGTTGG
This sequence comes from Aquarana catesbeiana, assembly GCF_042186555.1. Taxonomy (NCBI): domain Eukaryota; kingdom Metazoa; phylum Chordata; class Amphibia; order Anura; family Ranidae; genus Aquarana; species Aquarana catesbeiana. The sequence goes on from NC_133331.1 coordinate 114,923,929, forward strand.
CCGTGTCCCTTGGACACAGCCAATCACAGATCGTGCTAAATGGCCAATCCCAGCAGCCATTTTACACTCGATCGGAGCTTCCAATGAGGGGTGATCTCAAGTGTAAACATATGAGATCAACCCTCATTGCCGGCTCTCCCTCCTCACACAGAGACCGCGTGTGAGGAGGGAGAGCGACCTGTGTTGCAGATCTGTGAGTGCCAACCGTTTAGGAGTGATTAGAGAGAAAACACAGTAACATCAGAGCCCAAATAGTGCCCACACAGTGCCACATCAGTTCCATTGGTGCTACAGTGCTCATCACTGTAATGCCCTGTACACACGATCAGACATTGATCGGACATTCCGACAACAAAATCCATCAGATTTTTTCCGACGGATGTTGGCTCAAACTTGTCTTGCAAACACACGGTCGCACAAAGTTGTCAGAATTTCTGAGCGTCAAGAACGCAGTGACGTACACCACGTACAACGGGACTATAAAAGGGCAGTTCAATACCAAGCGCGCCACCCTTTAGGCTCCTTTTGCTAATCTCGTGTTAGTAAAAGTTTGGTGAGAGACGGTTCGCGCTTTTCAGACTCGTGGTTTTCAGATCATTTTTCTGCTATTCAGTTTGTGCTTGTGGGTTTGTATCTGGTCTTCAGTGCGTGTAGTGAGCTTGCATTGATTTATCAGTGTGTTCTTGTCTGCTCGTTGCTGATTTTCAGGTTGCTCTTCACAGGCCTTGCTGTTCTTCAGTGCGTTCTGTTACTTCGGTTCTGACCAGCCGACCGTTTTGAAGCCATGTTGTGTGTACGTACTCATCGTAGAGTTCGTGCTGTGCGGGGGCTTGGTGTTAGGGTTCTTACTTTGACACAAGCCCAGTCCATGAACAGGGTGGGGAGGAGTTCATGGACCAAGAATTGATTGCTCCAGCGTGACCAATTCTGTCACATGCCTTTGCTCCGTGAGATCCGTGAGAATAATCCTGATGATTTCAGGAACTTTCTCAGGATGACGGACCCCGTTTTTCACCGTTTGTTGGCTTTGCTGACCCCTTATATCAGCAGGCAGGATACCTGCATGCGGCAAGCCATCACTCCGGAGCAGAGGCTAGTCGCCACGTTGTGGTACTTGGCGACGGGGGGACGCCTGCAGGACCTCAAGTTCTCGACAGGCATCTCCCCCAGACTCTGGGGATCATTATCCCAAAGACCTGTTCTGCCATCATCCAGGTCCTGCAGAAGGACTATAATAAGGTAAGATTTTTATCCTTTAACATCACATTTTATTGTACTTAATGTTTGCTAATGTATTGTATTTCTGTCGTCATTCCCTAATTACCATGATTGTAATATGCTGTGAATGTCCCCTTTGTCCTTCTGCATGCTGGAATTTTTAAAAGTTTTTTATTTGTCCTTCATGCATATTTGCCTTCACTTACCTCCCCAGCATGCTATGCTGGGCCCATACACACCTAATCTAGTCACTTAACAATGTATTTTGTCAGCTCCATAGTAGTGCTTTACCTTAAACACCCCCTAAAATGTTTAAAAATGTTATTTGTGTCCTTAAATTCATGCAGAGTGCCAGAGGCTTTTTTTGGGGTCCCAAAATCATTTGGAACCCTCCCTCCCCCCAAACGCTAACTCAGCTGATACCAATCCTCTGTCTGCTGACTTTGCCAAACCCATACACACTATGCCTACCTCTTTTGTGGTCATATTTATGGATGAATTCCCCAAAGCATGTAGTGCAAGGACCTGCCTGAATACTTTCAAATGGTACTGTTTAAAGTTTTTGTATCCTATTATTATCTTGATAGGTAATAGCAGAATGTAAAAATGTTCCATTTGTACAGTGTGTATTTATATATTTGTATTATGACACTTCTTACCTGCCCAGTGGGCTGCCAATAGTGTAAGTAAGGAGGGGCTGGCCAAAGTAACACACATTATTATGTATGCATTCATCTATCAATGAAGTGGAGAGGGTTACCTGTCCAAAACATACCCCCCCTAAAATTTTTTCAATGGGCCATCAGAGGGGGTGAGGGATCTGATAGGTGGACCTTATACTTTTGTCTTTAAATACTCCCTAAAATAAATGTTATAGTGATTTTGGCCAAGAATATTTGGGTCTAATTTGCTTTCAATGTTTCTGTGCAAAATTACTACTTTTTTTTCTTGTTTGACTCCACAGTTTCCTTCCACGCCACAGGAATGGCAGACTGTGGCCTCCCAGTGGTGCCCAGTGGTGGGACTTTCATAACTGCGGAGGGGCAATTGATGGGAAACACATCCACATCTTCCCACCCCCAACATACTATTACAACTACAAGGGGTTCAATAGTATTGTGATGTTGGCGGTGGTGTCGGCTACTTACGAGTTCCTGTATGTAGACGTTGGGAAGAATGGCCGGATGTCGGATGGTGGAGTCATCGCCCAGACCGAGTTCTACTGGTGTCTCCAGAATGGCAGCTTGGGCTTGCCACCTCCAGAAGACAATGCGGAAGGACGCCCATTCGTGTTCGTTGCGGATAAAGCGTTTGTGCTGGGGGACCATCTTATGCGGCCATTCCCTATGAGGACCCTCACCCTGGACCAGAAGATTTTTAATTACCGGTTGGCTAGAGCCATAAGAGTGGTGGAAAACACGTTTGGAATAATGGCCAGCCGGTTCCGCCTATTTCTTACACCGATACACATGGCGGAATATAAACTCAATCACATCATCCTGTCTTGCTGTGTTCTCCACAACTTTTTAAGGAGAAATTCTGTGAACTATGCTGCCTCAGTTGGGCCTGAGGCCAGAATTCTGAATGAACCAACTGACGGCGCTGGAAACTGGCCGTCCTGGCTTGCACCCCCAGAGTGCCCATCAGGTCCGTTAAAGATACCTGGAATACTTTGCGGGTAGGGGGGCCATCAATATGCCAGACAATGTCTGAGACATTTTTTAAATAAAAATATATTTGAAACTGAACAAATATTTGCTTTGATTTACTGCTTGGCTTTCTTTTAGCTGTCTCCTCGGTTATCTTTTAATGGTATTTTTGTTTGCCTTTTTCTTCAACAGTGCAAACAAGGTGACAATCTCTTCTTCGGCTAACTATTATTATTATGTTGTGGGTCTGCTACACACACACCTTGTTTTTGTTGTTAATGTATGTAATGCATTACTGACAAAAATATTTATAATTTTCAGCACCATGACCGAAATTTGGGGAGTCCTGAAAATGGCGTGATTGTGTAAAATTATAAAGCACTGTTGGGTGTTATTTACTAAAGGAAAATCCACTTTGCACTACAAGTGCACTTGAGACTGCACTGAAACTGCACTTGTAGTGCAAAGTGGATTTGCCTTTAGTAAATAACCCCCATTAATGGTTCACCTAGAGTGATTATTTACACATCTGTATATATAAAATAACCCCCATTGTCACGTTAAAAAACAACTTTACTCCAAAAACTGCTTTTGAGTAGGGATGAGCTTCGAGTTCGAGTCGAACTCATGTTTGACTCGAACATTGGCTGTTCGCAAGTTCGCCGAACAGCGAACAATTTTGGGTGTTCGCGGCAAATTCGAATGCCACGGAACACCCTTTAAAAGTCTATGGGAGAAATCAAAAGTGCTAATTTTAAAGGCTTATATGCAAGTTATTGTCATAAAAAGTGTTTGGGGACCTGGGTCCTGCCCCAGGGGACATGGATCAATGCAAAAAAAAGTTTGAAAAACGGCCGTTTTTTCAGGAGCAGTGATTTTAATAAAGCTTAAAGTCAAACAATAAAAGTGTAATATCCCTTTAAATTTCGTAGCTGGGGGGTGTCTATAGTATGCCTGTAAAGGGGCGCATGTTTCCTGTGTTTAGAACAGTCTGACAGCAAAATGACATTTCGAAGGAAAAAACCCATTTAAAACTACTTGCGGCTATTGCATTGCTGACAATACACATAGAAGTTCATTGATAAAAACGGCATGGGAATTCCCCACAGGGGAACCCTGAACCAAAAAAAAAAAAAAAAAAAATTACGTGGGAGTCCCCCTAAATTCCATACCAGGCCCTTCAGGTCTGGTATGGATATTAAGGGGAACCCCGGCCAAAATTTAAAAAAAAAATGACGTGGGGTTCCCCCTAAATTCCATACCAGACCCTTCAGGTCTGGTATGGATTTTAAGCGGAACCCCGCGCCAAAAAAAACCCCAGAAAAATGGCGTGGGTCCCCCCAAAAATCCATACCAGACCCTTATCCGAGCACACAACCTGGCAGGCCGCAGGAAAAGAGGGGGGAACGAGAGTGCGGCCCCCCCCTCCTTAACCGTACCAGGCCACATGCCCTCAACATTGGGAATGTGCTTTGGGGTAGCCCCCCAAAACACCTTGTCCCCATGTTGATGAGGACAAGGGCCTCATCCCCACAACCCTGGCCGGTGGTTGTGGGGGTCTGCGGGCGGGGGGCTTATCAGAATCTGGAAGCCCCCTTTAACAAGGGGACCCCCAGATCCCGCCCCCCCCCTGTGTGAAATGGTAAGGGGGTACTTACCCCTACCATTTCACTAAAAAACTGTCAAAAATGTTAAAAATGACAAGAGACAGTTTTTGACAATTCCTTTATTTAAATGCTTCTTATTTCTTCTTTCTTCTATCTTCCTTCATCTTCTTCTTCTGGTTCTTCCTCCGGCGTTCTCGTCCAGCATCTCCTCCGCGGCGTCTTCTATCTTCTTCTCCTCGGGCCGCTCCGCACCCATGGCATGGGGGGAGGCTCCCACTCTTCTCTTCATCTTCTTCTTCATGTTCTTCTCTTCTTCCTTCTTCTTTTCTTCTCTTCTTCTCTTCTCTTCTTCTCTTCTTCATTTTCTTCTCCGGGCTGCTCCGCATCCATGCTGGCATGGAGGGAGGCTCCCGCTGTGTGACGGCGTCTCCTCGTCTGACGGTTCTTAAATAACGGGGGGCGGGGCCACCCGGTGACCCCGCCCCCCTCTGACGCACGGGACATGACGGGTTTTCCCTGTGGCATTCCCCGTGACGTCACAGGGAAGTCCCGTCAAGTCACCGTGCGTCAGAGGGGGGCGGGGACACCAGATGGCCCCGCCCCCCGTTATTTAAGGACCGTCAGAGGAGGAGACGCCATCACACAGCGGGAGCCTCCCTCCATGCCAGCATGGATGCGGAGTGGTCCGGAGAAGAAAATGAAGAAAAGAAGAAGAGAAGAAGGAAGAAGAGAAGAACATGAAGAAGAAGATGAAGAGAAGAGTGGGAGCCTCCCCCCATGCCATGGGTGCGGTGCGGCCCGAGGAGAAGATAGAAGACGCCGCGGAGGAGATGCTGGACGAGAACGCCGGAGGAAGAACCAGAAGAACCAGAAGAAGAAGATGAAGGAAGATAGAAGAAAGAAGAAGCATTTAACCGCCTGCCGACCACTGGCCGTCAATTGACGGCCAGGCGGCGCAGCTCTCGTTGCGGGCGGACGTCATATGACGTCCTTGCTTTCTTGGGCCACCAGGGGGCGCGCGCGCGCCGTGTCACTAAGCACCCGGTGCGCGTGCCCGGCGGCCGCGATGTCCGCCGGGCACCCGCGATTACCGGTAACACAGCAGGACCGTGGATCTGTGTGTGTAAACACACAGATCCACGGTCCTGTCAGAGGAGAGGAGACCGATGGTGTGTTCCCAGTACAGGGGAACACCGATCGGTCTCCTCCCCTAGTGAGTCCCCGCCCCCTACAGTTAGAATCACTCCCCTAGCAACACAGTTAACCCCTCCATCACCACCCAGTGTTAACCCCTTCACTGCCTGTCACATTTATACAGTAATCAATGCATTTTTATAGCACGGATCGCTGTATAAATGTGAATGGTCCCAAATATGTGTCAAAAGTGTCCGATGTGTCCGCCGCAATATCGCAGTCACAATAAAAATCGCAGATCGCCGCCATTACTAGTAAAAAAATAAAAAAAAATAAAAATGTTATAAAATTATCCCCTATTTTGTAGACACTATAACTTTTGCGCAAACCAATCTATATACGCTTATTGCGATTTTTTTTTTTTACCAAAAATATGTACAAGAATACATATCAGCCTAAACTGAGAAAAAATTTGTTTTAAAGAAAAAAAAATTGGATATTTATTATCGCAAAAGGTAAAAATTATTGTGTTTTTTTTAAAACTTGTCACTCTTCTTTTGTTTATAGCGCAAAAAATAAAAACCGCAGAGGTGATCAAATACCACTAAAAGAAAGCTCTATTTGTGGGGAAAAAATTATAACAATTTCATTTGGGTCGAGTGTTGTATGACCGCGCAATTGTCATTCAAATTGCGACAGCGCTGAAAGCTGAAAAATGGCTTGGGCAGGAAGGGGGCGAAAATGCACAGTATTGAGGTGGTTAAATAAAGGAATTGTCAAAAACTGTCTCTTGTTATTTTTAACATTTTTGACAGTTTTTTAGTGAAATGGTAGGGGTAAGTACCCCCTTACCATTTCACACAGGGGGAGGGCCGGGATTTGGGGGTCCCCTTGTTAAAGGGGGCTTCCAGATTCCGATAAGCCCCCGCCCGCAGACCCCCACAACCACCGGCCAGGGTTGTGGGGATGAGGCCCTTGTCCTCATCAACATGGGGACAAGGTGTTTTGGGGGGCTACCCCAAAGCACCCTCCCAATGTTGAGGGCATGTGGCCTGGTACGGTTCAGGAGGGGGGCCGCACTCTCGTCCCCCCCTCTTTTCCTGCGGCCTGCCAGGTTGCGTGCTCGGATAAGGGTCTGGTATGGATTTTTGGGGGGACCCCACTCCCTTTTTTTTTTTTTTTTTTTTGGCGCGGGGTTCCCCTTAAAATCCATACCAGACCTGAAGGGTCTGGTATGGAATTTAGGGGGACTCCCACGTAATTTTTTTTTTTTAATTTTGGTTCGGGGTTCCCCTGTGGGGAATTCCTATGCCGTTTTTATCAATGAACTTCTATGTGTATTGTCGGCAATGCAATAGCTGCGAGTAGTTTTAAATGGGTTTTTTCCTTCAAATGTCATTTTGCTGTCAGACTGTTCTAAACACAGGAAACATGCGCCCCTTTACAGGCATACTATAGACACCCCCCAGCTATGAAATTTAAAGGGATATTACACTTTTATTGTTTGACTTTAAGCATTATTAAAATCACTGCTCCTGAAAAAATGGCCGTTTTTAAAACTTTTTTTTGCATTGATCCATGTCCCCTGGGGCAGGACCCGGGTCCCCAAACACTTTTTATGACAATAACTTGCATATAAGCCTTTAAAATTAGCACTTTGATTATTCATGTTCGTGTCCCATAGACTTTAACGGTGTTCGCGTGTTTGAACTAACTTTTTTCCTGTTCGCATGTTCTGGTGCGAACCGAACAGGGGGGTGTTCGGCTCATCCCTACTTTTGAGCATTGAAAGAAAAAGCCACACATTGTTGATTATCAAACTTTTTACTTAAAGCACAATCACATGTGCATTTATAAAAGGGTTTTTGAACAAACCAACATGTTTGTTGTAAATAATTTTTTAGGTCACATTAAGTAGAAATTGCCTTTTATAGGTAAAACATGCATGTTTAAAACCATCAAACAGTACACAACTCTGGAACTTACAAAGTTCAACTTTTATAAAGTGAAGGCAATATCAGACATGAGTATGTACAAACTGTGTTTGATATTGCTTTCATCACATCAGGTGATGTCACCCCTGTAAAAGCCAAATTTTGAAGATGCACACAAATTGGGATTCAAAATGGAGATTTCCCTCTTGATCCCATGGCTAATGTCAACATGTGCTAGCTCCCATCATGGGGGATCAATGGACATGTTTTGGGGGTGCAACCCCTTCCTCTCAGCTACTTTATTATCGAGGAAGGGGTTGCACCTACAAAACGCATACATTGATCTTCCGTGATGGCAGATAGCACATGTTGACACACTGTGTGCATCTTCAACATTTGGCTTTTAAAAAATGTAAAAAAATTAGTCATAAAAACAAAAATAAACAAGAAAAAAGTTAGGGATTTCTGGGTGTTTTAGATTCTCCCTAAAACATCATTGATGTTCTTCATTTTGTTTTCAACATCATTGATGTTTTGTTTTAGGTTTTCTAAATCCCTATTGCACCCCATTATCTCCCGATGAGAATCTGGGCACTTTCACTGGTAAAATTACCTTCTTCCACAACATCCCGATCACCTAAATAAAACAAACAAAAAAAAAAACAAAAACACACCATGTATTATAAAAATATGCAGGCATCCATCTATTACCTGAAGCTGTGGTCGCAGACACTCACCTGTTGTGGTGACAATTTTGCCAATTTCAACAATGTCTCCTTCCTCCTCCTCTGGTTGGGTTTGGGGGATTTCCCCTTCTTCCTGAGGTGGGGGGTCCCTGGTCTCCTCTGATGAGTGATGTCCTCCGAGTCTTTTCTCCCCTATGTGAAAAAAATAGGTATACTTAGCACACAGATATTTGAGGGCAGAAATAGGAATATGAAACATTGCTTGGAAGTGGGGTACAATTGTCTGTTTTGGCAGAGTTCCAAGCTGAAGAATTTTTATTATTACCTTTGTAAAGCTGGAATACTTACCTGTTTTGTGCAAGCTTCACAGATGGAGACGCCCCTATAGTATCCACTGAAGCACCTGTGTGGGACCCCTTAATAAAAAGTTTGTTCTGGTGCCCCACAGTAGTGCTCCTGCGTCCAGATGTGTAAATAGCTGCTGAGTGTCCTCTCCTTACACAGAATCTAGTTTGCATTTCATTCTAGTTACAAACCCACAAACCCATCTAGACAAAAAACTTTTTTTAATAGAAGTAGGCCAGAAAAAATGTATTGAACTGCATCTGGCCAAAACATCGTATTTTAGTGGCCGAACAAACAATGTTTCCTACGAACGATTAATGTGCCCATGAACGTGAAAGTTGCCATTTTTAAACTGTACAACAGTAGAGAAAAGCACATGGAGCAGCACAAACGTAATAAAAAGAAAGAATAGGAACACAGGACAACTACTTACTTTTTTGCAGCACTCTCCTGATCCTTCTATACTGATCGTGCTCCCTTAATTTGAGGTCTGACCACCGTTTCCTCAGTTGATCCTTGGATCGTCGTACCCCAAAATTCCTGTGCAGACTCTTCACAACTTTAGCAATGATCTTGGCCTTTCTCACATTTGGGTTGGGGTAAGGTCCATACTTCCCATCATAGTCGGCCCTTTTCAGTATGTCCACCATCTCCACCATCTCTACAAAGGCCATATTTGAGACCTTAAATCTTCTCCTCCGGGATCGTGACATTTCTGGCTCCGGGCTTTCCTTCTCCTCGTTGCTGCTATTATCATGCACCTGCTGTGTCTCCACCATGTGCTCTCCCCGCACTGCGCTGAAAGAGAAGGGGCGGGGAATAGACTAGTAGAACATCAGGGGCGGTGTATATAAAGCGTTACACGCGTGCGTCGTACGTACGATCTGTGAGCGGAGGAAGGAGTATCAGAAGCGCCGATTGTGATAATGAAGGTACAATTTTAACTTGGGCCTATACTGCTTATAGAGTGAGGCCTATATTGGAACAAGATTCGGAGAGTTTAGCCTGACATTAGAGTTTGTCTTGTGTTGTGTCTTGCAGAGAAAATGGATGGCTTCAATGATCACAACTTCCTCCCCCTGTTCCTAGACAAATACAGGGAGCTGCCCTGTCTGTGGCAGGTCAAACACCCGCATTATAATCATAAACAAAAGAGGCAGGCAGCGCTGGAGAAACTGCTGGATTTGGTGAAGCTGGTGGTCCCCACGGCAACCATCCCCTATTTAAAAGCCAAAATTGGTGGCCTGAGGAGCACATATCTTAGGGGGCGCAAGAAGGTCCAGGATTCCCAGAGATCAGGAGCTGCAGCAGATGACGTTTATGTCCCCAGGCTGTGGTACTATGAGAGACTTCGTTTTCTGTCAGACCAGACTGAAGTCAGGGAATCCCTCTCAACACTACCATCCACTCTTCCTTCCACCCCAGCTGAGGCTTCCGATGTCCAACCTGGGACTTCCAGCCAGGAAGAAGTGGAGGAACCCAGCTTGAGTCAGATATAGCATTTTTCTACGTATTTCTGGTCCAAAAATATATGATGTTTACTAGATGATATTATTGATCACTAATTGCTGATTTAATAAAGGCCTTTACATAGCAATAGACAACAGTGGCCAAAAATGATTGGGACAAGATTGAAAAATGCTGGGGTCAGATTGATAGTCTTTTATATTTATTAACATTCTATTTGCAACAGTCATGAGCTGAAAATTGTGTGTGATTGATGAACCAAAAACTAAAACTATGTCCCTTTTTCATACACAGGAAGACCTCAGCCAGGAGGAGGCTGTGGAATGTGGCACACCTCAGGAGGCTGTGGAATGTGGCAGCCAGGAGGAGGCGGGGTTAGTGGCAGCCAGGAGGTGGCCGGGGGTTAGTGGCAGCCAGGAGGTAGCCAGGGTTAGTGGCAGCCAGGAGGTGGCCGGGCCCAGTAGGAGCCTCACAGAATCGCAGGTTCCTCCCCTCTGCCTTCCAGCCACAAGACCCAGGAAGGGGAGGAACGTGGAAGAGTCATCGCTCAGGCTGATTCAGGAGGCTTCTGTGGCCCTCAGAGCCACCCCCACTCGTGAAGAGGCCTTTGCCTCCATGGCTTCCACCAAATTGCAGGACATGCAGGAGGGCCAACGCCTCATGTGTGAGGAAATCATTTATAAAACATTAAATAAGGGGTTGAGGGGCGAAATCACACCCAATACCCACCTGTGTGAGTTGCATCCTCCTCCTGCCACACCGCCAACACCACAGCCACAGCCTGGAAGGAAGAGTGGAAGGAAGACAAGAAAGTGATGGTCTAATAAAAGATGCAGGCTCTTGTATGACCACAGCCTGGGGACATGTATATCATCTGCTAGTGTTCATGATCTCCTGGACTTCTGGACCAGATTGTGCTCCCTTATATAAGGACTTCTCAGGCCACCAATTTTGCCTTAAAATAGTTGATGTCTGCCCTGGGGTACAAAGGCTTCGCCAATTTCAGCTGTTTCTCCAGCGTTGCCTTCTTCTTTATTTGGTTATGACCCCTTTAATAAAGGGTTTTTTTTTTAACTAATACTTTCCTTTGTGTGTTTTCCTTCAAAAAGGACAGTTTTTTTTTTTTTTTTTTTATAATTGTATTTTTATTGGGTTATAAAGGAACATAGATGAAATTGTTACATAATGAACAATACATTAAAAATGTTACAAATGAACAATGTCCAAACAATACAGAGCACAGGGGTAATCTGTATATCAAATCAAGAATCTATAAGAGAATCAGCTCATAGGTAAACAATAGAACATAAAACCAGAACGTAATCAAAAGGATACAAAAATGAGAAATACTGTGGAGAGTTTAAAAAAAAAAAAAAAATGTTTTTCTTTTTCCCCTCTAAAAAGGCTCCAAGTAGTTTATGTCGGGGAAGGGAAGGGGGGAGGGAAAAGAGACATAAATGATGCGATGCTACAAGGAATCAAGGTGTGGCAAATGGTACATGTGTCCCATATTCAGATCTATCCCAAGGTTCCCAAACTTTATTAAACTGGGAGATAGAATCATGTACTGAAGCTGTCAAAAACTCCACCCCCCGAATCTCCGCCACCAAATGGAGGAATCTGGACCACGGGGGAGGCACAGTAGACAGCCAACACAATGGGATAAGCCTTTTGGCTGCTAATAAAATTTAAGAGATTAATTGATTGACCCTTTTGGATAAGTTTGAAAAAGGGAGACCCAACAAACAATTCAAGGGGTCTAGCGGAAGGGACACATCCACCACCCTTTGTATTAGCACCATCACATCATGCCAAAAGGGTTGGATAAGGGAGCAGTGTCAAAAAATATGGAACAAAGAACCTATGTCAGTTCCGCAAGGCCAGCAGCGCGGCGAAACTGAGGAATCGTATTTGTGAATGATGTCAGGGGTTTTGTACCAAAACATAAGGATCTTAATGGACGTTTCCCTTTGGGTTACACATTTAAAGGACTTAAAGATAGAGGACCAAATCCTATCCCACATTTGGACCGTGACAGGTCGAGACAATAAATGTGACCATCTCCTCATATAGTAGTGTGTGGTCTCAACAAGAGGGGTCGACTCATGGAGGATACGATGAATAAAAGATATTAAATGTAACTGATGAGGGCCCTGAGCACATAAATATTCAAAGGTGGTCGGCTTGTCAAGAGTCAAGGTTGGAGACTTGGAGAGAAAGAAATGCCTGACCTGTAGATAGAAATGGAAATGATGGGAAGGTATATCGAATTTCTCGCGTAAGGTATCAAAAGTATGTAGTCGTCGTGTGATTGGATGGACCAAATTCCGGAGCTGAAAAAGAGGGGGGTTAAGCCATGGAAAAATCCTACCCAGGGACATACTGTCTGGTATAATAGGGTTAAACAGCACATTCATAAGGGGAGGGCATGGTGAGGCAAGAGTAAAGTTTTTTTAGACATTTACACCATATGGATAAAGTAAAAGTCATTGGAGCAGTGCATTGGCGTTTAAATAAAGGGTCCAGGGAGGGGAGGGTACCCCAAACTAAAGAGCATGGGTGAACTGGGTATAATACTCCCTTTTCAATGGCAGACCACTGGTTTGGAGCATGTAATGAGGACCATGAAACAATAGACCTCAAGTGTGTAGCGTAATAATACTTAATAATGTCCGGTGCTCCCAATCCCCCCTGGATTTTAAGGAAAAAAAACACTGAGCTCGCTATGCGGTGGGCCCTGCCGCCCCATATGAATTTTTTGAAAACTCCTCTGAAGTGCTTTTAGTTGAGAGTAGGGTACGGCAACTGGCAATGTTTCAAAGTGGTAGAGTAGTCTGGGTAAAATAGACATTTTTAGGACATTGATTCTACCTAATAAGGACAGAGGGTATTTTGTCCAAGTCGACAGGGATTTATTAATATCTAGAATCAGTGGGGGGAAATTAGCAGAATAGAGGGCGGAACAGGAAGGAGTAAGAAGAACACCTAAGTATTTGAGGGAACTATTACACCATTTATAGGGGTATGATTCTCTAAGCTGGGATAATAGAGATAGCGGAATGTGTATGGGAAGTGCTTCGGTTTTTGAGGTGTTGACCTTATGACCAGAAATAGCACTAAAGGAAGATAATTTATATAGCGAAGGGAGAGATATCAGTGGGTTAGTAATGGTAAGCAGAATGTCATCTGCAAGGAGCGATAATTTATATTCCCCCTGTCGCATGACCACCCCATGAATATCCGGATTAATGCGGATAGACTCGGCCAAGGGTTCTAAGCATAATATAAAAAGTAAAGGCGATAGGGGACACCCCTGCCAAGTTCCGTTTGTCATGGTGAAGGCAGGCGACAAGAAGGACGACATCTGCACTTGAGCTGTGACAGTTGAATAAAGGGCCCCTAAGGCTTTTAGAAAAGGACCATTAAAACCGTAAGCTTTTAAGGTGGCAAACATGTAGGGCCAACTCAACCTATCAAAGGCCTTTTGTGCATCCAAACTAAGAATCAATGCTGAGCGAGAAGACCTATCCAAAAAGATCTATCAGATCTGTTGTACGCCGGGTGTTGTCCCCCGCATGTCTGCCAGGGACAAAGACAACTTGGTCTCTATGTATCAATTTTGAAATGAACCTGGCTAATCTGGATGCAAGGATTTTGGTAAATATTTTGTAATCAGAATTCAAAAGAGCTATGGGCCTGTAGTTATCTGGAATAGAGGGATCCTTACCAGGTTTTGGAATAAATTAAATGTAGGAATAAGGAGTAAAATAGGGGTGTGGAGATGTACCTTTAAGCAAGGAGTTATACAAGGTCGGCATGTGTGGGGATAAGATGTCCAAAAAAGATTTATAATAAAAATATGGTAGGCCATCAGGACCGGGCGATTTATGTAATGGTAGACCTTTAATTACAGTCAGAAGTTCCTCTGCTGATACAGCCGAATTCAAATAAATCTGCTGAAGATAATTTTGGAAGCTTTATAGTAGAAAAAAAGTCTCAAATTTTTCCTGGGTGAAATGAAAGTGATTTTCTGGGGTCAAACAGTTATATAATTTACTGTAGAATTTGCCAAAAATCACTGAGGGGTCCCACAACAGCCTCCGCTCTACTATTACCAAAGCGGATGTTAAGGATTTTATAAGTCTCTCTCTATCTCTCTTCATCCGGGAGCCTTCTGCTATACAAGCTCCATGGAACATGGCCTTGTGCTCCTCCCACAGCGTAGAAAATGCAGATACTGATCCTATGTTAAGCTGAAAGAATTCTACTAAATTTTTTGCTAGGATAGAATGAGAAACCTCGGACTACAAGAGATGGTCGTTGAGACGCCAGTGACATGATCTAGTGTAGGCCTGAGAAAGCATAAGATCTAGCATAATGGGTGCGTGATCCGACCATGTAATGGGGGATATGTCAGACTCGACCATATATGGGATAAGTGGGGCTGAGATGAAAAAATGGTCGAGGCGTGAGTACATTTTATGAGCTGGAGAATAAAATGTATACTGTTTAGTAGAGGGATGTTTTATCCTCCATGAGTCGAAAAGCTGATGGGATCTAATACATTTACGAAATGCTGAGGCTTGGGACATAATCCTTTTAGACGGGATATTATTAAGAAGAGTTTGCCTATCTCTAATGGGCGACATAACCAGATTGAAATCCCCTCCAATGATCATGAAAGGTTGCGAACAATATTGAGGAGCATCAAAAAGTTTGTTGAGGATGTCAATCTGGCCTGTATTCAGAGCATAGAGATTTACAAGAGTGAAAGGAACAGACATATTCACAATCCAAAATGAGGAATCTCCCATGTGGATCAGCATGAGAGTTTTTAACCTTAACTGGGCATGATTTTTTAATCAGAATTGCCACACCCACCTTGCCCGTTGAATCAGAGGCAAGGTAAGAAGTGGGGAAAATCTTTGAGGCAAATTTAAATGATCCTCCAGCCCGGAAATGGGTCTCCTGGACCATCACCACATTTGCACCTGAGGCCCTGAAATCCTTCAGGGCCATCCAGCGTTTACGGATGGAGCCCAGACCCTTGATAAGACCCCATTATAAGACATAACCCTTAAAGCCATGTATAAAATCTCTTCAAGTAAGCACTCATGGGAGTGGTAAGGGAGAGGAACAGCAAAAAATAGACATCATAAAGAGAAATGCTTAACCTTTTATAAACAATACTGGTCACAATATCTCCTCGGTATCTAAATATTAACCAGTATACCCTGTAAGGGAACCACAGTGCATTAGGGACATAAAAACTATGTTTCATCAACCCATAAAGCTGAATCATAACCACGGACATGAAAATGGTACTAACAAACTTGGAAAAGAAAAAAAAACAGAAACAAAAATAAATTGAAATTTTTGAAGACCTGAGAGGCGGTTGCGTCTCAGGAGGTCCAGGACAAAGACCAGGGCCCAGTAGGAGCATGCACAAACTCCCACCAGGAGACTCTGGGTGAACAAAAAATGGAAAAGGTCGTCTGCTCAACTTATGAGTTTGTTAGCATTTATAGCAAGTCAGACAGCAGGAGTCCTGTAGATAATGGCAAAAAATAATCAGCAGGTAAACAGGAGCAACTGCCAAATTGAAATATATAAAACATTAACAATAATGCCCCATGGGGTGGGAAGGAACTCTACCCCAAACAGGAGATAGGGTAGACATAGCACTTTCGTGAACCAGAGCAGTAAACTTCGTTTCCTTTCCTCTTAATCTTAAAAAAAAAAAGAAAAAGAAGAAAAACAGAAGAAAACTGGAAACACAAATAACAGAAAAAAGTGGAGAAATATACTAAAAAGTTCAAGGAGGTTGTTTAGAGATACGTGGATGTTGGGGTGTAGAAAGGTGCTTCTTAGATTTACCCCTCACGGGGGTCCAGATGCGGCTGGGAGTGGTAGGAGGTGGGCAAGCCTGGGCAAGGTGGAAATGAATCTTCTTCCGGTAGAGGAGGCAGGCCAAGATTATTCAGGAAAGCCTCTCCCTCTTGTAGCTCACACAAGGTATATTGGATTCCATTTTTGTGGAAGGGAAATCCCCAATAGTATGGTATTTTGTGGTGTTGTAGATGTAAGGTTATTGGACGTAGATTTCTACGTTTGGTAAGAGTGATGGGGGAGAGGTCACTAAAAATCTGCAGTTTTGCCCCCTTGTACATAATTTGAGATTGACTGCGTGTAGCCAAAGATAGTGCCTCTTTGCTTTCAAAAAAGTGAAACCTCACTATGACATCCCTAAGCCTGGCTCCAGCCGGAGGTTTAGGGCCCAGAGACCGGTGTGCCCTATCTAGGCGCCAGTCTATATCCACCACTGTGAGGGCCAGAGTGTTGAAAAGGCCCAGGAGGTAGGTGCGCAGATCTTGGTCCCCCATATTCCGGGATACCCCGGAAGCGTAAATTTTGTCTTCTCTCCCTGTTTTCCAAGTCCTCCTGCTGTATTTGTAGTTGGGAAATTGAAAGACGTAGGTTATGGTTTTCCTCCTCAATAGCCTGAACATAATTAATCATCTCATTGAATTTATTTTCAAGGGTGTCCTTACGCTCTCCAATTTGGTTTATTTCTCCTCTCAGCTCTGCGGCCAATTTACTCACCTCCGCCGAGACATTGCTTGTGATTCCTTGGAGTAGGAGCTGCAACTTAGCATCCAACTTAGCGTCTAGGATGTCGGGGGTGAGGATCTCATGTGGAGATGGAGGTTCAGAGTCTGGACCCTGGGAGATGACCAGCGGGGAAGTTAAAGCATTATCCGTTCCCAGGTCTGGATCCATGGAAGCAAATGGGTCTGCGGGATGAGTCGAGGTCGTAGACTGCGACCTAATGACAAAATGTTCCATATTTGGTCCCTGAGACGACCCGTACAATGGCTTATAATATTTCTGCTGCTGGCCACCTTTGCTCATGGGATGCTCAAGAAGTAAAATGGGTGTTTAGGCTGACCCCCGGAGCTATATGTGGCTAAAATAGCATTTCAGAGGTCTCGGTGAGCAGACAGACCTTGGGCTCATTTAAATGATAACCTTCATATTTGCCACTATTTCTTCAGTGTGTGTTTCAATAAAGACCCCTGTAGTAGCAGAGTATGAGGGGTTAATAGTTGGATAGTTGTGCCAGACCCTGTTGTGGAGGGGAATACACACCAGGCCCAGAGAGATGAGGTGTACTGGGAGCAGCAAGATGACCACCGACTTCCGAGGGTTGGCCAAAGCCACGGACTTTCCCAGGACTGGCGGCCGACCCAGCAAATACCGCTCCACAGAGACCCCAAGTTCCTCCGACTAGATCAGGGAACGGGACCCCACTACTGCACATTCACCTCCAGAGGGATCACTTAAGTGGCCAGCAGGCCCACTACTCACTGCGTCAGGGAGATGTAAGATGTGAAGGGCCAGAGCAGCAGGCCATAATTAGTGTCAGGCCGCGGGAACCGGAGCTCAGATCAAGGTATCCCCGGGATCTAATCCTCCTCTAGGTGGCCGCCCGACGCTCTCTGATGTAGCAGCAACTAATGTATCCGCTGTAGATCGTTGACTCCCGGACCCATGGGAGCAGAGAGCGGAGGGCTCTGAGTGAGCCGCTGATTCCAAGATGGCGATAGGTCTCTGCAGTGTGGGCCCAGCCACAGGCCTAAAAAACTGGGGAAGCTGGTCAGGCTCTGCAAATAGTCAGTTAGAATCACAGTTGGGGAAGCCTGGAGGATAATCCTGGTGAAATGAGGTATCACCAGGTTAGATTTGGCAAGGATGGCTGTGGATTCTCAGCTAGTTGTGTGGAGCTCAGCACCCACACGTCCTCCCTGCTGGATGTCTGGACACTCCCTCCCCAAAAAGGACAGTTTGTTTGTGAGTAGGCAGGTACATTTCCAAAATACAATGTGAAATTAACAAGGGACACCAACACCAACCAATCTCCTTGAGATTAAAAAGACAAGATAATAATGGTGTTGTGGTAACTTGACACACAAAACACACCAAAAAAAAGATGGAGATCATCAAAAAAATAAAATAAACAGGAGATCTTGATTAAAAAAACAAACCACAAATAATACAAAGTATAAAAACATAAAACCAAAATAATATTTCTGTAGATCTGACAAATAAAAATATTATATTCATGAAATCACCAGAAATAATCAAAAAATATGTTTGTGAGAACTCTGTGTGAATATGAGCAGCAAAACAACTTCATTCTTCTAGCATTATAAAGAAGAAAAGAGTGCGCTGCATTAAACAATTTAAAACATTGCAGCCTGACGAAAGTGCTATATCCATTACGAACGCAAATTTTACCTGACCGAGCAGTTCCATCTCGGAATTTATTCTGAGCATGTGTGGCACTTTGTGCGTCGGAATTGTCTACACGCGGTCGTAATTTACGCGAACGGATTTTGTTGTTGGAAAATTTTATAGCCAGCTCTCAAACTTTGTGTGTCGGAAATTCCAATGGAAAAAGTAGGATGGAGCCCACACACAGTCAGAATTTCCGACAACAAGGTCCGATCGCACATTTTCCGTCGGAAAGTCTGACCGTGTGTACAGGGCATAAGTGTCACAGTGCCATCTGTCATCAGTGCCATCAGTCATCAGTGCCACCTGTCAGTGTAACCTGCCAAATAAGTGCCACCTGTAAGTGTCAACTGCCACATCAGTGCCATGTGTCATCAGTGCCACATCAGTGCCACGTGTCATCAGTGCCACGATTCATCAGTGCCACATCAGTGCCACGTGTCATCAGTGCAACACCAGTGCCACATTAGTGCCACGTTTCATCAGTGCCATCTATCACCAGTGCCATATCAGTGCCACGTATTAGTGCCATCTTGCAGTGTCACGTGTCATCAGTGCTACGTATCAGTGCCAACTGTCCCCAGTGCCACATCAGTGTCATATGTCATCAGTGCCATGTATTAGTGCCATCTGTCATCAGTGTCACGTGTCATCAGTGTCACGTATCAGTGCCATCTGTCATCAGTGTCACATGTCATTGACCTGATGCTCCAGGGCTTTCAAAAGTGTAATAGGTAGTCAACACGTTAAATGTGTAATTTATGCTCCTAGAACACCTGATGGTGCTCCCTGCATGTTGAACAGGCTGTGAAAAAGTCACACACATGTCGTATCGCCATACTCAGGAGGAGTAGCAGAAAGTATTTTGGGGCGTCAGTTGTGGTATACACATGCCATGTGAGAGAAATAACCTATTACAATGACAATTTTGTGGGAAAAAAATCTTCATTTTGCAAAGAATTGTGGGAAAAAAATGACAACATCAAAAACCTCACCATGCATCTTACTAAATACCTTGGAATGTCTACTTTCAAAAAAGGGGTCATTTGTACTTTCCTGGCTTGTTCGGGTCACAAGAAATGAGATAGGCCACCAGTACATCAGATGTAATCAATTTTTTATGATTTGCACCACAGCTTGTGGACTCTATAACTTTCACAAAGACCAAATAATATCCACTAATTTGGGTTATTTTTACCAAAGATATGTAGCAGTATAAATTGTGGCCAAAATTTATGAAGAAAAATTAATAATTTGCAAAATTTTATCACAGAAACTAAGAAAAATGCATTTTTTTTTTCAAAATGTTTGGTCTTTTTTCATTTATAGCGCAAAAAATAAAAAACCCAGAGGTGATCAAATACCACCAAAAGAAAGCTCTATTTGTATGTAAAAAAGGACAAAAAATCATTTGGGTACAGTATTACATGACTGAGTTATTGTCATTCAAAGTGTGAGAGCACTGAAAGCTGAAAATTGGTCTGGTCAGGAGGGGGATTTAAAAGCTCAGTAGGCAAGTGGTTAAAAGAGTACAGGTGCTATAATATTTTTTTGTATTTGCTATTTTTTTCCCCACAAAAGTGGAGTTACCCTTTAACCACTTGCTTACTGGGCACTTAAACCCCCCTCCTGCCCAGACCAATTTTTAGCTTTCAGCGCTGTCACACTTTGAATGACAATTACGTGGTCATGCAACATGGTCCTCAAATGAAATGTTTATAATTTTTTTCACACAAATAGAGCTTCCTTTTGGTGGTATTTAATCACCACTTGAGTTTTCTATTTTTTGCTAAACAAAAAAAGCCAGAAATTTTTGAAAAAAAAAAACAAACATTTCATAGTTTGTTATAAAATTTTGCAAACAGGTAATTTTTCTCCTTCATTGATATTCGCTGATGAGGCAGCACTGATGGGCACTGATGGACCCTGATGGGCTGCACTGATAGGCACAGATAAGGCGACACTGACAGGCACTGATAAGATGGCACTGATGGGCCTTGATAGATGGCACTGATGGGCACTGATAGATGTAACTGGCACTGATGGGCACTGGTAGGTGACACTGATGGGCACTGGTAGGTGGCACTGATAGGCAGCACTGGTGTTGAGGCACTGATTGGTAACATTTATAGGTGGTACTGTGGGCACTGGAAGGTGGGAGTCGGGATCGACCCCTTAATCCGATCTGTGATCAGCCGAGTGACATAGACTCGCTGATCACAGAGCGCACCGCATGCGCCCTGCAGGGGGCGCGCAGGCTGCTCGAGCATGGGAGGAACATCTATTGATGCCCTCCCAGCAAACTAGGTCCACGCTGTAGCTGTCATTCGACTATACCGTGGATGGGAAGAGGTTAAAAGAGGATAGGATGTTGGGCCTACTCAGCTGTCTGCACTGCTCTGAGTTACCATGTGACATGACACATTGTAATGCTGAGTTTAAGGTGCATCGAACTACTACTTTGGGGTGGCAATGCACCTTACGATGGTACATTCATTGCGGTAATGCATAGTAAACAGCACAATACTACAAAGTGTTGGTGTAAAGCTGGACTTAGTAAGGACATCACCAAAAATGAACTCTTATTGCAGAGAATGCTTGAAATGTGACTTGTAGTTGAGTGCAGAATTCTGGAAAAGACAGTAAGCCAATATACATTCTGGAAATGTTGGGGCTCTCTATACACTGATGATGTATGGAATTCATTTTATTTATGTTTTTTTTTTCTTTACAGTTTTAGAAAATTACAGCAGCTGAAAACTGAAATAGAAATGTTTTTATATACAGTATTTCACAAAAGTGAGTACATCCCTCACATTTTTGTAAATATTTTATTTATCTTTTCATGTGACAACACTGAAGAAATGACACTTTGCTACAATGTAAAGTAGTGAGTGTACAGCTTGTATAACAGTGTAAATTTGCTGTCCCATAAATAACTCAACACACAGCCATTAATGTCTAAACCGCTGGTAACAAAAGTGAGTACACCCCTAAGTGAAAATGTCCAAATTGGGCCCAATTAGCAATTTTCCCTCCCCGATGTCATGTGACTCGTTAGTGTTACAAGGGAGCAGGTGTGTTAAATTTGGTGTTATCGCTCTCAATCTCTCATACTGGTCACTGGAAGTTCAACATGGCACCTCATGGCAAAGAACTCTCTGAGGACCTAATCCCTATTGAGCATCTGTGGGGCATCCTCAAACGGAAGGTGGAGAAGCGCAAGTTCTCTAACATCCACCAGCTCTGTGATGCCGTCAGGAGTGGAAGAGGACTCCAGTGGCAACCTGTGAAGCTCTGGTGAACTCCATGCCCAAGAGGATAAAGGCAGTACTGGAAAATAATGGTGGCCACACAAAATATTGACACTTTGGGCCCAATTTGGACATTTTCACTTAGGGGTGTACTCACTTTTTTTGCCAGTGGTTTAGACATTAATGGCTGTGTGTTGAGTTATTTTGAGGGGACAGCAAATTTACACTGTTATGTAAGCTGTACACTCACTACTTTACATTGTAGCAAAGTGTCATTGCTTCATTGTTGTCACATGAAAAGATATAATAAAATATTTACAAAAATGTGAGAGTGTACTTATTTTTGTGAGATACTGTATGTTACATTGCATTTTTATTTAATTTAAACGGTTGGTTCAAACCAAAACTGACACTGGCAAAATATATTTGCTTGAGTTCTTACGTCTACACACCTGTTGTGGCCAGTGTGAGGGTTTTTCAAACAGTATGAAGTATTTGTATCAATGTTATATTATAGAGAATGCAAAAGAAACTGCTGGAACATGCAAAGTGGGCAAAACCACCCAAAAATCCCAAGTGGAAGGGATAGTCATAAATCAGACAGGGAGAGCTTATTGTCAGAGTGCACCAGACTCCACCTAAAGCTAAAATAACCTTTGAGTGGCCTGGCCCTTTAAAATTGTCACATGCACTCAAAATTAACAACAGTTTACCAAAAACTGTGCATTGTTGGGCTCTGCTTAACTGGATAATTTGAATGTATTGTTTAGACAGGACCTCAGAGACATAAATGTCAGTAAATGCTGAGCAAAATTGGGAGCATCTTTAGAAACAGCAGCATTTGAAGTGATATGCAGAGATGCCAGATTCTCTGCCTAAATCCATTCTGAATGCTTTTACTTTCTATAAAAAAGAAAGCATTCATAGTGAAAGGAAAATATACTGCCAAGCTATAGCAGGTGTTATTGATTCACAGTAAGTGTGTGCCATCTAAATCATTGTTTTTGCAAGGTACCCTACAAATAGCAAACTGAAATGAAATTCTCAATTACAAATATGCACAACACACCACCCACTTTGCTATTTTAGAAGTTAGGTCTAGTATTTTTGACTCTGTTTTTTCTCAATGAGAAATGCATTGCTCCTAAATAAACATGATTATACCCTGCATAGATACACAGTTTAATTCAAATCCTAAAAATAAAATGAGAGACGTCAATTAGATCTAGGCTGCACAACAATTTAAATTCTAATTGGCTTGTGGTCATTCCACAACAGGGAATTTAACCCAGCAAGCCTGAAACAGGATGAAGGTCTATAAAAACAAGCACCTAGTACAGCAATGTTACAGAATGCAATTTGCCAGTAGATTGTCAAAGATTTTGTGTTTGTTTTAACTAATGTATGACAGTGTATAAAAACTTAGGAGTTAACACTTTCCGCACCTCTTTAAACAAAATAATGATTTTTATGTAAATCAAATATTTTTAGATAGCACAGAAACATTGTATGATCTAAAATGGAGTTTGTAAGTTTTAGTCCTTTCTTAGTTTTGTAAAATAAATCAGTGTTGCAGATGCATTAATCTTGAATGAAACAGCAATTTTTGAATATCAGCAATGTATACTTACTGTCTAATATGTACGATACCTTCAGAAAGAAAAAGTAATATTTTTTTTGTTTTAAGAGAGTATCATCCTAAATGGACATATGGTGGACCTGCCCAGTGATCCAAACTTTCTGGAGAGCCATATTTGCCCTTGCCTCTAGTATGTTCGAAGAGCCTATATCTCCGGAACCCTCAACATCCCCCCCAATCTGAAAACAGACGCACTTACGCGTAAACAATTTGAACTCATGATCTAGCTCCTTACAGCCGCAAAGCCAACTATAGCAAAGGCTTGGAAGTCCCCATTCTTGGCTGTGGCGGGAGCGAAATATAGAGTAAATCACACATTATTCCATGCAAAAATGTGAGCTTTTGACAAAAATCAGATCTCCATCTTTGACAAAATATGGCAACCCTTTATTAAACACCACTTACCACCGGACTTTGAAGAAATGGTCCTTAGACCATGGTAGCTAGCCGCTATATTTACCGCATTTGAAAACACATTGGTGGTCAGATCACCCTGGGGAACTCTCCCCACTTCTCCCATCCCCTTCCTTTTTTTTCCTTTCCACTCTCTCAAGAACCCTAGCCTATGACCCCGCCATTGTTTAGCCCCTCCCCCAAATTCACAGATCCCCTGTCACCAAGGGGCAATTTCTATACAACCGAGCCCATGCAGTATACCCCCAAGGTAGTTCAAGGCACTTACCCCATCTTCTAGCCTTCACTCAATCCCTCACCACCACGCACCTTGTTCTTCATACAAGGGTTCCTGCTTAATTTGTTCTGTGATCTATTCTAAATGACTGGTTCTTATCCTGAAATTTGTAAAGCAACTATTGCCTGTACCAAACTGACCTTCATATGCGCGCTTATTGTAATTTTGCTATATCTATCTTGTAACTGTTCCTAACGAATGTTTCATACCCTGTTCATTTAATAACTCAATTAAGATTAAACCAGGAGAATATCATCCTGAAATGAGCACCTGGACTCTGTGGCCCCTACTGGGGGAATCCACTCAATCTTTTTTCCCAGTGACCATGGTCACTGAAATAGTGGGAGATTCAACATTTTACAGCTATCACCAGACAATAAATAAGGGACCTTTTTCAATGGGGACTCCTGTTCTGTTGACAGCTGTCTACAAGTACATCCTACTCACTAGGGATGAGCTTCGTGTTCGAGTCGAATCCATGTTCGACTCGAACATCGTCTGTTCGATTGTTTGCCGAATTGCGAACGATATGGGCCGTTCGCGCCAAATTCGAGTGGCGCGTCACAACCCATAATTCACTGCGGCATCGCAGTGCATTGCTGGCTGATGATTGGCCAAGCATGCACTATGACCCGCATGCTTGGCCAATCACAGCGCTGTCTGTACAGAGAGCTGTAATTGGCCAAAGCCATGGTGGCTTTGGCCAATTATGGCTCAGGGGGTTTAGTACACGCCCCACACTATATAAGGCCACCTGCATGTGGGCCTTGTGTAGTGTGTTCCGGCGTTGAGAGACAGAGACAGAGAGACAGTGTCATTTGATTTAAGTTAGATAGATTAGGCAGGACAGTCAGTCAGTTAGCTGCACTTACAGTGTATTGTGTGTATATATATATATATATATATATATATATATGCATCCCAGGTGTTGTGTGTGTGTGTGTGTGTGTGTGTATATGTATGTATATATATATATATATATATATATATATATATATATATATATATATATATATATATATATATATATACACTGTATTCAGTTTAGCTAGATCCATTCCTGTTATTATCTTCCTACTGACAGGCAGGCAGGTGTTGTTACAGTATTTGAAGAAAATTGCTGGTGTTCTTCTGATCCTATTAGTCCTATTAGCTACAGTACTTACAGTTAGTGTAGTGCGTCCTCTGCACAGTGTGCACCTAAAGCTACCTGTAGAAGATTGGTGGTGTTTTTCTGATCCTCTCACTACCGCAGGCAGCTACATTATTTTTTAGTCTAGTGCGACCTCTGCACAGTGTTCAGCTAAAGCTACAAGTTAGTGTAGTGCGACCTCTGCACAGTGTTCAGCTAAAGCTACAAGTTAGTGTAGTGAGACCTCTGCACAGTGTTCAGCTAAAGCTTCGATTTAGTGTAGTGTGACCTCTGCACAGTGTTCAGCTAAAGCTACAAGTTAGTGTAGTGCGACCTCTGCACAGCGTTCAGCTAAAGCTACAAGTTAGTGTAGTGCGACCTCTGAACAGTGTTCAGCCAAAGCTACCTGTAGAAGGTTGGTGTTGTTTTCCTGATCCTATCAATACCGCAGGCAGCTACATTATTTACACGTTAGTGTAGTGCGACCTCTGCACAGTGTTCAGCTAAAGCTACCTGTAGAAGGTTGGTGTTGTTTTCCTGATCCTATCACTACCGCAGGCAGCTACATTATTTACACTTTAGTGTAGTGCGACCTCTGCACAGTGTTCAGCTAAAGCTACCTGCAGAAGGTTGGTGGTGTTTTCCGGATCCTATCACTACCGCAGGCAGCTACATTATTTACACATTAGTGTATTGCGACCTCTGTACAGTGTTCAACTAAAGCTACCTGTAGAAGGTTGGTGGTGTTTACCTGATCCAATTACTAGCGCAGGCAGCTACATTATTTACACGTTAGTGTAGTGCGACCTCTGCAGGGTGTTCAGCTAAAGCTCCAAGTTAGTGTAGTGCGACCTCTGCACAGTGTTCAGCTAAAGCTACAAGTTAGTATAGTGCGACCTCTGCACAGTGTTTAGCTAAAGCTACCTGTAGAAGGTTGGTGTTGTTTTCCTGATCCTATCACTACCGCAGACAGCTACATTATTTACACGTTATTGTAGTGCGACCTCTGCACAGTGTTCAGCTAAAGCTACAAGTTAGTGTAGTGCGACCCCTACACAGTGTTCAGCTAAAGCTACAAGTTAGTGTAGTGCGACCTCTGTACAGTGTTCAGCTAAAGCTATCTGTAGAAGGTTGGGGTTGTTTTCCTGATCCTATCACTACCGAAGGCAGCTACATTATTTACACGTTAGTGTAGTGCGACCTCTGCACAGTGTTCAGCTAAAGCTTCCTGTAGAAGGTTGGTGGTGTTTTCCTGATCCTATCACTACCGCAGGCAGCTACATTATTTACACGTTAGTGTATTGCGACCTCTGTACAGTGTTCAACTAAAGCTACCTGTAGCAGGTTGGAGGTGTTTTCCTGATCCTATCACTACCGCAGGCAGCTACATTATTTACACTTTAGTGTAGTGCGACCTCTGCACAGTGTTCAACTAAAGCTACCTGTAGAAGATTGGTGGTGTGTTCTCATACTAATAGTACTACAGGCAGGCAGTTGATTTTGCTAGCTGCAGTATCAGTATGTATGTATATATATATATATATATATATATATATATATATATATATATCCCAGCTTAGTGCAGCTACATCTCACTGCAGGCCATTGGTATGTCTGGAAGGCCAACAAGGGGAGGCAGACAGTCACAAGCCAATAAAAGAGGGCAAGCAGGCTCTGTGTCTAGAGGCAACAGTGCTGGTCGTGGACACGGTGCATCTTCATCAGCACATGGCCATGGGACACACTTGGCCTTTTTTTCGGCAGCTGACCGTGTTGAGCCGCAACATGCGGAAGACTTGGTAGAGTGGATGACCAAGCCGTCATCATCCTCCTCATCCTCTCTCACCCATGCTCAGGGTACTTTGTCTGGAAAAGCAGCTGCCAACGCGGCCTCTTCCCTCGGCTCAGTGGCATCAGTGACTCCTTCCCTAGCCCCACCATGTCCTCCTGAGAAGTCCCTCGAACTGTTTAACCACAGTGTTGGGTACATGCTCCAGGAGGATGCCCAGCGTTTAGAAGGCTCTGATGATGATACTGAGCTAGATGAAGGCAGTAACATGAGCACGGACAGAGGGGGTGCCCAAGAAGGACAGCAATCTGGCAGTCATGTTCCCCCTGCTGCAGCATACTGCCAGGTTTGCTCCAGTGATGAGGAAGGAGGCGATGATGAGGTCACTGACTCAACATGGGTGCCTGATAGGAGAGAGGAGGAGGCACATCACCGACGAGGCAGGATGCCCTCCAGGGGCAGCACACTGACTGTATCACACCTCAGAGCTCCGCATGTGCAGGGTGCTGCTGTCTCTGCGCGTTATTCCAAAAGTTCTTTGGTGTGGGACTTTTTTGAGATGAGTGCATCAGATGGCACCGCTGCTATTTGCAACATATGTCTCAAGCGTATCTCGCGTGGCCAAAACATCTCCCGCTTGGGCACCACATGCTTGACCAGGCATATGTTGACCTGCCATGCAGTTTGTTGGCAAGCGTACCTAAAAGACCCACACCAAAAACCAAAGAGGACCTCTCCTTACTCCTCATCAGCTGGGATCTCCAACCCCACTATACCTTCAGTCCTCTCCAAGACCTGCACTGAGAGGAATGAAGGTGTAGAATTAGGTGTGTGACAGCCAAGTACTTGCGGGCAATCTGTTATTGGTACACCATCGTCAGATTATACCAGGCAAATTTCCCTGCCCCAGCTGCTGCACCGCAAAAAGAAGTTTGCTCCCAGCCATCCACATGCCCAGCGGTTGAATGCTAGCTTGGCAAAATTGCTAGCACTTCAACTGCTACCTTTTCAGTTGGTAGACTCTGCCCCCTTCCATGAGTTTGTGGAATGTGCGGTTCCTCAGTGGCAGGTTCCCAAACGCCACTTTTTCTCACGGAAGGCGATTCCGGCTCTCTACCGGCATGTGGAAGGCAATGTCTTGGCCTCGCTGGACAGGGCGGTCAGCGGTAAGGTGCATATTACTGCTCACTCATGGTCCAGCAGGCATGGACAGGGACATCACCTAAGTTTCACGGCGCATTGGGTGACTCTTCTGGCAGCTGGGAAGGATGCAGGACAAGGGGCAGTAGTGTTGGAGGTTGTTCCGCCACCACGCCTCCAAAATGCAACTACTTGTGATTCTGACACACCTCTCTCCTCCACCCCCTCCTCTTCTTCTTCCTCCATGGCCTCTTCCTGTGCTTTGTCCTCAAAACCAGCGGTGCTCTGTAGGCGTTCAAGGGGATATGCAAGTACGCAGGCCAAAAGATGCCATGCAGTGCTTGAAATGGTGTGCTTGGGGGACAGGAGCCACACTGGGGCAGAGGTTCTGTCAGCTCTGCAGGGGCAGGTTTAGAGGTGGTTGATGCCACGCCAACTTAAAGCAGGAATGGTGGTTTGCGACAATGGCACCAACCTCCTCTCCGCCCTCCGACAGGGACAAATGACCCATGTGCCCTGTTTGACTCACGTCCTTAACTTGGTGATGCAGCGGTTCTTGGGCAGGTACCTGGGCTTACAGGATGTCCTGAGGCAGGCCAGGAAAGTCTGTGTGCATTTTGGTCATATAATGCCAGTGCTCGGCTGGCAGACCTCCAAAAGGAATTTAACCTGCCCAAGAACCGCCTAATCTGTGACATGCCCACCAGGTTGAACTCAACGTTGGCCATGCTGCAGTGGCTGCATGCGCATCAGAGGGCCATCAATGAGTACCTGTGCGACTATCGCACCAGGACAGGGTCAGAGGAGCTTGTTTTTTTCCCCACGCCAGTGGGCCATGATCAGGGATGCATGCACTGTCCTGTCACCATTTGAGGAGGCCACGAGGATGGTGAGCAGTGACAGTGCATGCATCAGTGACACTGTCCCCCTTGTCCACCTGTTGGAGCACATGCTGCATGGAATAATGGACAGGGCACTTGAGGCAGAACGGAGGCAGGAAGAGGAGGACTTCCTTAGCTCTCAAGGCCCCCTTTATCCAGACAGTGTTCCTGCGTGCCCGCTGATCACACAGGAAGAGGAGGAGGAGGAGGATTGTGTCAGTATGGAGGTGGAGCCTGGCACTCAGCATCAGCAGCAGTATTTAAGGGATCATTTACAGTCCCAAGAAACCCATGGACTTGTACATGGCTGGGAGGAGGTGGCTGCGGATCATGTCGTCCTTAGTGACCCAGAGGACTCCGGACCGAATGCCTCAGCAAACCTACACTGCATGGCCTCCCTAATCCTGCAAAGCATGCGGAAGGATCCTTGTATTCGTGGTATCAAGGAGAAGGAACAACACTGGCTGGCAACCCTCCTTGATCCACGTTACAAGGGTAAGGTTGCAGACCTTATCTTGCCATCGCAGAGGGAGCAGAGGATGAAACATCTTCGGGAGGCCTTGCAGAAAGGTCTGTGCAATGCGTTCCTAGAGACTGGGAGGTTACAAACTCCTGTTTCTGGACAATGTGTTGCTGAGGCTTCAGTCAGTCAAAGGAGCGGAGAAGTGGAGGAGTGGAGAAGGTGGCCGTCTGACTGATGCGTTCAGACAATTTTTTAGTCCGCAGCCCCAAGGTATGATCAGTTCCAGCAACCATCGCCAGTGTCTGTTTTACATGGTGCAGGAATACCTAGGGGCAAGATCTGACTTGGACACCTTTCCCACCGAAAATCCTCTGGGTTACTGGGTCTTGAGGATGGATCACTGGCCAGAGCTTGCACAGTATGCAATTGAGCTACTGTCCTGTCCTGCATCCAGCGTTCTTTTGGAACGCACATTCAGTGCTGCTGGAGGCTTTGTAACCAATCACAGGGTGCGTCTGTCCACCGACTCGGTCGATCGACTGACCTTCATAAAAATGAATCAGTCTTGGATCACCACCAGCTACCAAGCACCTGATGCTGATGTAACCGAATAATTTTTTTTGAAATGTCAGATCCCTTCAAAGACTGCCTATGCTGAGTGACTATCCTGTTATGCCGAGTAATTATCCTCTTCCTCCTCAATGATCATGCTGATAGCTTGTAAGAACATTTTTGGTTCTGGGCGCCGCCACCAGTGCCTAAGTCACAATTTTTTAGCCCCTGTTTAATAGGGGCGTGTAATTACAATTTTTGATGCAATTCTTTGCAGCAGGGCTAGTTCCTGCGCTCCAACTATAGTATCTATGAGGGGTTGCAGTGTTGTGGCACCAGCACCAGTGCCTAAGGCCCAATTTTTCAGCCCCTGTTCAACAGGGACGTGTAATTAGAATTTTTGATGCAATTCTTTGCAGCAGGGCTAGTTCCTGCGCTCCAACTAGAGTATCTGTGAGGGGTTGCAGTGTTGTGGCACCAGCACCAGTGCCTAAGGCTCAAATTTTCAGCCTCTGTTTAACAGTGGCATGTAATTACAAATTTTGATGCAATTCTTTGCAGCAGGGCTAGTTCCTGCGCTCCAACTAGAGTATCTGTGAGGGGTTGCAGTGTTGTGGCACCAGCACCAGTGCTTAAGGCCCAATTTTTCAGCCCCTGTTCAACAGGGACATGTAATTAGAATTCTTGATGTAATATTTCACAGCAGGGCCAGTTTCTGCACCCACCAAGAGTAACTGTGAGGACTTACAGTGTTGTGGCACCAGCACCACCACCACCACCAAAGGCCCCGTTTTTCTGCCCCTTTTCAACAGGGGCATGTAATTACAATTCTTCATCTAATATTTCACAGCAGGGCCCTGTGAGGGCTTACAGTGTTGTGGCCACAGCAAAACCTAAGGCCCAAATTTCTGCTGAGTATATAGGGCAGGCCCCTACTTTCAAACAACCAACTTACAAACGACTCCTACTTGCAAACGGAAGGAGACAACAGGAAGTGAGATGAAATATACCCCTAGGAAGGGAAATTCTCTCCTGTAAGAGTTAATATGGGAAAAACTTTTCTCCTTTACACCGATGCTTTATCACCAATCTTTATTTCACTAAAAACCCCAAATTTTCAAAAAACATTTGTCATTTTGACAAAAAGTGAGGTGAAATCTTCTAAAGAGGAGTACAGACAGCAAAACAAATGTCACAGGGTTGATAACCCTTCCCTATGTTTTCCATAAAGCTTAAAACAGATTTTTTGGCTGGAGCCAAACACGTTAAAAATGTACCAGTTCAAAATTACAAACAGATTCTACTTAACAACAGATCTACAGTCAATGTCTTGTTTGCACCACCTGTATACTGCTGTTCAGAGTATATAGGACCTGGGGGCCCCACACCTTTTTTAATTTGGGTGCGGGGTTCCCCTTAATATGCATACAAGACCCAAAGGACCTGGTAATGGACTGGGGGGTACTCATGCCGTTTGTCTCACTGATTTTCATCCATATTGCCAGGACGCGACATTACATTAAAGCCGCAAGCAGTTTTAAATTACTTTTATTCTTTTAAAAATGTAATTTTGTGCAGGGACTGTTCTAAGCACGGGAAACACACGCCACTTTACAGGCATACTATAGACACCCCCCAGGTACGATATTTAAAGGAATATTTCACTTTGTTTATTTTTTATTTTAAGCATCATTAAAATCACTGCTCCCGAAAAAATGTCTGTTTTTAAAACTTTTTTTGCATTGATACATGTCCCCTGGGGCAGGACCCAGGTCCCCAAACCCTTTTTAGGACAACACCATGCAAATTAGCCTTTAAAATGAGCACTTTTGATTTTGAACGTTCGAGTCCCATAGACGTCAATAGGATTCTAACGTTCGTGCAAATTTTTGGTCCATTTGCAGGTTCTGGTGCGAACTGAACCGGGGGGTGTTCGGCTCATCCCTACCCCTCACTTTAGATTATCATTTCCTCTTGCTTTTTGTCTCAGGTACAGGGTGTGAAGGGAAATCTCTCCAAAAGTATGTAGACAGCAGAAACCATAACCTACTTCATTAATAACGTAAAAACATTTTACACATTTAAATATATCTTCACAAAATTAGGATCAAGAAGCAATGTCACAAATGCTAAAAAAAGTAAATTTTATATGTTATGAAATTCTTGAGGGAATGTGGATTTGCAATACTTAATTCCTATCCTAAACCAAATATGAATGCTAGTGATTATTAGAATGAAGACAGCCTGTTTTCTATCATTTAGGCTAGGTTTCCACTTTTGCGGCCCCAAAGTCGCGCGATTTACAGCGCGGCTTTGCAATGCGATTTTTGATGCGATGTCATGAGACTGGTGAGAACCATGGGAGAACAAGTTGCACCGAAGTCGGAACAAAGTAGTACAAAAACCTTTTTTGGAGTCGCTGGGACTTGAGTCGCGCCAATTAGAACGGGGACCATTGAAATACATGGATTTTGACTTGTCATGCGACTTAACATGTGTCAAGTCGCACAACAACTCGCAGTAGTGGAAACAGAGCCTTAACAGTATAACTGGTGGGGCTGTGGTTTGCCTCTTCTCTGTCATTGCATAGAGTTCAGCTTTTCTCCAGGTTACAGCAAAAAATGTATTTGTCGTAGGCCAAACACAGTGTATACTAAAGTGCTTTTATCCTTGATATGAGTATGGCCGGGTTCACGCATACTGCGGCCACGACTCACAGCAGGGGTCCGGTGCGTCCCTGTTCACTGATTCAGGTGCAAGTCCGGTCCAAATTTTTGCCTGAATTCACACCTGAATCGGAACCAAAGATGCACAGGACTCTTTACAAATGCGGACCACGGCTGCCCCGGATGTGTGTAAACCGGCTCCATTGCGAGCCGGGCACACTGTCCTGTCATGCAAATTGGATGCGGGTAAACCTGCATCCAATTTGCATAAGTTTGAACCCAGCCTTAGTCTAGTACAAGTAATTCTTACCAAACATTCAGTATATTTCACAGGTCCCACATTTTTAGGAGTCAATCATTTTGAAGAGCACAAAAAACTGCTAAATAGACCTGCATTATGCAATAACCAACATTGCATTGTATTTTAACCAACTCATATTTTAATGTAAAATTTCATAGAGAACATAACATATGACTTGACTCACATCATGAAAACATTATGCTATTCTTGTAGTTTACAGAAATTAAGATAAACTATTTAGATAATTAAATCTTTTGGGTTGCCAGAAATAAACACTAATAATAGGAAATTATTATTTACAGCAACATTATGCAGAAAGTTATTTTTCTAAACCATCATTTTGGGCTAAGGAGGAGGGCTAAATATAATATTGGCTCCCAAAAAAAGCATACAGTCTGCAAAATGAGATAGCCTGTGGACAAAATTCATGAACAAAGACTTTAAACCTAGTATTAACAATATATCGGCTCCTCACATCTGGTATGCACATCAATTGCAAAATGTAATTATACCATCATTTATAAAATGGCTAAGGTCAATGGCATAAATATTAAAAAAATAAGTATTCTGTAAAAATGAAAAGAGTTAAGTGTAATACACTATTTAGTACAAAAATGGGGACTGGATATCAACATCCTTTTTTGACTTTCCAATAAAACTGACCAATTTTAAGGGGCAAATATGCATTTTAAGGTTGAAGAATGAAAATGTTGAGAATTGCATGGCGAAATGTATATTTCTTACTAATGAAACAATTGAATTCCTAACATATTCTCTTCTGTTTAATAACTGTAGACAATATTTCCCTGGGATGTTTTTTTATTGAAGCCCCCCTTATTTAGACAGGGAAGCAATGAACTGTAAAAGTATCCAAAAGGAAAAGTAGTGAGGTATAGAAGCACCTATCCTGCTCACTTTTGACATCATCCTTTTTGCCCCCCTGATTTTGAGTTTCCCTATCCTGTTTCACACTTCATCAAATTCTTTATCAATACTACCACCAGACACTGAGTGGGAAGCATTATCAGGAGCAAAACTTGTGTAGTACAAGGTTATTGGGTGGTTGTTCTTTTTTTAGTATCCATGCCCAACCACCAATATATAACCCAGTAAATATAACCGAGATGTCCAAGTGGAGTGCACACAGTTAACCCTGTATATAAGCCACACACTCAGTGTTGTTCATATTTGTAATGCGTGTTTGGGAATTATGCATTGTGCTTATATGACATAATTTTATTTTGATGATGATGAGGCACTTATATGCAGCACTGATAGGCGGCACTGTAAATGCAGCACTGATGGGCACTGATAGGCGGCACTGGGCACTAATAGGTGGCACTGGTGGGCACTGATAGGTGGCACTGATGGGCACTTATAGGCAGCATTGATGGGCACTGATACATCTCACTGTTAGGCAGCACTGATCAGGGGGCACTGTCAGGCATCACTGATGGGCACAGAGTGCCATCCCTATTGGACACTGATTGGCATACCTGGTGGTCCTGGGTGGGCATCCCTGGTGGTCCGGAGTGGGCCTCCTCGGTGGGTCTGCACTGATAATCAATATGACATCCAGTCAGGATAATGTAAACACATTCCACACATCATATTGCTATATGGCGGGTGGGAAGTGGTTAAAACATAAAAGTTAAAATATAAAATTTAAAGCCAGTGTAGTATAAAGCACCTCTTTCTTTTTAAGTGACACAATACAACAATATTCTCACCAAGTGTTTGTGATAAATAAATTAATGTGGGCTTTCGGGAAACAGGATTAGACTATTCTGTGGGTCTTCTCTGTTTTTTTACTATATGGTGGCTGTAATACCAGAGAGAACAAGGAGAGGAGGCTTGTGAACTTCATCCAGATGGAAAATCTGATGTGTCCCATTTTGAAGCATTAACCACATAAGGAACCCTGGGTTAAAGAACAACAACGCTGTTTGACCCACTTATTAACCTAAGCGATCACACCCTTCCAGTGAGTGTGTGGAACGCTGGGGGGGGGGGGGCGCACAAGTGTGAGCACATTTTATTGAATAGAACAAGTCACTTTGGGGTTGATTCACTAAATGTGATAAGGGTATCATGTTACTCATTTGCATAAATTATTGCATGCGGTATATAAGTCCAATTCATAAAAAAAAAAGAAAAAAAATAGCGATTTTGTGGTAAATAACAAAAATAAGAAAATGACGGTAAACATCGCAAAATATTATAGTATATATAGTGCGATAAGCTGTTAAGTCCAATTCACAAACGAAACAGGAACTAAAATAAGGTGCAGTATTTAACACCACCCTTTTGGTGGCTGTAACCAGTGCTGTATTTCCTGTTTGGAGTGATTGGGAGTTGAGAGAGAGAGTGCTTAGCAGTAGGGATGGGCCGAACGGACCCCTGTTCGGTTCAGACCAGAACTTCCGAACACCGCGAACGTTCGGACCCGAATAACGAACCCTAGTCAATGGTACTTGAGCGTCAAATATCAAAAGTGCCCACTTTGAAAGCTTAAATGCAAGTAATTAGGCATACAATAGTTATAGGGGTCAGGGTCCTGCCCTGGGGGACATGGCTCAATAAAAAAAAGGTTTGTGAAAAACGTCATTTTTAAATGAGCAGTGATTTTTTGATTTTTAAAGTGAAAGTCTAAAAATGAAAAATTCCTTCCAATATAGTGCCAGGGGGGTCCCCTTAGTCTAACAGTAAAGTGGCAGATCTGTACCATGTCTAGAATCTGCTGCAGCAATAATTGAATTTATAAAGCCAAAAAAATGACATTTTTCCTGCAAGCTGCCTTTATTTTGCTCAGCAACACCTGGGGAGCCAGTGTGTATGATGAGGCCACAATGTAGTGCACTGGGAACAAGATTAGAGATTTTTTGGATACATTTTGGTGTCACTTTGACTTTGGATAGAAGTAACGGGTGCGCTAAACTTGGTCTTTGGGTGTCTGTGGCGCCTTCTCACCGTAACCCTATAGAGGTACTCTTGATGAAAGCAAGAATTTGCCTTGCTGTAAAAAATTGCAATGATATGCACCTGTCAAACAGGTGCAGAAAAATCGGTCTTTGGGTGTCGGTGGCACCTTCCCACCGTAACCCTATAGAGGTACTCTTGATGAAAGCAAGAATTTGCCTTGCTGTAAAAATTGCAATGATATGCACCTGTCAAACAGGTGTAGAAAAATTGGTCTTTGGGCGTTGGTGGTGCCTTCCCACCGTAACCCTATAGAGGTACTCTTGATGAAAGCAAGAATTTGCCTTGCTGTAAAAAAATGCAATGATATGCACCTGTCATGATATGCAGATTGAACACCCTCAAAGCTAGGCAGCCTGCTGGCCCCCTTACAGTGCCAAGGGAACGTCTGCCTCTCCTTGTTGTTCTCCCAGACATTATTGGGAGGGAGCGGTGCTTATAAGCAAATGTAAAGGAGAAGTTGAAATCTGTACGTAGATGCACTTTATTCAATGTAAAGAGGTGTTTGGTGCCCTTTAATTTGAGTACTCACACTACACAGGCACACTCCACGGATACAATATAATATACTGCAATATAATGCGCCAAACGTACAGTGATGCACAGAACTATATGGCGTTAAACTGGCAGTAACGCACACAGAAGTAAATGGCATTAAACTGGCAGTAGCGCACAAAACTATATGGCGTTAAACTTGTAGTAACGCACACAGAACTATATGGCGTTAAACTGGCAGTAACGCACGCAAAACTATATGGTGTTAAACAGGCAGTAATGCACACAAAACGATATGACGTTAAACTGGCAGTAAGGCACGCAAAACAATATGGAGTTAAAATGGCAGTAACGCACGCAAAACGATATGGTGTTAAACTGGCAGTAACGCACGCAAAGCTATATGGCGTTAAACAGGCAGTAACGCACGCAAAACTATGTGGCGTTAAACTGGCAGTAACGCAATCAAATAGAGTTGTCCCTACTCCAGCTGCACACTATGAAAAGCTGAATGATGGTCCTCCTCACTACACTCACACTATCCCCAGACTGACACTAAACTAATATTCTACACTGACAATTGAAGCAAAATAGCACAGTATAGCACACTAACTAATAGCACTGAACAGAGCCCTGTTCTATCTCTCTCCACACCAAAATCACACTGAAAATGGCTGCCATTGAAAGAATACTTTTATACTGTGGGGCGGGAATGAGCCATGATTGGATAAAGTCATGATGACAGTGTCCAATCATGACTCTGACAGTGCTCTGTGCCCTGATTGGCTGAAGCTTTCACTGCTTCAGCCAATCAGGGCTTGCAATGCACTGTTCAAGTCACAATGCATTGTGGTCGGTTCAGGGGGGGCGAACAAACGGTCGAACGACCCGTTTGTTTGGCTGTTCGCCGAACGTCCGAACAATGAAAGTTCAGCTCGAACTAATGCTCGGGCCGAACCGTTCACCCATCTGTCCTTAGCAGCATAACAGCTACTGTATGGTGCTTTTTGAATGCAATCTTTTGAAATTTAACTTGCTCAGAAGGCGTCAGAGGAGGAGAGTTGTGGTGATATCTCTGCAACATTTTGCGGAGAGGACCCTGCTGGACGACTTCACAGATCGTGAGGCTCAGACAGAAGTTCCGGCTGACCAAGGAGCTGATCCTGAGGCTGCACATTAGGCTGCGGATTAAAACAATTATTAAACAACACATTTAAACAAAGAGCAAATTAAACTTAATTAAAAAGGAATCGAAGACAATAAAAAGGTCAAATTATTTTTTTTATTCTTTTTCAGACATTTTAACAATTGCAGCAGCATTACATGTAAGAAATATACAACCAAACAGACACAGTGGTCTTTACATAGCAGTTATGTGTATGATCCCTGAAATTAACAATTTACATATAACATGTTCAAAAAGGGGCACTCTGTTACCCCTCGACACCCACAAAATTGGGCAATATTCTCCCTTGGGAAACCCACACATTTGGAAATTATAACACCCCCCCATCCCATCCCTCACACACCCACACAAATGGACACATCTTCTTACTAAGGACACCCACACAAATGGGCACTTATTATTGCTCCTTAGGAAACACCAACAGAAATAGTGCACTATACCAAGCAAGGAGATCTGCATACATGTTCCTCACAAATAGAACCACTAAAATGGGACACAAATCTAGCCGCAGAAAAGGGCACAATACTTCCCAGAGGATTCCGCTCACAGCAAGGGGCCTAATTCCACCCAGAGAAAGGGGCCTAATTCCATCCACAGGAAGGGGTACTATTCCACCCACAGAAAAGGGTGCAATACTACCCTTAGAGAGGGGCCTAATTCCAGCCACAGAGAGCCTAATTTAATACACAGAAGACCCAGAAAGAGGGGCAACCCACAGAACACCCACAGAGAGCCTAAGTCAACCCTTAAACACCAACACAACCTTATGGAAATGACCTTAAACAACCCTTAACCACCGACACGTGTGATAAATTACCATACGAGAAGATGCGGTAATTACAGAGTAATCGAAAAAAATACTGCGTTCGTTATTTAACACTAAATTATTAGTGAATTGAACTTTTACAATTGATGTACTGCATGCGGTAATTTACTGCATTTTATTTGCAGTTATTTAACTCTGAGTGAATCAACCCCGTAGGCACCTATTTTGGACTTTGAACTATTCTAATATTAATTGAAAATTTGGATTATCACA
Source organism: Aquarana catesbeiana (assembly GCF_042186555.1). Lineage (NCBI taxonomy): Eukaryota > Metazoa > Chordata > Amphibia > Anura > Ranidae > Aquarana > Aquarana catesbeiana. Next base: position 114,962,471 of record NC_133331.1, read on the forward strand.
CTATTAGGGATTAATAATCAAACTGGAATTTTTTTATAACATATACTTTTATACATCTTTCACTAGAAAGAGGGAGGGGTATTGTAGCGCTTGGAGGTGTATAGGTTTTTGTTCACGGCAGTAGGTACTAATTTATTTATTACAAGCACTTGGGGAGAATACTGTTTTATTGTATCACATAAAAAGTGGGAGGTATATTATAGTGCTCTGGTTTTTAAATTTTATATTTTTTATGTTATATAAAATATTTTGGGGGTAAAATTTCTAGTTAATAAAAATAGCTGGCTTCTAAACTGGAACCAGAATTGGCTGCCACTTTTGTATTTGGCAGTTTGGAAAATGGATTAGTGAGTAATATAAAAGTATGAGATGCAGAAGACCATAGGCAGTTTTACCAAGGAGAAAAAAGTGCCATCTTTGTTTACCATTAGAGCAAGATGCAAGCTTACTTTCAGGCTCCTCTGTTGGAAGTCTGTTGGAAGTCTGGCAAAAGGACCAAGTAGCATGTTGTTGTGAGTGTCAGATGAAAAATGCCTCACATGTATTTTTTATTACAGTGAATAAAAGTTTTAAAAAAAGTCAAAGAAAATACAGCCCATGCAAGGCATATTGGAAAAAATCAAGGCTCTGACAGAATCTCAGGGCCTGTCCTATTCTGATGCCATAGCCTAATGGGCCCTAAACAAACATTTATGATGCTTCTCTCTAATTGTACCTTGAGCTATTATCTAAAAGAAAAAGGCTTACGTTATCCACCATACCTCCCATATTATGTTCATAGCAAATGATGTGTAGCCTGAATCAATGGAATTTTCTCAAAATAATGCTTTAATCCTATTATTGGTAAAGTAGATTATATTTTATAAGCATGAGACGCATTCAATATTATATATTATAGGAAACAATGACGTGATGTTTATTTTTCTACTGCTGTTACTTTGTAGTCGATGAGTCATCTAAATATCAAAGCAAGTTCTCTTGTCTTTTTGTTAGGAAACTATTAAACAAACACCCGGAAAATGGATTGATATGATTTCATTGGAATTATTATGTTGAGACATCTTGCCCCTGGATTTCAACCTTACCTGTTTTTTTTCTTTAGATGATGGGGGCGGGGAGGTTAGCAGAGCATGGCATATTTGAGATTGTTGACGTATACTTGATATTGTTGAATATTCACTAGGATGTGATTTTATTTTATTTATTTCCATAACGTAAGTGCACCACCTCTTCTATCCACTGTGTTATTCTGCAGCTGCAACTTGAGAAAACCACAGTATGTCTAGAAACATTTGAAGCACCCTAGATTTTTAAAATGTAGTGTTTGATTCAAATATCAGACCCATACACCATCATTTGAGGGACACGCCAGTCTTATATCTTGTCTTTTATAAAATTGATACATATTGTTTTTTGAAAGTGATGGGAAATCCAAAATGTTACAGTTTTTAGCAGAACAAGAAGTGAGGGTAAATTTTCAAATAGAGAAACCTGTTTCATTGATCCTCAAAATTGTTGTTGCACCTTTGGTACAGGAAGTGAATGGAAATCACCCCAATGGGACACAGACAGCAGAAAATAAACTGGCAGGAATTGAACCCTTTCCTGCTCTATTCGAAGCTAAAAAAAAAAACATTGACTATACTTACACATTAAGTATTTAAGTAAGCCATGGTGATTGGTATGGGGGCTAAAAAAATCTTCATTAGGTCACTGGAAGCACCATACTCTGTATATAAACTCGGCAACTCCAGTTACCCAGAAGGAGGTGCAGAGGTACTGGAAGCAAAGAACCTGGTGCCCTTCTTGGGCGAACTGTTGATGGAGCAGATTTTAACTTGCTGATCTCTAGTCTTTCCTTTATATTTTTCAGGATGATTACAAATACTTGTGTTGAACAGTATATTTTACAGTTTTTAGTATATTTTTCAAATTCTTTCTTTTGGGATACACAACATTGCCTTCTCTTGGTGGAAGATTAAGATTATCTGTTGCAAAATTTATTAGAAAGAGACAATGCTACCAATTTCTAATTTGTGGTTTTATTAAAACATTTTCAATATAGTTATTACTTTGTTGTGAACAGAAAACACTGTACATGAGAAATTGATTGAGGATATTTTCAACAATTTCCCGACAGCAAGGAGAGCAAACCATATCATCTATGATAATACCAGAGATATTTTACTTAATGGTCCTGATACATCAAATGCAATTAAACCTTACATTATTCCTATTTGTAATTGTCATTCATGCTAATTACCAGCTGTTTCATTAAAAATTGGTAAGATTTTTCATGTGATGCCTAACATTAGTTACAAATAGTAATTGATGCATTCTTATTATTATTAATTTTAAGCAAGAGGTTTAACCAGTACAGCATAACCATACTGCTTCATTTTGCCTATTTGAAATAATTATAGAACGATAGTGGAAAAAAATCTATATAATTTCTCATACTGCCTAACACAGATCAAGGTGCTATCCAGACTGAAAACAGAGAAGAACAATGGGGAGCCTGCTGTTATACAAAGTGAGTCCCCAATGAACTTTACACAGCAAGATTATATGCTATGCAGGGTCTTTGGTAATCTCCAGTATTTTTTTTTTTTAAATAAGTAATTTAACCCCTGATGTGGACTACACTGGCAACTTTTTGGGAGAGGAAATCTCACTATTTTTACTTTTGTCAAAAAAGTAAATTAAAATTTTTTTTATCATTTACAATGCAAACAATCCAAAAAATGAATTGAAAAGCTAAAGCAATAGTTACCATCTATATAGTGCAAAAGTTGTGTGAAACAAACATTAAGATCATAAACTGGGGGCCTGGCTGTGGCTTGAGCTCTCACCACCAAGCCTTTCAAAGATCCTGAGCCAGAGACTGAACAAGCAATTACTACAGCAGCAGCAGAAGTAAAGATGTGGCTGCAAAGCTGGAGAAATATGCTTATACTCCAGCTTAAAGTGGAGTCAAAAAATTAAGTCCTGCTATATCACTTCAGACTGACCTCTTTTGCAGTTAATAGTTATGTAAAACATTATAAATAAGTGCCTATACTGTTTAAAATTCAGTATTACACTGTCTTATCCTGCTATGCACATGCTTAGTTGCTCTCCATTATTAGGCACTTTTAGGCACTGACAAATTTGTAGAGTCTGATCTGCTGACAGGGAATTAAACCCTTTTATCTTTTACAGCCAAGGAAGCTGCTTCTGTTATATCTGTAACTGCCATGGTGCTGCACATGTGATCAGTTATGACAATAGTCGTTTAATGGTTTGAAACTTTGTGACTATGTGACAGTTGGCAATCTTGGCATTCCAGGAATATAACTTTTCGTTTAGTTCCGCTTTTTGATTTACTTCTGCTCAGGAGCTCTGGGCTTCGGCAAAATGGCAGCCTCCAGCAAGAAGAAATCAGAGCAATGCTGGAAACAATTTATAGCACATATTCATATTGGTAGCATAATTATTAACGTGGAATGTAAGTTCCTAGTCAAAGAACGTTATTTTTTATCAAATTGTTATGGGTAAAGTTCCACTTTAAGAAAGCACCAGAAAACATTTACCAGTATTACCAGCCACAATACCACCTACTGCACCCCAGTAGATGATGCAGAACTTCCAGACCAGGCCTAAAACTCTGTGGACTCCCCTGATGTCTATAGTTATATAGTAAGTTCTAATGCCTGTGTGGGTAAATTAAAATGTGTGTGTGTGTGTGTGTGTGTGTGTGTGTGTGTGTGTGTGTGTGTGTGTGTGTGGGGGGGGGGGGGGGGGGTCTGGGTGCCTACAATGGCAAGCTTTTATTGATGTATCTCAAAAGGAACAACACTGTTTACTGTAATTGCTTATAAAGTGTTATCTGGAGTTCAGCTTCAGTTTGTTAGTGTATCTGAATCTTCTAGTGCATCTAACACTCTCCGCTCCCAGAATAACAATTTTGCAGTCCAAAGGTGCCCCTGTGCTCCCTCATTTAGAGTGTAGGAACTCTAACAGAAGATATGTGTTACTAACCAGATCACCAGGTGAAAACAGAGGGGAAAAAAAGCCTAAAAAAGAAAACAAATGCAGCCATCACATCTAAGGATTGGTAAGCTGCAGTATGTTACATTTTTTGTTTTGGGTTTAATACCGCTTTAATACTTTTGGAAAGGAGAGATTTACACCATTGTTTGCAGTTGAAAGAGTGCATAGGGTTCCCATCTGACCTCCAGGTAACCTACCATGACCCTATAAAGACAGATATATTATCTCCAAGAAAGCAGGAGAGGCTACATAGGTGCCTCATAGAACACCTTTTGGACTGCATGATCCAGTGAAAGGATAGCCTTGTTCTACATGCTTATGAAATTTTGGCTCCTCAATAGTTTGCACGAGATTAATTTAACTTAAAAAAAAGTAAACACTACATAATCTTAATATGGAAACATTCCTTTCACCTGCATATGGGCTGTAATGGACCCAAAAGGTAAGATATAATTTCTTGGTAATGTACTTTATATTTTGTAACCTAAATTTCAGTGTGTATACTCTCTAGAGGTATTGAAATGTTTATTCAGCTTCTGGGAGGACAAACCTAATCATCTCTTCATTTTTATTATCGATTTTAATGCACTTAAGATCCCCTCATTTACTAAGCTCTGGAGCTTTTTGTTTTTTTTTCGGGCCGGCAGTAATGGCTGGTGTTGTGATTGAAGAAGGATCTACATTGGGGGACATTGTTTTTTATTTTTAAAAAAGGACTTGTCAAAAACTTGTATTGTGTCTTTACTCACTTTTTACACTTTTTTGGTGAAGAAGTAGGGATACTATGTACCCCATACTCATTCACATGGGGGGGGGCAGGATCTGGGCCCCCCTTGTTAAAGGGGGCTTCCAGATTCTGATAAACCCACTGTCTGCAGACCCTCACAACCAGCAACCAGGGTTGTGGGGAAGATGCCCTTGACCCATCAACATCGTGACAAGGTGCTTTGGGGCACCCTGCCCCAACCCCCCTCCATGTTGAAGCCATGTCCACTCTCTTTCCTGACATGCTGGGCTGCATGCTCGGATAAAGGCCTGATATGGATTGATGGGAGGGACCCCATGCCGTTTTTTTAAAGATTTTTTTTATTGCCAACAATTCTTTTTTTTTACATTCAGCTGTAAGCGGGGAAACCTGCTGACATCTGATGACTCATTGATTGTCAAGGATGTGGCAGCCGGCTTTCCAGCCCGCTCCTTAACAACCAGCTAGTCACAGTTTGTTAAAAAAACACAAAACACATGAAAACTGCACGTAAAAATACATTTGGAATTAAAAATGCAAAACACACCGCAAAACGAGGAGGAAAAATGCATCAACCGCAGCTGCATAGATGTGAACCTAGGGTAAAGCATAAAATAAAACAGATCAGTTCAAGTGCCTTGGAGTTTCAAAATACACCCACACCCACACCTTTCCTACAGCCCATTCTCACCCCGGGTTCCCACACTGTCATCTGTGCTTCTGTGTCTGTTGGCGGGCCAGACAAAAACTCTGATGCCCCTGTATGACGTCCTCTGAGACAAAACATACGTTGGGCAGATGGTGGAGCGTAGCAGTGACGTAATGGCACTCACTATAAAGATGGATCATCCTTGTGTCATGTTACACTATCTGTTATGCTTGTGAGTACTGAATTCTTCCTGTTTAATAAATGATTGGAGGCATCACTACACTATGGAGTCTTCTCTTATTTTCCTTCTGTGATATGGCTGAGTTTTTGAGGATTGCCATTGGTGTCTAATAGAGAGGAGTATGTTGATCCTATCATCCATTTGGGATCCATTCTAAGCACTGTAAAACCTTTGAGTGTGGGGTCTGTTGGTTCTGGTAGGCTGTTTGATGTGTAGGAAGTACATTGGATTGAGTTTCACACTGACTAAGGATAAATATGTGTATTGAGATTACAAAAAGGTTGGAATATGGTCACTGAATGTCAGGTCACCTGAGTCCAGGTGACAGATGCACCCCGTTGGGGTCTGGAGTGCACCGCAAGGTAGTGGACCCTACGGCTGACTGCTGCAGATGGAGCTCTAGGATATACAGGAGAGCAGGTACTCTGTAGTACCTACATGGATGACACTATGAGCTAGAGCATGAGATTTCCCAAGGCGGGGAATCTAAGAGTCAGCGGGTGTTCATCAGAGGCCCCTAGTGGTGGGGATGGATTTAGCTGCAGTCTGGCTCCAGGTTGCGACCCCTAGGGCCTCCCAGCTCACGCTAATGTTAGACTACAGGAAGGTAGAGTGGAAGCAGCAGACAACAAAGGATAGTCAAGAGATAGCCAAAGGTCGGGGCAACAAGCAGGTAAGGATAGTCAGGAGATAGCCAAAGGTTGGGGTAACAAGCAGGTAAGGATAGTCAAGAACAAGCCAAGATCAGTACAGCAAGTCGCACATGAAAGCCATCAGCATGAGGAGAGAAAATAGCTGATCACCGGCTCTGTTTACATCACATGATCAGCTGTCATTGGTTGACAGCTGACCATGTGGTAAGGGTCGGGATCGACCCCTTAGTCCGATCTATGATCAGCCGTGTCTCAGACTCGCTGATCACAGAGCGAGCCGTGTGCACCCTGCGGGGGGCGTGCAGGCTGCTCAAGCATGGGAGGACTTCTATTGACGCCCTCCCGGCAAAGTAGGTCCGTGCTGTAGCAGTCATTTGGCTATAGCACAGATAGGAAGTGGTTAATGACCAGGCCATTTTTTGCTATACGGCACTGCGTCGCTTTACCTGACAATTGCGCGGTCGTGTGACGTTGTACCCAAACAAAATTGACTTCCTTTCTTTCCCACAAATAGAGCTTTCTTTTGGTGGTATTTGATCATCTCTGCGGTTTTTATTTTTTGTGCTATAAACAAAAAAAGAGCGACAATTTTGAAAAAAAAACATATTTTTTACTTTTTGCTTTAATAAATATCCCCCCCAAAAAAAAAAAAAAAAAAAAAAAAAAAAAATTTCTTTTCATCAGTTTAGGCCAATATGTATTCTTCTACACATTTTTGGTTAAAAAAATAATAAGCGTATATTGATTGGTTCGCAGAAAGTTTATAGCGTCTACAAAATATTGAATAGATTTATGGCATTTTTATCTATTTTATTTTTTTACTAGTAATGGCGGCGATCTGTGATTTTTAGCAGGACTGCGACATTGTGGCGGACAGATCGGACACTTTTGACACTTTTTTTGGGACCACTGACATTTATACAGCGATCAGTGCTATAAAAATGCGCTGAATACTAATTAAATGTCACTGGCAGGGAGGGGGTTAACACTAGGGGGCAATCAAGGGGTTAACTGTGTTCTCTAGGTGTGTTTCTAACTGTGAGGGGATGGGACTGACTAAAGGAGGAGCCAGATCGCTGTTCCTACTTAGTAGGAACACATGATCTGTCTCTCCTCCCCTGTTAGAAAAGGGATTTGTGTGTTTACACACACAAATCCCCGTTCTGGCTCTCATGCTCGGGGCGCACCTGCTATGGCTCTTAAAGGAAACGCCGTACGGGTACGGCGCTTTGTGCAGCGGTGCCACTCTGCTGTCGCATATCGGCGTGAGTGGGTCGGCTAGTGGTTAAGCTGTCATGATGTACATCAAAGATTTGGCAACACATGCGCAAATTGGGGGTTGATTTATTAAAGTCAAAAAGGCTGTTCATTTAGCAGCATAAATGTTAGTAAATAAGACAAATCTGTGTTAAATACTCAATTCTGAGGGAAGTAAATGAAAAAAAAAAATTTTTGTTAGCACATACTTAAGTATTGAACACAGGAATAGGTGTCGTTTGACACTCCAGCGCATCAGTCCTGGGGGCTGTCCTGCAGGATCCATGAAAACATTATTGAGTGGCAGCAGGGTGTTGAGTTCTAAATAAAACCTATACAGTCAGGAAGAGTGATCTCCGCCTAACATTAAGGCTGGGTTCACACAATTGCCGCATGCGGCTCACAGCAGGGGGTCCGGTGCGTCCCCGTTCACTGTTCCAGGTCCGATTTCAGCCCGAATTTTTGGGCTGAATTCGGACCTGAATCAGACCAAAAGACGAACACAGACCCCTGTGCAAATTCGCACCAGAGCCGCAGTGGAAATATGTGAACCAGCTTCATAGAGAGCCAGTCACAATCTCCTACCATGCGAATTGGATGCGGTGAAACCCTCATCCAATTCGCATAGGTGTGAACCCAGCCTTAAACTATTGTTCCAGCCCAAGCAGAAGAAAGGCAGCAACATGGGAGCTTGTGCTCAGGAAAATAAGCACAAAGCACTGAATCCTGAGGACAATTAATATTACTATCACTGACCACCAGCGAAAGGGGCTTCATATTATTGCCACTAATCCCTAAAATGAGGGGGTTAATATTACTGTTCCTGACTACTAAGGGGATTTTTTTTTTTTGCTGGGGGTGGTTATTGCAACTGCTGACACCAGTTCTGGGGTTGTTACTGCATTCACTGGTACCAATGTTGGTCATTGTTACTGCAGCACTGACACCAATGCCGGGGGTTATTGCTGTGTCCACTGACACCAGTGCTGGGGGTTATTACTGTGTCCACTGACACCAATGGCTGCGGCTATTATAGCATCCACTGACAACAGTGCTGGCGGGTATGACTGCATCAACTGGTACCAAAGTTGGGAGTTATTAATGTGCACACTGACACACATGCTGAGAGTTACTGTGGTGACTAGGGATGGGCTGTCTGTTCGGGTTGAACATGAGTTTGACTCGAACATTGGATGTTCGCCCCTTCGCCGAATAGCGAACAATTTGGGGTGTTCGCGGCAAATTTGAAAGCTGCGGAACACCCTTTAAAAATCTATGGGAGAAATCAAAAGTGCTAATTTTAAAGGTTAATATCCAAGGCCATTTTTTCGGGAGCAGTGATTTTAATAATGCTTAAAGTGAAACAATAAAAGTGAAATATTCCTTTAAATTTCATATTGGTGTCTATAGTATGCCTGTAAAGTGGCGCATGTTCCTGTGTTTACAACAGTCCAAGAGTAAAATGACATTTCTAAAGGAAAAGAATGTCATTTAAAATTACTAGCGGTAGTGCCGGCAGCTTTAATGAATTGTCGGGTCTCTGCAATACTCATAAAAGTAATTGAAAAAAAAACGGCCTGGGGTTCCCCCACAGTGCACCCTTTGGGTCTGGTATGAATATTAAGGGTAACCCCGAACCAAATTTTTTTTTAAAAATGGCGTGGGGTCCCCCTCAAAATCCATACCAGACCCTTATCTGAGCACGCAACCTGGCAGGCTGCAGGAAAAGAGGGGGGATGAGAGTGTGCCCCCCCTCTTGAACCGTACCAGGCCACGTGCCCTCAACATGGGGAGGATGTCCCCATGTTGAAGGGGAGAAGGGCCTCATCCCCACAACCCTTGCCCGGTGGTTGTGGGGGTCTGAAGGCAGGGGGCTTATCAGAATCTGGAAGCCCCCTTTAACAAGGGGACGTGATGTCAGAGGGGGGCAGGGTCACCCAATTACATAATGGGTGACCCCGCCCCCCTCTGACACCACAGAGAAAACCATAGGGAAGTCCCCGTTAAGTCCCCGTGTGTCAGAGGGGGCGGGGTCACCAGGTGGCCCTACCCTCAGTTATATAAGACAATACCCAACAATTCATTATAGCTGCTGGCGCTACCGCTAGTACTTTTAAATGACTTTTTTTTCCTTTAGAAATGTCATTTTGCTCTCGGACTGTTGTAAACACGGGAAACATGCTCCACTTTACAGGCATACTAAAGTACTAGCGGTAGCGCCGGCAGCTATAATGAATTGTAGGGTCTCTGCAATACTCATAAAAGTCATTGAAAAAAATGGCCTTGGGTTCCCCCACAGTTCATTATCAGGCCCTTTGGGTCTGGTATGAATATTAAGGGGAACCCCGAATCAAAATTAAAAAAAAAATGCGTGGAGGTCCCCCCAAATTCCATACCAGGCCCTTCAGGTCTGGTATGGATATTAAGGGGAACCCCGCGCCAAAATTTTTTAAAAAAATGGCGTGGGGGTCCCCCTCAAAATCCATACCAGACCCTTATCCGAACACGCAACCTGGCAGGCCACAGGAAAAGAGGGGGGGACAAGAGAGCATCCCCCTCCTGAACCGTACCAGGCCACATGCCCTCAACATGGGGAGGATGTCCTTCAGGTCTGGTATGGATTTTGAGGGGGACCCCATGCCATTTTAAAAAAAATTTTGGCGCGGCGTTCCCCTTAATATCCATACCAGACCTGAAGTCTTGTCGAGCGCCGCTGGTTGCTACGGCAGGACAGCATGTCCGTTTTCATCAGTTCTCACCAGATCCGATCTGCCAGGGACGGATGTGAACATAGGACCATCCATCTGATTTTAGCGGGTTAGACCGGGTTGGATGTCACCGCTGACATCCATTGCTCCATAGACTAACATGGAGCGCCCATTCAGGTCCGCCGACAAAACTGACAGGCGGACCTGAATGGTCCGTTCATGTGAAAGGGGCCTTAAGTGTATCCACAGGCCCTAGTCTAAATTGCAAAACAATGTAACAAAGCTGGCACACCACAAGTCATAAACCCTGAAGTACCACTCACTCTATTGGTCATGCCCACTTTATAACCACGGCCACGAGTGATTGGCATGTACTAGTCATGGTGAGTTTTTATTCTTGATTTCTTCAATTCAAATTATTTTCACAGTGGCAGCTTGCACAAGTTCACCTTATTTATTAACCTCAAAAAGTGAACACTTTGCTAAGAAGAGCCCCTACTCCTTTAGTACACCAACTTCATTGTGTTAGAAATAAGTGAATTCCACACTGACAACCATGACTTTATTGCACCCACAATCATGATTCACTGGGGTTGATTTACTAAAGGCAAATAGACTGTGCACTTTGCAAGTGTAGCTGCCCCAGAGCTTAAATGAGGTAAAGCTTCACTTTACAAAGAACACCCAATCACGGGCAAGGAAAAAAAAAAAAAAAACAGCGTTTGCTTGCACATGATTGGATGATGGAAGTTAGCAGCACTTCTCCTAATTTGCTAAGCTCTGAAGCAACTGCTCTTTCAAAGAGCAACTGCACTTTGCAAAGTACACAGTCTATTTTGCCTTTAAGAAATTAACCCCACAGTCTCTTCACCTAAAAAAAGGTTTAAAATTTGTGGTGAGCGACACAGGGGTACATTATCAATAATTTGTTTCATTTTTGTTTTGCAGCTCTTGGTACAGTATGTCTGGATAAAGTACTCTGGCTTTGTACTTCAGCAAGCTGGGCATAATATTGTTGGTAGTTTCTACCAAATTGCAGTATTAGGTGACAGGCTGTTTGTAGAGATATATAACTGAGCCAAAATTTAGTTCTGAAAAAACAACCCAGTAGGGAGCTGTGGTTTTAACCAAAAGGTACAATATTCATGGTATTATCTGCGTGGTCTCTAAATGTTTATGTCAGTCCAAATTACATGTGGTTTCATTTTTAACTGAAGCACAGAAAAACTGTCATTACATCTCAAAAGCAGACCTTCAGTCATTTTTTCAACTTTCCACCTAATAAATCTTCTGCCCTTGTTGTTTTAAATTTGGATAGTGAAACATTTTTTTTTCTGACAGTAAATACCTTATACAGCCCACTTCTTGTTTCTTGTCTGGTCATTAGCCTAGGCTTATAACATCATGCACAACTCTCTCTCTCTCTCTCTCTCTCTCTCCAGGGGGGGAAGCCGCCAACTGGATGTGGTAAGTGCAGAGGCAGGGGGGTGGCCTGGCGTGCGATTAATCGAGCGATGGGGGGAGCGGCAATCTAGCAAACGCCGGGGGGTGGATTATGTGGCTGGCTGGCTGGGGGAGGGGGGGGGTGGCCTCCCCCAAGAAAATTGAGTGCCAGCCACCACTGGTTGTTACACATATCGTGGTTTTTCTTTTTTTTTTATTTCACTAGCGTTCTAGCAACCATTGACATCATGGTTGCTAGGGACCTTAAGTTGCTAGGCGGCAGGAAGCTGCTTGAGTCCTACCACCTAAAGACACTTGCAGCCCACACAATGGGACTTTCTCATTTAATGGTGGTAGTAATATCAACAGTAAATTAATGACTTCTGGCGGCAGCTGGTGTTTAGCTTCAGTGGGTGTGTGGGGACACACAATTTAGTATGCTAATTTGTCAAACTGCGACAGTACAAATTCTGAGCCCTGCAAATGCAAGCTCCATCCTTAGCTGTTACCAAAAATAAGGAAGGGGGATTCTGAAGGACAAGTGCACAAAGATGCGTGTGTTCTTTAACTATTTTACCTGTCAAAGTATTTGTAATATTTTTTCAACCAGTCTTGATTCAAACACATCTGTCAAATTGTATTGATAAGCAGTTACCACCATTAGTTTTTGGTCCAGCTTTACATCTTCCTATTTTGCCTGCCCGGGCATTAGGAAGACTGCAAACCAAACTAGGAAATAATTGTGCAAAACTAGCTAAGCAGAATTACAAATCCTTTTGTGGGTAAAATGGTTACATCATATGTATATCCGTTATGTATGTACAGTACTGTCTTGTTATTACTTCCACTTTTATGTACATTTTAATGAGCACTATTTTGTTGAACAGATTGCTCCAGATTTTTTTTTTTCCTAAGAGAAAACATACAACAGCTTCTGCATTTCAACAGATGCCTTCATCAAATCCTTTGCTAGCAGCTATAATAATACATAAGGCTTATACCGCATATAGATAAAAACAACCACAATAATAACATTAAAACAAATGTTTGTAAAGCCTAGCATTGAGCATGCTATACACGATTTGACTGAAATGATAATCTCTCCACAGAACAACCTGGATTCACCTCTCTTGCCCAAGGCTATGATGTACAGTAATAATCACTCCTGTTCTGAAGAGGTATTGGCTGCCAAGTTATACATGTGCAGGTCAGCAGATGTTTTCATTTTACAAGGAATAGGGGATCATACATTCATCAAATGCTTCACATTTTTATGTTTCATTACCAAATGTTTTTGCATATTTCTGGTAAACTTACTAATTATTTGTCCTGAATTTCTACACATAAAAAATAGATGGTGATAGCGGAATTACAAAAATCTGTTTGTCACTGAAACAGTGAAGAACAAAGTTTTGACAGAATAAGTCGAGTGTGATTCATAAGGTTTCAATATCCACCAGTATAGTGCAGACCACAATACATAAAAACTGGATCCTGTAACTAGCAAAGCCAATGCAAGGTCCACCTACATCTACTTTTTTAAATTCACAAATAAGACCACCCACACTGATACAACCACAGAGCTTTCTCTAACTTTAGTTTACCTATTTCATTTATTTTACTTTGTGCAGAGACAGTGTTACCCAGTTACATTTATTGCTATTCGTTTTATTATGATAAAAGTGTATCACTCACCATCTGTTATCTTCCTCGCGATACCCATAGTAATGGCACTAAAATAGTTAATCAGTTTCAGTCCACTTTAACCCCTTCCTGCTGAGTGTTCACATTTATGCAGTGACAAGGAAGCGAGTGTTTACCCGTGGGGCCGCATATATGTGTTTATACTGGGAGCACGCTGCACAGAGCAGTCCCAGCACAGAGATCAGGCTCTCACCGAGATTTTCGGGTCCCATCAGGGCTGGATCTAGCCTGTCTGATGTGAGGGTGCACTAAAAAATGACAGAGGGGCAGAGGATGGGAGGTCAGCTGAGTAGAGAATTGGGTCAGCAGTCTGTAGGGCAGTGCACACAGGCCATTAGTTTGTAGGGCAGTGGGCAGGGGTCAGCAGAGAGGAGGACAAGAGTCGGCAAAAAGGAGGACAGGGGTCATTGCTGACAGGGCAGAGGTCAAGGGCCACTGCTGGCAGGGCAGAGGACAAGCATAGCTCCCAACTGTCCCTGATTTCGAGGGACTGTCCCTGATTTGGAGCAATGTCCCTCTGTCCGTCATTCCTCCTCATTTGTCCCTCATTTTGGTCTGATATATATAGTTGTATATACAATGCACTTTTTGTCTTTCAAAAAGTGTTTTCCAGTGCTAAACCTTTCATCTAAATTATAAATTGCTGCATTTGTAAATTTTAATAGCCAGTATAAAGGAATAGTAGTGGTAAAAAAAAGCCCTTGTGGATTTAATTAACCTTTTGTTTTTGCTTAATTCTCCTTTAAGGGGGTGTGGCAGGGGGTGTGTCCTATGCCTACATACGTTTGCTAGTAGGTGTCCCTTATTCCCATCTCAAAATGTTGAGAGGTATGGACAATGGTCACTGCTGGCAGGACAGAGGAAAGGGGTCACTGCTGGCAGGGCAGAGGACACTGCTGGTAGGGCACTCAGAATAGCTCCTTCTCCTATCCCTGCACTGCACACAGCCTGGGCACAGGTAGCAGATCTCCTCCTCCCCACACAGCAAATAGCTGAGATTGCATTCCCTTACACACAGCCACAGCACAGTGTATAGCTGGCTACTGCAGCTGCACTGCCATTGTGATCTGGGAATTTCACAGAATAAAACTGTTACATAGCAGCCTGCTACACACACAGGGTCATACAATTTTTTATTTTTTTTTGCTTGGGTGGGTTGGTTTGTTCAGCTCTCTCAATTTGCAAGAGTGATACAAGATGGTGCCCTTTGCACCTGCTCAGAAAGGTTGGTTATTGGGGTGTGTTCTAAACATAGTGGGCCTGTGCAAAATCATAAGTTGGGCTCTCCTGCCCGTGAAAAAAAAGTGCAGCTACAATTATTGGGTGTGACTTTCATTATGCTGAATAGTTTCTGTGACTTACAGGGACACAGAGTGCAGGGGTTCATTAGTAAGGGAACTTTTACACTGGGGCGGGGTGTCGGTGGTAAAGCACCACGTTTTTAGGCGACGCTTTACCGTAGTTTTTGCGACACTTTTCAGGTGCTAGCGGGGCACTTTTAACCCCCGCTAACGGCCGAAAAAGGGTTAAAAGCGCCACTGCCAAGGCTCTTTGTGGGCACTTCGGCAGCACTGGCCATTGATTTCAATGGCAGGGGCATTTTAGGAGCCGTGTCCAGCAACACCCTAAAGAAGCTGCTTGCAGGACTTTTTTTTTTTTTTCCTGCAAGCGCACCACTCCAGTGTGAAAGCACTCAGGCTTTCAAACTGGAGAGGCAGGGGAGGCGTTTTTCAGGAGCTTTACAGGCACTATTTTTAGCCCTTTAGCGCCTGAAAAACGCCTCAGTGTGAAAGTAGCCTAAGTGACACAAAGGTAAAAGTAGTAAGTCAGAGTTCAGAGGTCATTAGATAGTGAAAAAGAGTTTAGGAGTTAGTAGTGAGGCAGAGTTCAGAGGTCATTAGTATATAATGCAGAGTTCAGAGGTCATTAGTGAGTGGCACAGGACAGATTTTGCCTAATAGTGGGAGGGGCTCCAAGCATAAATCACTTTTCAAATGTGATATTTATTTAACATTTGTGGCACTAAGCGCGGTATATTTATTTGTATTTTTAGTATCATTTTGCACTTGCAAGGTCTTATTCACTGCAGCTATTAATTTATATAGTATCACTTATTCATACCAATAGTTAGATTCTTTTGGCGCTTTGGATTTTTTATTTTTACTTAGAGAAAGCCCAAGTGCCAGATGAATGAAAGCAGCTTCAGCTCGGGGGCTAGAGTTATCCTTTAAAACTGAAATCCAGGATAAGCAAATATTGTGTAAATACAAATGCAATTTGCATTCTTACTTGCGTTTTTGGTGTCCTTTTGTGTATTTTGTTTTTTTCAGATCAGCGTAGTAATTCAGTCTGAAATGTTATCTTTGTGCCAAAGCTTCCCGTAATGAAAAGGAGTTATTGCTGATCCGTCCCCTTCTGCAGGTTGACTGGTCTTGTATACACACCCAATGTCGTTTTCAACAGTCCGCCCATAGGGGTGGGGCCTCCTAGGTCCCTCCCACGGCCCTGCTCTCTATGCAGACTATGTTGCAACTAATGATAACTAGGTAATAATAACTGGGTTTTCAGAAGCATTTGGTGCATAAAAAGTGGCTTTATATCATCTGTGGACATTGAGGATTTTATTTAAATAAAAGTTTTTGTGCCTAAAGTTCAACAGCGGGCTTTATATGCAACAAACTGCGCTACCCATAATGAAATGCATAAACAATAATTAATACCATAACAAATAACCTATACAAATAAAAAAGGAGTGCATTAAATCAATGCATCAATACATATATAAACAAAATTAAAATAAATCATAACAGAAAATTCTGTGAAAATCAATAAAGGTGCATCAAATCAATATATCAGTATTCCATCCAATAAACAATACAATGAAAACAATGGTGTAAAATCAGTCCAACTGTATATAGTAAAATAATTATAAATCCATGTAAACCAAGCAGTGTTTAAACAAACATTAGCCAATCCCCTGGTTCCTAGGATCTCCACATACTCCCACCAAGCATATGCATATATACAGCCTCACAGAAGTGGGTCTCTGTTTGGCCACATATATGTACTACTGGATTGTGCTAAGACGTGCTGCACAATGCACTTCCAGGACAGAAACTAAGCTGGCACAGACAGCTCTGATTCTTGTAATAATGATTAGGACCAATTATTGATCACATAATTGCTGTGATAGCCTGTGATTGACTATCAAAGTGATCAGTCACTGTAAAGCCCACCCCTGTGTGTTTTTCTTCCTTTTGAATGGAGAAAAAGATACATTGTATACATAAATACATTATTTAATACATTGCATTTTTTTCTCCTTGCTAGAGGAGAAAAGTAAAAACACAAAAAACTTTGTAAAAAAAAAAAAAAAAAAAATAAGTAAAGATCAAATATTTGGATTGGGGTTTGATCTAGGTCAGGGCTAGCATCAAGGTTGGGTCAAAGGTCAGGGTCAATGTATTTTAGGAAGGATTAGAAAAAAAAAGCATTTTGCATTTTTTTTTATTTAGTATCAGTGTCAGTGTGTTTTAGGTAGGATAAAAAAAGCAAAATGTGCACTATTGTTTCTAGGCCCTACTATAGGTACATACAACAAATAATTTACAAATATGTGCTATGTGGTATCACTGTGATCACCAGGAGAATTTATTTTGGGTTGTCCTTTGGTGGCAGGTTATGGTAATAGCAAGAAATATACAGCTAAAGTTTAACCGCTTGCCGACCAGCCGCCGCAGTTATACTGTGGCAGAATGGCATGGGCAGGCGAATTGCATCATGTTACGTCGCTCCTGAAGGCGGCAAATAGGGGGGCGCGCGCGCCCCCAGCTCGCCCCCAGAGCCGATGCGAATGTCAGGCGGTCTCAATGACTGCCGGGCTCCCGCAAATGCTTGTAACACAGCAAGAACCGGGATCTCTGTGTGTAAACACAGAGATCCCAGTTCTCTGAGGGCAGAAGTGACAGATCGTCTGTCCATACAAAGTATGAACAGCGATCTGTCATTTCCCCTAGTCAGTCCCCTCCCCCCTTCAGTTAGAACACACACTAGGGAACACAAATAACCCCTTGATCGACCCCCCCCAGTGTTAACCCCTTCACTGCCAATTACATTTTTACAGTAATCAATGCATTTTTATAGCACTGATCACTGTATTAATGCCAATGGTTACAAAAATGTGTCAAAATTGTCCGATGTGTCCGCCATAATGTCAGTCCCGATAAAAGTCGCAGATCGCCACCATTACTAGTAAAAAAAAAAAATGCTATAAATCTATCCCCTATTTTGTAGATGCTATAACTTTTGCGCAAACCAATCAATATACGCTTATTGCGATTTTTATTAACATAAATAAGTAGAAGAATACATATCAGCCTAAACTGAGAAAAAATTTGCTTTTTTAAAAAAAAAGGGGATATTTGTTATAGCAAAAAGTACAAAATATTGTGTTTTTTTTCAAAATTGTCGCTCTTTTTTTGTTTATAGCGCAAAAAATAAAAACTGCAAAGATGATCAAATACCACCAAAAGAAAGCTCTATCTGTGGGGAAAAAAACGCAACGCAGTTGCCGAATCGCAAAAAGTGCTCTGGTCAGGAAGAGGGTAAAATCTCCGGGGCTGAAGCGGTTAAAAAATGATATTTATTTACCGATATGTGCCAGTTTTCCAAGGTATAATTCACCTGGACACACTTATTAGATGCAGTGTTTTATTAATACATGTCTAAGTTGCAAAACTGTGTTTAGACATTAAGATTTGTTTCACCTTTGTCATGAAGGAGTTAATTCATATATTTATACAGCAGCTTGGGTTGAGGGGGTTTAGGGCCAGTGCAGAAATGTTTGTATTTGCTTTTTAACGGTAGGCCTGACTGTGCTGTGTGGCTAGCTTTGTAAATCTCAGAACTTTATGGACAGAAATACAGATCATTTGGCAGACAAGGTGTCTCCTTTTAAAATATAAAGAGTCCTGTGAGCCTCCACTAATTCAAAATGCCTTAATTATCAAAAATCATCTGCAAGCGTTAAACATGCCTCATATATCATGCAAATGTTAATAAATAAATATATACACATACACTATACCAGTGTAAAAAGAAACATATAAAAATCTAATACTAACCAATACTAACCTCCAATAGTGAAAAAAACTTCTTTCTTAAGAGTGGAAAGTGACAATAGTGCAATAAATTAACACAAATATTAAAGATAAATATAAATGTTACACATATATTAAAAATAAAAGATGTGTATATAAAAGCATAAACAATGATGATAATAGATATAAAGTGCTACTGTGCAAAGAGGTGCAATTCCCACTTTTATGATCCTGTATAGATTATCAGTGACCCACTAATGCATAATAAAGTGCTCCTGTGCATGTGCATAGCATCCAGTATTATATAGTATATCAATATTGCATTGCTGGGTGTTCAAAGAAGTGCTCCTGTACAAGTGTATGGTATCCAAAAAGAGTCTATCCAGATGTAATAAAGTTCATGCGATTATAAAACCGCTAAGTGCAAAAAGGTTCATCCGATTATAAAATCCAGAACATGTCGTGATGTTCCTCACTCTGGTGCTCCCCTTAGGTATTTAATGCTCACCTCAGAGCGTGCGACCTTGCAACTAAGCGCAGTCAAAACACGCATATGAACCACCTCTGGGCTCTTGTAGTTATACCGGAATCCTGGACTCGTCAGTATGGTACCTCGATGAGTGTATAAAATAAAGAGTTGATAGTGTAATAGAGTTTTAATGGTTTAATACACAGAAAGCAAAAAAAGGCCCCCAACTGGGGTACTCACATAGATTAGGTGCCCCAGTGCACCGCTCTATATCAGGTAAAACAATGGTAGCTACCGGACTGGTATCGGAATGGTATGTTGTTCCTCTCTATCAGATCACCTGTGCAAACGTGCCGTTCTGTCCCCTTCCCCTAAAATGTCTCCTTTTAGTTAGGTGATTCAGCCAACAGGGGTGAAAACCATCCTAGACCTCCTAGAGCAGAGGCCAGGTTACAGCTCTATGACTGATGTCACTTTTCCACATATATGCCTTTTCTTTTCCATTTTAAACTAAAGACCTGACAAAGGCTCTCAATGTAAAGACTAGATTTGCTAAGCCAACATTTGGATAGCATAAAACAGCAGACCAGTGGCCCACCTACGGGGGGGGGGGGTGCCCCGGATGCCACACATTAGGGGGGTGTCAGGCTGGCAATCGGAGCCGGGACAAGGCAGTGTCGGGTGCAAGACATGCTCTCTGCTCAGTCTGTGGCTGTGCTGGCTCTCTGTGTTTGTGCGAGTCGGCTGCTCTGTCATTGAGCTCACATCGAGCTCTATACTGCCACCTCTGGCTGCTTCATGTATGTGCACCCCTGGTGTTACTGCCTGTAATATTTTCACAGGGACATGTGGAATCAAGACCTGGGACAAAAAAGACCACCTTACAAGTGGGGGCTGTGAGTATAAGTCAAGGGAGGAGGCTGTTTGTATACAGTGGGGGTAGAGCCGTGTATGTGTTTACAGGTATGTGTGTGTGGGGGGGGCAGCTGGCAGCTGAGTGCGTACAGGTATGAGGGGTCTGAGTTGTACAGGTATGAGGGGGGCTGAGTGCGTACAGGTATGAGGGGGGCTGAGTGCATACAGGTATGAGGGGGCTCAGTGAGTACAGGTATGAAGGGGGCTGAGTGTGTAAAGGTATGAAGGGGGGTGAGTGCATACAGTTATGAGGGGGGCTGAGTGCGTACAGGTATGAGGGGGGCTGAGTGCGTAGAGGTATGAGGTGGGCTAAGTGCGTAGAGGTAATAGGGGGGCTGAGTGCGTACAGGTAATAGGGGGGCTGAGTGCGTACAGGTATGAGGGGGGCTGAATGTGTACAGGTATAAGGGGGGCTGAGTGTGTACAGGTATAAGGGGGGCTAAGTGTGTACAGGTATAAGGGGGGCTGAGTGTGTACAGGTATGAGGGGGGCTGAGTGTGTACAGGTATGAGGGGGGTTGAGTGTGTACAGGTATGAGTCTGGCTGAGTGTGTACAGGCATGAGGGAGGCTGAGTTCGTACAGGTATGAGGGAGGCTGAGTGCATACATGTATGAGGGTGCTGAGTGCGTACAGGTATGAGGAGGCTGAGTGCATACAGGTATGAGGGGGCTGAGTTTGTACAGGTATGAGGGGGGCTGAGTGAGTACAGGTATGAGGGGGGCTGAGTGCGTACATGTATGAGGGGGGCTGAGTGAGTACAGGTATGAAGGGGGCTGAGTGTGTAAAGGTATGAAGGGGGTGAGTGCATACAGGTATGAGGGGGGCTGAGTGCGTACAGGTATGAGGGGGGCTGAGTGC
The DNA here is from genome assembly GCF_042186555.1 of Aquarana catesbeiana. Classification (NCBI taxonomy): domain Eukaryota; kingdom Metazoa; phylum Chordata; class Amphibia; order Anura; family Ranidae; genus Aquarana; species Aquarana catesbeiana. The sequence continues at coordinate 114,983,245 of NC_133331.1, forward strand.
GTAGAGGTATGAGGTGGGCTGAGTGCGTACAGGTAATAGGGGGGCTGAGTGCGTACAGGTAATAGGGGGGCTGAGTGCGTACAGGTATGAGGGGGGCTGAATGTGTACAGGTATAAGGGGGGCTGAGTGTGTACAGGTATAAGGGGGGCTGAGTGTGTACAGGTATAAGGGGGCTGAGTGTGTACAGGTATGAGGGGGGCTGAGTGTGTACAGGTATGAGTCTGGCTGAGTGTGTACAGGTATGAGTCTGGCTGAGTGCGTACAGGTATGAGGGGGGCTGAGTGCGTACAGGTATGAGGGGGGCTGAGTGCGTACAGGTATGAGGGGGGCTGAGTGCGTACAGGTATGAGGGGGGCTGAGTGCGTACAGGTATGAGGGAGGCTGAGTGCATACAGGTATGAGGGGGGCTGAGTGCATACAGGTATGAGGGGGGCTGAGTGCGTACAGGTATGAGGGGGGCTAAGTGCATACAGGTATGAGGGGGCTAAGTGAGTACAGGTATGAAGGGTGCTGAGTGTGTACAGGTATGAAGGGGATGAGTGCATACAGGTAAGAGGGGGCTGAGTGCGTACAGGTATGAGGAGGCTGAGTGCATACAGGTATGAGGGGGCTGAGTTTGTACAGGTATGAGGGGGGCTGAGTGAGTACAGGTATGAGGGGGGCTGAGTGCGTACATGTATGAGGGGGGCTGAGTGCATACAGGTATGAGGGGGCTAAGTGCATACAGGTGTGAAGGGGGCTGAGTGTGTACAGGTATGAAGGGGGTGAGTGCATATAGGTATGAGGGGGCTGAGTGCGTACAGGTATGAGGGGGCTGAGTGCGTACAGGTATGAGGGGGCTGAGTGCATACAGGTATGAGTGGGCTGAGTGCATACAGGTATGAGGGGGCTGAGTTCATACAGGTATGAGGGTGGCTGAGTGCGTACAGGTGTGAGGGGGCTGAGTGTGTACAGGTATGAGGGGGGCTGAGTGTGTACAGGTATGAGGGGGGCTGAGTGTGTACAGGTATGAGGGGAGCTGAGTGCACACAGGTATGAGGGGGCTGAGTGCATACAGGTAACAGGGGTGCTGAGTGCATACAGGTATGAGGGGGCTAAGTGCATACAGGTATGAGGGGGCTGAGTGCGTACAGGTATGAGGAGGGGTGGGTGCATAAAGGTATGAGGGGGCTGAGTACGTACAGGTAACAGGAGGGCTGAGTGCATACAGGTATGAGGGGGGCTGAGTGTGTACAGATATGAGGGGGGCTGAGTGTGTACAGGTATGGGGGGGGGCTGAGTGTGTACAGGCATGAGGGAGGCTGAGTGCGTACAGGTATGAAGGGGGCTGAGTGTGTACAGGTATGGGGGGGGGGCTGAGTGCGTACAGGCATGGTGAGTGAGGGGGTGTCAGATATAGGATCCGCCCCGGGTGACAAATGCTCTAGGTACGCCCCTACAGAAGACCACACTCTTATGCCGCGTACACACGGTCGGACTTTTCGTCTACAAAAGTCCGACAGCCTGTCCGACAGACTTCCGGCGGACTTTCGGCGGACTTGCAGCAGACTTTCTAACGAACGGACTTGCCTACACACGACCACACAAAAGTCTGACGGATTCGTACGTGATGACGTACACCGGACTAAAATAAGGAAGTTCATAGCCAGTAGCCAATAGCTGCCCTAGCATGGGTTTTTGTCCGTCGGACTAGCACACAGATGAGCGGATTTCGGGGTCCGTCGTAGTTACGACGTAAAGATTTGAAGCATGTTTCAAATCTAAAGTCCGTCGGATTTGAGGCTGAAAAAGTCTGCTGAAAGTCCGGAGAAGCCCACACAAGATCGGATTACCAGCCAGCTTTAGTCCGTCGGCGTCCGTTGGACTTTTGTAGACGAAAAGTCCGACCGTGTGTACGCGGCATAACTCTTCAGAATGTTTAGTAATTACAGACAAAACAGTAGGCATTGAATTGTGTGGAATATCACCTAATTAAATAATAAATAAAAAATCAAGATGCACTTACAAACCTCAATGAGCAGAGGGCCTGGGACACGTCTAAGGGAATTTCCTCAAAGGTTTGGTAATAATGTGGCAGCTCTACCCCTCTCAAGTCAGCATCAGGGTGAGCTAAAGGAAGACCCAACTAAGAGGGTTCCTAAAAGGGTTGCCTTTGTAGTGACTGACAGACCTCAGACACAGAACCCACTAGAAGGGATGGAACTCCTGAAACAACAGTTATGTTTTAACAAATTGTTTTTCAATATTCTGACTTCTAAATGTAGCTGTATTGTCTAGTAGTCTTTATGCAATTCATTTTTTGCCAGTGACATTATCGTCTTTCCATACCCAAAATGTTTGTTTTAAGTTTTAAATAAAGTGGGTAAGGGTTAGAATAGGTGTTAGATTTTACTACTATATGGGGCTCCATTAGATTTCTTCTCATACTGTTCTGGGGGCAACAGAACAGTATGAGAAGACAGGAAGTAATTGCAACAGGGAAACGGACAACTAAACAAACATTTCCACGTTGGCTGCGGCGTTCCAGAAAATAATCTTTGCTTTTTATATGCTCGTTTTTTTTACAGCTGTCCTGTAAGTACTATAAAATTCTATTTATGCACAATAAAACACAGCCTTACAGCACTTCACTATTGGTTCTCTCTTTTATTGTGGTTTTGGTGAACATCTCGAACTTTTAGAACTACGTTGGGGGGAGATCCATATTGGACCTGTGTGACCCACCGTTCCCTACCAGATCTAAGCCTATCTGACCCCTAGACTGAAAAGCTAGGGGTCCATTATCTCAGGTGAGTAATGACACAGGAGGGGTGTGTGTCACATAACAGAGAGAGTTTTTTGGAGCACATCAGCACTTATAAGAAGATTGGAACACAAGAACACTTTATTATATTGGGACGTTATTTCCAATATATCTTTATATTAGATGTTTTTTGGACTTTATATTTGATGTCATCATTTGTTTTTTTTTGTTTTTTATTTTGCACAGTTACAAGTGCTGTACTTATTTATATCATATGATTTCAAGTGATTAGCATCTTATGTACAGCAGTTGCAGATCTTTTCTTTTCACAATTACGTTTAATCAACGCGAGTTTATATAAAATTGTTGAAACAAACATTTCCATCTGTGTTGCTGTTAGAGAGACTCCCCCTCACTTCCTGTCCTGGTAATAATGTTTTTTCCAGACAGTAGGTATAAGAATATTTCCAACTGAGCTTCTGATGGCAGCAGAATGTGTTATGCCACGTACACACGATCTGAATTTCGGCCTGCAAAAGACCGATGAGAGTTTTTCATCGGAAAATGCAACCGTGTGTATGCACTATCAGTATTTTGCTGGCGGAATTCCAGCCAGCAAAAGATTGAGAGCATGCTCTCAATTTTTCGGTCGGGAAAAGTTCCTATCCGAAAATGCATTCATCTGTGCCAATTCCTATGCGCAAAATCCCTTCGCATGCTCGGGAACAATTCCACGCATGCTCGGAAGCATTGAACTTAATTTTCTCGGCTCGTCATAGTGTTGTACGTCACCGTGTTCTTGATGGTCGTAATTTCAGCAAACTTTTGCGTGACTGTGTTTATGCAAGGCAAACTTGAGCGGAATCCCGTTGGAAAAGCCGTCATATCTTTTTCCGACGAGAAAACCGATCGTGTGTACGCGGCTTAAGAAGTCCTAACCCTTCCCCACTCTCTCCAGTTCACACTGTATTATCTCTCCTCTTATATTTGGCTCTTAGGTTTTGCAGACATTTCTGTCAGTTAAATAATTTTATTTATTTTATTGTTTTAAGGATCAAATAACTGGCTGGAGAGTATTTTCAGTTTTGACAGAACATTGAGTTCTAGTAAAAAATATTTTTATTATTATTATCATCATCATTGATATTATTATTACAATCATATATTAGAGAAATAGCTCCACCTTTTCTAACTTTGATATATCAATTAAAGGAAACATCTCCGTTGACCTATTGAAGTCACAGACAGCCACACAACAAGCAATTTTATAAATACAGGTTTCCTTGTTTTTCTGCAATTCCCCTATTGCAGAAAGTAATAATAATATTCAGCGTATGAATAAAGATTTTTTTGCAAGCAGTAATAACTTTTATTTATATAAAACGATTTATTTGTATACTTGTTTTTAAAACTTTTTGCAGCAATTGCTCAAATATACCTGGCAATATTATAATTTCCCCAACTCTTGTCACTGTCACTTTTACTGGTCTGCTTGTATATATGGAGATAAATAAAAAATCAAAGAGCTTGACAAAAATTGGAATTTTTATAGTCCCAGTCCTCACATTCAATAACCCCTTCCTACCTAGATACCTATCTTCAAAATGATCCCTTATGCCCTGTACACATGATAGGATTTTCCGACAGAAAATGTTTGATAGGAGCTTGTTGTTGCAAATTCCGACCGTGTGTAGGCTCCATCGGACATTTTCCATCGGAATTTCTGTCATACAAAATTTGAGATCTGGATCTCAAATTTTCCGACAACAAAATCCGCTGTCGTAAATTCCGATCATGTGTACACAATTCCGACGCACAAAGTTCCATGCATGCTCGGAATCAAGCAGAAGAGCCGCACTGGCTATTGAACTTAATTTTTCTCAGCTCATCGTACATGTTGTACGTCACCGCGTTCTTGACGTTCGGAATTTCCGACAAGATTTGTGTGACCGTGTGTATGCAAGACAAGTTTGAGCCAACATCCGTCGGGAAAAAAAAAAAAACGTTGTTGTCGGAAAATCCTATCGTGTGTACAGGGCATTATTAGCCCTTATGCCCCATACACACGATTGGATTTTCCGACAGCAAATGTTGGATGTGAGCTTGTTGGCAGAAAGTCCGACCGTGTTATGCTCTATCCAACATTTGTTGTCGGACTTTCTGCCAACAAACGTTGGCTAGCAGGTTCTCAAATTTTCCGCCAACAAATTTTTGTTGTCGGACTTTCCGATTGTGTCTGTCGGACAAAAGTCCACACATGCTCAGAATCAATTACGACCCAGAAGCACTCAGTCTTGTAAAACTAGTGTTCGTAATGGCGACATCACTTACGTCTTATACGTCACTACGTTCGTAACTGTTGGCCAACATTTGTGTGACCGTGTGTATGCAAGACAAGTTGGAGCCAACAACCTTCAAACAAAAATCCACGGTTTTGTTGTCAGAAAGTCCGATCGTGTGTATGGGGCATTGTAGTTAAGCCTGTATCCTCCCACACATTACACCAGCATAGGCAAAATATTTGGGTCCATTTCTCTTACATATCCCTTTTAATAGAACCAATATTTGTCCTACTGAGATTCATACCCAACTATCATAAGTAATATCTATGAAAACTTTGATACCAATAAAAATTCAAACTAAATTATATAAGCTACAAGATTTAAACATTAGGTGTATGGAAAAATGTTATTCAGTGATTCACCAAGATTATATACTGATGTCTCTTAAAGTGGTAGTAATGTCCACTTTTGAACTTGTACCTACAGGTAAGCCTATAATAAGGCTTACCTGTAGGTATAGTGAATATCTCCTAAACTTGCTCTGTTTAGGAGGTATTCACACAGGATGCAGCTGGTGATGTTGCATGCGCTCTAAAGGGACAGCATACCCGCGCCGTAACTTCAGAGCTCCGTGTCGGGGCCATGACTCCCGTGCGGTGCATACTAGCACATTATGCCATTGCCTTGCAGGATTTTTTTTTTAAATGCCCAAGAATATTAGCGCTTTAAGTTTATCTGTTACCAAGACAATGGCTCATAAGATACTGTACTATTTCACTTTGAACATCTTCCAATCCTGTAACTTTTCTATACCCATTATTACTGCAATGCTGTTTATTTCTGTTCTTGCTCACTCAAAACTTCCCACCGCTAAAGTCTGGGGACAAAAATAGAATTTCTATTGTGTTACAGAATTAGCAGAGTACATTCTTGAAACACGTTATTTTATGGTAGTGGCCCTTTAGGCTATACAAACAAGGATAAGTTGTTATAGACAATGAAAACATTGAAAAAACATTTCAAATGACAACCATGCACTTCTGCAGAGAGACAACCCTGACAAGTTTTCCTGACACGAAGAGAAAAAAGGTAACAGGGGAGGGACCTCTAGGTGATTGACAGCCTCAGCTCTGTTCCTGTGTGCTGTGTGACAGGGGGTGTGTATCTTCCCTCCAATCAGCTCTCAGACCCCTCCCCACTGAGCTCTGCAGAGTGTAACTTCAGCTCTCCACTCCCATTTTTATGAATCCTGCAGATAAACAAGTACAACTAATGAAGGAGGATTTGTTTCTTTGGTTCATCTCTGTGTATCACCTGAGGATAGTCCCTTCACTGGGTATATGAAAGGGTTTACAACCACTTTAAATAAACTAAAAACCTGAGCAAATTTATGTAAACATGTAATATTTTGTGCTCAATATAGTGATCTATGCAAGTCCACTGCTTCCAATTTGCATCTACTTCAATTAACTTATTTTACTCTGAAAAGTCTACAAATCAAATAAAAAGGGTGTCCTCTTAATAGTGCTCCCCCACTCACTAGAGCATTATGACTCCTAGCATTTTAGCTACCAGATTAAAAAAACAGCCTTCACGCTTTCCTCATCTCCAAGGGCAAAGAAACTGGATCCTTCTTGGTCACTCCTGCAACTCTGCTGCAGTTTCTGTCAGTCTCCCTCCTACTCTTAGCTTCCATCAACGTGGCTTTCTATGGGGGCACTCGCTGGAGGGACCAGAGAAGAGGAGGTTTAAGACCACTTTGTGCAATTCCATTGCACAGAGCAAGTAAAAATACACCTGTTTGTTATTTTTAAAAAGAGCATTTACAATCACTTTACAGTGGTTGTAAACCGTTTACAACCACTTTTTGCTACCGACGTCATCGCGGCTCCGGCCAATCACATCGCCGGCGCCCGCAATACCCGGACGTAACTCTGGGAGCGATGTTGGCCACCGGAGTGGGGTACAAGGATGGCTGGGGGCTTCGATCTCAGGTAAGTAATTCATAATGAGCTAGTATGCTATGCATACTAGCTCATTATGCATTTGTCTTGCAGGTTTTTTTTTTCCTAGGGTTTACAACCACTTCAATACAAGATACACTATATTACCAAAAGTATTGGAATGCCTGCCTTTACACACACTTTATTGACGTTCCAGTCTTAGCCCGTAGCGTTCAATATTAGGTTGGCCCACCCTTTGCAGCTATAACAGCTTTAACTCTTCTGGGAAGGTTGTCCACAATGTTTAGGAGTGTGTCTATGGGAATGTTTGACTATTCTTCCAGAAGCGCATTTGTGAAGTCAGGCACTGATGTTGGACAAGAAGGCCTGGCTCGCAGTCTCTGCTCTAATTCATCCCAAAGCTGTTTTATCGGGTTGAAATCAATACTCTGTGCAGGCCAGTCAAGTTCCTCCACCCAAAACTCGCTCATCCATGTCTTTATAGACCTTGCTTTGTGCACTGGTCCAAATCATTTGGTGGAAGGGGGGTTATAGTGGGGGATGGTTTTTCAGGGGTTAGGTTTGGTCCCCTAGTTCCATTGAAGGGAACTCTTAAGGCATCAGCATGTCAAGACATTTTGGACAATTTCATGCTCCCAACTTTGTGGGAACAGTTTGGGGATGGCCCCTTCCTGTTCCAACATGACTGCGCACCAGTGCACAAAGCAAGGTCCATAAAGACATGGATGAGTGAGTTTGGGGTGGAGGAACTTGGCTTGCTTGCACAGAGTCCTGACCTCAACCCAATAACACATATTTGGGATGAATTAGAGCGGAGACTGCGAGCCAGGCCATCTTGTCCAAGAAGGCCAGAAATAAGAACATGATTCTCTATATAAAGCTAAAAAAGTGTTAGTTAGTGATACATTTTAAGAAAATAGGACAATTATTAGGGAAGTGATTATGGTTCTGAGTAGATATATACATTATAAAAAGTCATTTTAGGACATATTATATTGTGCTTTTGTCGGTATTAAGAAAATAGCCTATGCTTTTATGGCGTTCAGTTATCATTCCATTCCACATGAGTCATAATTTTACCAATGCAAATAGCTTGCTGCTGGATTTTTATTTTCTCTGCTAAGTGGTTTATTTTAGATAAATATATTTGATTGCTTTAAATGTACTTTTTGCTCTCACTTTAAAAAAAAAATTTCTCCCACTTTTTAATTCTTTTTTCTATCTTTAAAATTATTTTTTTCTTTAAATTTCCACATGGTACTTGATCAGGAGTTTTCATTATTAGCTGCTTTAAAGTACATCATGTCATGCTGATGTTTTACAATCCATGCTTACTGCATCAATGCCCCAGAACAAGCAGAGAGATAAGGAATTTCAGCTTTTTTTAATTTCTTTTGCTGAATGTTTTGTGACTGAAGTCGAGCTATGGCAGCCTATATGTCTCTCATGACATGCATATTTTAGATTCGACTGCAGGACTAAAGCTGGGCATAGGTGGTTAGCTTTTTTTGTTCAGCTAGCAGATTGAATGAAAAAAAACAAACAAACAGGCTCCTTCATTCACACAAGTGAGGTGGATGGAGGAATGCCCCTGCACAGACAGGGCAATCTACAAAGACAAGCGATTAAAGCGATTGCCAAATCCTGATTTCTATCTGTGAAGAACTGATGTGGAATGTTCAGCTTGCAGGTAGAGATTTTCACATGGACAGCATGGAGGAGAATTGTTGCCTATGTTTCTTGCTTATAACGGACTAGGCCGGCCTACACCCTGATCTGTTCAGGGTGGATGTCCCATTTATAACTGAAGAAACTTGGGTGAGGCCTAGGACATTGACACAACCCTTTTTGAAAAGAGCCTGATGACAAAAGGGGAGGGGTTCCTCTCACCAGAGACTCTCGGGGAAAAAAAAGAGCTTGTGCTATGGTTTGTTTATTTCTGTCAGCAAGTTCATAACACCCTGCTGACAGACTGTACAGGTAGATAGTAAGTTAGGATTAGAGATGTGCTTCTTCTGTTTTGCAGGTATCATGGTGAATGGCTGTTCACCCTGCTACATGGACTCAACATTTTCCAACCAGCTGGTAAGGCTTCCCTCTAGGGGGAGGTGCTCCAGCTGAAATTTCTGTGTTATAATGTGTAGAGTTAGCTGCAGGAACCTGTAGCTAGGATATATATACTGTGAATCTGTAATGTATTCAAGTGTTATTTGAAAAAAAAAGTATATTTTTGATACCAACTTATTTTGTACATTGTCCCATCCAAGTTTGTTCCCTTTTCCCCTCCCTCATTTTCTTATGGGATGCTCTGCATTTTTCTCCTGGGCCCAGGAGTCAATTGATTTTCCCAGCCATGGAGGCAGGCTGGCTGTTTGAGGGGGGGGGAAGCATCCTCTAGCTAAGTGTGCTAGTTGTAATATAGGCAAATTGTTTGGCTTGACTGGCAGCCAAGCTTGCGCTGAATCTGGGTCAGGGTGAGTGACTCAGGGAGGCTAAATGACTCATCAGGCAGCACCTCTGGTACCTCCTCCTACTTGCTGGAACCTTGAAAAAGCTTTCAGAAGAATGGGAGGGAGGTTAGGAGGAGCTGCCTGGAGTATTAAGGAGGGCCCCAGCCAATCCCCAGCTGTATATATTGTTTATATGTCTTTATTATACCATGCAAATGTGCCATGTGATTGATTTTACTTTTTATGTATCATGGTCCTCAATATGTCAATATCATGTTTTATTACCTATGTATGTACCTGTTTTACCAGGGTATATTATTTACTGCGTTACAATAAATACATCTTCTAAATCTTGGTCTGGCAGAGCCTGAGGAGGTGGTGCTAGGACCAATGACCACAGGAGGAAGTGCAGTGAAAGTGCTAGTGGTTAGGGATGAGCTTCGTGTTCGAATTGAACCCATGTTCGACTCGAACATTGCCTGTTCGGTCGTTCGCCGAATTCCGAACGATATGGGCCGTTCGCGCCAAATTCGAGTGGCGCGTCATGGCCCATAATTCACTGCGGCATCGCAGTGCATTGCTGGCTGATGATTGGCCAATCACAGCACCGTCTGTACAGAGAGCCGTAATTGGCCAAAGCCAGGGTGGCTTTGGCCAATTATGGCTCAGGGAGTTTAGTACACGCCCCACACTATATAAGGCCACCTGCATGGAGGCCCTGTGTAGTGTGTTCTGGCGTTGAGAGAGAGATAGATAGACAGAGAGACAGTGTCATTTGATTTAAGTTAGATAGAGTAGGCAGGCGAGTCAGTTAGCTGCACTTACACGTTATTGTGTATATATATACATCCTAAGTGTTGTGTGTGTATATATATATATATATATATATATATATATAGATACACTGTATTCAGTTTAGCTAGATCCATTCCTGTTATTCTCTTCCTACTATTGACAGGCAGGCAGGTGTTTTTACAGTATTTACAGCTACCTGAAGAAAATTGCTGGTGTTCTTCTGATCCTATTAGTCCTATTAGCTACAGTATTTACAGTTATGCCCCGTACACACGGTCGGACTTTGTTCGGACATTCCAACAACAAAATCCATGGATTTTTTCCTATGGATGTTGGCTCAAACTTGTCTTGCATACACACGGTCACACAAAGTTGTCGGAAAATCCAATCGTTCTAAACGCGGTGACGTAAAACACGTACATCGGGACTATAAACGGGGCAGTGGCCAATAGCTTTCATCTCTTTATTTATTCTGAGCATGCGTGGCACTTTGTGCGTCGGATTTGTGTACACACGATCGGAATTTCCGACAACGGATTTTGTTGTCGGAAAATTTTATATCCTGCTCTCAAACTTTGTGTGTCGGAAATACCGATGGAAAATGTGTGATGGAGCCTACACACGGTCGAAATTTCCGACAACTAGGTCCTATCACACATTTTCCGTCGGAAAATCCGACCGTGTGTATGGGGCATAAGTGTAATGCATCCTCTTCACAGTGTACACCTAAAGCTACCTGAAGAAAATTAGTGTTCTTCTGATCCTATTAGTACAGTACTGCAGGCAGCTGCAGTATTTACAAGATAGTGTAGTACGTCCTCTGCACAGTGTGCACCTAAAGCTACCTGAAGAAAATTAGTGGTGTTCTTCTGATCCTATTAGTACAGTACCGCAGGCAGCTGCAGTATTTACAAGTTAGTGTAGTGCGTCCTCTGCACAGTGTGCACCTAAAGCTAACTGAAGAAAATTAGTGGTGTTCTTCTGATCCTATTAGTACAGTACCGCAGGCAGCTGCAGTATTTACAAGTTAGTTTAATGCGTCCTCTGCACAGTGTGCACCTAAAGCTACCTAAACAAAATTAGTGGTGTTCTTCTGATCCTATTAGTACAGTACCGCAGGCAGCAGCAGTATTTACAAGTTAGTTTAGCGCGTCCTCTGCACAGTGTGCACCTAAAGCTACCTAAACAAAATTAGTGGTGTTCTTCTGATCCTATTAGTACAGTACCACAGGCAGCTGCAGTATTTACAAGTTAGTTTAGTGCGTCCTCTGCACAGTGTGCACCTAAAGCTACCTGGAGAGAATTGCTGTTGTTCTGCTCCTATTAATACCACAGGCAGGCAGCTACAGTATTTACAGTTAGTGTACCGTGTCCTCTGCACAGTGTGCACCTAAAGCTACCTGAAGAAAATTAGTGGTGTTCTTCTGATCCTATTAATACCACAAGCAGGCATCTACAGCATTTACAGTTAGTGTAGTGCATCCTTTGCACAGTGTGCACCTAAAGCTACCTGGAGACAATTGCTGTTGTTCTGCTCCTATTAATACTACAGGCAGGCAGCTACAGTATTTACAGTTAGTGCACTGTGTCCTCTGCACAGTGTGCCCCTAAAGCTACCTGAAGAAAATTAGTGGTGTTCTTCTGATCCTATTAGTACAGTACCGCAGGCAGCTGCAGTATTTACAAGTTAGTGTAGTGCGTCCTCTGCACAGTGTGCACCTAAAGCTACCTAAACAAAATTAGTGGTGTTCTTCTGATCCTTTTAGTACAGTACCACAGGCAGCTGCAGTATTTACAAGTTCGTTTAGTGCGTCCTCTGCACAGTGTGCATCTAAGTCTACCTGGAGACAATTGCTGTTGTTCTGCTCCAATAATACCACAGGCAGGCAGCTACAGTATTTACAGTTAGTGTACTGTGTCTTCTGCACAGGGTGCACATAAAGCTACCTGAAGAAAATTAGTGGTGTTCTTCTGATCCTATTAATACCACAGGCAGGCATCTACAGCATTTACAGTTAGTGTAGTGCGTCCTCTGCACAGTGTGCACCTAAAGCTACCTGGAGACAATTGCTGTTGTTCTGCTCCTATTTATACCACAGGCAGGCAGCTACAGTATTTACAGTTAGTGCACTGTGTCCTCTGCACAGTGTGCCCCTAAAGCTACCTGAAGAAAATTAGTGGTGTTCTTCTGATCCTATTAATACCACAGGCAGGCAACTACAGCATTTACAGTTAGTGTAGTGCGTCCTCTGCATAGTGTGCACCTAAAGCTACCTGGAGACAATTGCTGTTGTTCTGCTCTAGGGATGAGCCGAACACCCCCCGGTTCGGTTCACACCAGAACCTGCGAACGGACTGAAAATTTGCACGAACGTTAGAACCCCATTGACGTCTATGGGACTCGAACGTTCAAAATTAAAAGTGCTCATTTTAAAGGCTAATTTGCATGGTATTGTCCTAAAAAGGGTTTGGGGACCCAGGTCCTGTCTCAGGGGACATGTATCAATGCAAAAAAAACTTTTAAAAACGGCCGTTTTTTTGGGAGCAGTGATTTTAATGATGCTTAAAGTTAAAAAAAAGTGAAGTATTCCTTTAAATATGGTACCTGGGGGGTATCTATATGTAAAGTGGCGTGTGTTTCCCATGCTTAGAACAGTCCCTGCACAAAATGTCATTTTTAAAGGAAAAAAAGTCATTTAAAACTGCTCGCGGCTTTAATGTAATGTCCTAGCGATATGGATGAAAATCAGTGAGACAAACAGCATGGGTACCCCCCAGTCCATTACCAGACCCTTTGGGTCTTGTATGGATATTAAGGGGAACCCCGCACCCAAATTAAAAAAAGGAAAGGCGTGGGGCCACCAGGCCCTATATACTCTGAACAGCAGTATACAGGCGGTGCAAACAAGACAGGGACTGTAGGTTTGTTGTTAAGTAGAATCTGTTTGTAATTTTGAACTTGTACATTTTTAACGTGTTTAGCTCCAGCCAAAAAATCTATTTTAAGGTTTTTGGAAAACATAGGGAAGGGTTATCACCCCTGTGACATTTGTTTTGCTGTCTGTGCTCCTCTTCAGAAGATTTCACCTCACTTTTTGTCCCAATGACAAATGCTTTTTTTAAAATTTGGGTTTTTTTGTGAAACAAGGATTGGTGATAAAGCATCAGTGGAAAGGAGAAACGTTTTTCTCATATTAACTCTTACAGGAGAGAATTTCCCTTCTTAGGGGTAGATTTCATCTCACTTCCTGTTGTCTCCTTCCGTTTGCAAGTAGGAGTCGTTTGTAAGTTGGATGTTTGAAAGTAGGGGCCTGCCCTATATACTCAGCAGAAATTTGGGCCTTAGGTGTTGTTGTGGCCACAACACTGTAAGCCCTCACAGGGCCCTGCTGTGAAATATTAGATCAAGAATTGTAATTACATGCCCCTGTTGAACAGGGGCAGAAAAATTGGGCCTTTGGTGGTGGTGGTGCTAGTGCCACAACACTGTAAGTCCTCACTCGCTCCTGGGCGCAGAAACGGGCCCTGCTGTGAAATATTAGATCAAGAATTGTAATTACATGCCCCTGTTGAACAGGGACTGAAAAATTGGGCCTTAGGCACTGGTACTGGTGCCACAACACTGTAACCCCTCACAGATACTCTAGTTGGAATGCAGAAATGAGCCCTGCTGCAAAGTATTGCATCAAAAATTGTAATTACATGCCCCTGTTAAACAGGGGCTGAAAAATTAGGCCTTAGGCACTAGTGCTGGTGCCACAACACTGCAACCCCTCACAGATACTCTAGTTGGGAAGCAGGAACGAGCCCTGCTGCAAAGTATTGCATCAAAAATTGTAATTACACGCCCCTGTTAAACAGGGGATGAAAAATTGGGCCTTAGGCACTGGTGGTGGCACCCAGAACCAAAAATGTTCTTACAAGCTATCAGCGTGATCATTGAGGAGGAAGAGGATAATTACTCAGGATAGTCACTCAGCATCAGCATAGGCAGTCTTTGAAGGGATCTGAGATTTCAAAAAAAATATTCGGTTACATCAGCATCAGGTGCTTGGTAGCTGGTGGTGATCCAAGACTGATTCATTTTTATGAAGGTCAGTCGATCAACCGAGTTGGTGGACAGACGCACCCTGTGATCGGTTACAAAGCCTCCAGCAGCACTGAATGTGCGTTCCGAAAGAACGCTGGATGCAGGACAGGCCAGTAGCTCAATTGTATTCTGTGCAAGCTCTGGCCAGTGATCCATCCTCAAGACCCAGTAACCCAGAGGATTTTTGGTGGGAAAGGTGTCCAAGTCGGATCTTGCCCCTAGGTATTCCTGCACCATGTAAAACAGACGTTGGCAATGGTTGCTGGAACCGATCATACCTTGGGGCTGCGGACCAAAAAATTGTCTGAACGCATCGGTCAGATGGCTACCTTCTCCACCGCTCCTTCTTTGACTGACCGAAGCCTCAGCAACACATTGTCCAGAAACAGGAGTTTGTAACCTCCCAGTCTCTGGGAACGCGTTGCACAGACCTTTCTGCAAGGCCTCCCGGAGATGTTTCATCCTCTGCTCCCTCTGCGATGGCAAGATAAGGTCCGCAACCTTACCCTTGTAATGTGGATCAAGGAGGGTTGCCAGCTAGTATCGGTCCTTCTTGATACCACGAATACGAGGATCCTTACACAGGCTTTGCAGGATCAGGGAGGCCATGCAGCGTAGGTTTGCTGAGGCATTCAGTCCAGAGTCCTCTGGGTCACTAAGGACGACATGGTCCGCAGCCACCTCCTCCAAGCCACGTACAAGTCCATGGGTTTCTTGGGACTGATCCCTTAAAGACTGCTGCTGATGCTGAGTGCAAGGCTCCACCTCCATACTGACACAATCCTCCTCCTCGTCCTCTTCCTGTGTGATCGGCGGGCACGCAGGAACACTGTCTGGATAAAGGGGGCCTTGAGAGCGAAGGAAGTCCTCCTCTTCCTGCCTCTGTTCTGCCTCAAGTGCCCTGTCCATTATTCTACGCAGCGTGTGCTCCAACAGGTGGACAAGGGGGACAGTGTCACTGATGCATGCACTGTCACTGCTCACCATCCTCGTGGCCTCCTCAAATGGTGACAGGACAGTGCATGCATCCCTGATCATGGCCCACTGGCGTGGGGAAAAAACCAAGCTCTCCTGACCCTGTCCTGGTGCCATAGTCGCACAGGTACTCATTGATGGCTCTCTGCTGCGTGTGCAGCTGCTGCAGCATGGCCAACGTTGAGTTCCACCTGGTGGGCATGTCACAGATTAGGCAGTTCTTGGGCAGGTTAAACTCCTTTTGGAGGTCTGCCAGACGAGCACTGGCATTAAATGACCGGCGGAAATGCATACAGTCTTTCCTGGCCTGCCTCAGGACATCCTGTAAGCCTGGGTACCTGCCCAAGAACCACTGCACCACCAAGTTAAGGACGTGAGCCAAACAGGGCACATGGGTCATTTGTCCCTGTCGGAGGGCAGAGAGGAGGTTGGTGCCATTGTCGCAAACCACCATGTCTGCCTTAATTTGGCGTGGCATCAACCACCTCTGAACCTGCCCCTGCGGAGCTGACAGAACCTCTGCCCCAGTGTGGCTCCTGTCCCCCAAGCACACCAGCTCAAGCACCGCATGGCATCTTTTGGCCTGCATACTTGCGTAGCCCCTTGAACGGCTATGGAGCACCACTGGTTCCGAGGACAAAGCACAGGAAGAGGCCATGGAGGAAGAAGAAGAGGAGGGGGTGGAGGAGAGAGGTGTGTCACAATCATTAGTAGTGGCATTTTGGAGGCATGGTGGCGGAACAACCTCCAACACTAATGCACCTTGTCCTGCATCCTTCCCAGCTGCCGGTAGAGAGCCGGAATCGCCTTCTGTGGCGTTTGGGTACCTGCCACTTAGGAACCGCACATTCCACAAACTCACGGAAGGGGGCAGAGTCTACCAACTGAAAAGGCAGCAGTTGAAGTGCTAGCAATTTTGCCAAGCTAGCATTCAACTGCTGGGCATGTGGATGGCTGGGAGTGAACTTCTTTCGGCGGTGCAGAAGCTGGGGCAGGGAAATTTGCCTGGTACAATCTGACGTTGGTGTACCGAAAGCAGATTGCCCACAAGTACTTGGCTGTGACACACCTAATTCTACACCTTCATTCCTCTCAGTGCAGGTCTCAGAGAGGACTGAAGGTATAGTGGGGTTGGAGATCTCAGCTGATGAGGAGCAAGGAGAGGTCCTCTTTGTTCTTTGGTGTGGGTCTTTTAGATACGCTTGCCAATGAACTGCATGGCAGGTCAACATATGTCTGGTCAAGCATGTGGTGCCCAAGCGGGAGATGTTTTGGCCACGCGAGATACGCTTGAGACATATGTTGCAAATAGCAGTGGTGCGATCTGATGCACTCGTCTCAAAAAAGGCCCACACCAAAGAACTTTTGGAATAACACACAGAGACAGCAGCGCCCTGCACATGCGGAGCTTTGGGGTGTGATGCAGTCAGTGTGCTGCCCTTAGGCTGGCCCCTGGAGGGCATCCTGCCTCGTTGGTGATGTGCCTCCTCCTCACTCCTATCAGGCACCCACGTTGAGTCAGTGACCTCATCATTCTCTCCCTCCTCATCACTGGAGCAAACCTGGCAGCATGCTGCAGCAGTGGGAGCATGACTGCCAGATTGCTGTCCTTTTTGAGCACCCCCTCTGTCCGTGCTCACGTTACTGCCTTCATCTAGCTCAGTATCATCATCAGAGCCTTCTAAACTCTGGGCATCCTCCTGGAGCATGTACCCAACACTGTGGTCAAACAGTTCGAGGGACTCCTCAGGAGAACATGGTTGGGCTAGGGAAGGAGTCACTGATGCCATTGAGCCAAGGGAAGAGGCCGCGTTGGCAGCTGCTTTGCCAGACAAAGTACCCTGAGCATGGGTGAGAGAGGATGAGGAGGATGAGGACGGCTTGGTCATCCACTCGACCAAGTCTTCTGCATGTTGCGGCTCAACACGGCCAGCTGCCGAAAAAAAGCCCAAGTGTGTCCCACAGCCACGTGCTGATGAGGATGTACCGTCTCCATGACCAGCACTGTTGCCTCTAGACACGGAGCCTCCTTGACCTCTTTTATTGGCTTGTGACTGTCTGCCTTTCCTTGTTTGCCTTCCAGACATACCAATGCCCTGTAGCTGCACTAAGCTGGGATATATATATATATATATATATATATATATACTGCAGCTAACAAAATCAACTGCCTGCCTGTAGTATGAGAACACCACCAACCTTCTACAGGTAGCTTTAGGTGAACACTGTGCAGAGCTCGCAAAAAACTAACTTGTAGCTTATTTAGCTGCCTGCGGTAGTGATAGGATCAGGAAAACGCCACCAACCTTCGACAGGTAGCTTTAGGTGAACACTGTGCAGAGCTCGCAAAAAACGAACTTGTAGCTTATTTAGCTGCCTGCGGTAGTGATAGGATCGGGAAAACACCACCAACCTTCTACAGGTAGCTTTAGCTGAACACTGTGCAGAGCTCGCAAAAAACTAACTTGTAGCTTATTTAGCTGCCTGCGGTAGTAATAGGATCGGGAAAACACCACCAACCTTCGACAGGTAGCTTTAGCTGAACACTGTGCAGAGCTCGCAAAAAACTAACTTGTAGCTTATTTAGCTGCCTGCGGTAGTGATAGGATCAGGAAAACACCACCAACCATCTACAGGTAGCTTTAGGTGAACACTGTGCAGAGCTCGCAAAAAACTAACTTGTAGCTTATTTAGCTGCCTGCGGTAGTGATAGGATCAGGAAAACACCACCAACCTTCGACAGGTAGCTTTAGGTGAAAACTGTGCAGAGCTCGCAAAAAACTAACTTGTAGCTTATTTAGCTGCCTGCGGTAGTGATAGGATCAGGAAAACACCACCAACCTTCTACAGGTAGCTTTAGCTGAACACTGTGCAGAGCTCGCACTACACTAACTTGTAGTTTTAGCTGAACACTGTTCAGAGGACGCACTACACTAACTTGTAGCTTTAGCTGAACACTGTGTGGAGGACACACTACACTAACTTGTAGCTTTAGCTGAACACTGTGCAGAGGTCACACTACACTAACTTGTAGTTTTAGCTGAACACTATTCAGAGGAAGCACTACACTAACTTGTAGCTTTAGCTGAACACTGTGCAGAGGTCGCACTACACTAACTTGTAGTTTTAGCTGAACACTGTGAGGAGGACGCACTACACCAACTTGTAGCTTTAGCTGAACACTGTGAGGAGGACGCACTACCCTAACTTGTAGCTTTAGATGAACACTGTGCAGAGGTCACACTAAACTAACTTGTAGCTTTAGCTGAACACTGTGAGGACGCACTACACTAACTTGTAGTTTTAGCTGAACAATGTGAGGAGGACGCACTACCCTAACTTGTAGCTTTAGCTGAACACTGTGCAGAGGTCACTCTAAACTAACTTGTAGCTTTAACTGAACACTATGAGGAGGACGCACTACACTAACTCTAAATAGTCTAGCTGCCTGACTGTGGTACTAATAGGATCAAAAGAACACCAGCAATTTTCTTCGGGTAGCTGTAAATACTGTAACAAGACAAGCCTGCCTGTCAGTAGGAAGATAACAGGAACGGATCTGGCTAAACTGAATACAGTGTATATATATATACACAACACCTGGGATGCATATATATACACAATACATTGTAAGTGCAGCTAACTCACTGACTGTCCTGCCTAATCTAGCTAACTCAAATGAAATTACACTGTCTCTCTGTCTATCTAAGCACGCTGGAACACACTACCCAGGGCCTTATATAGTGTGGGGCGTGTTCTAAACCCCCTGAGCCATAATTGGCCAAAGCCTTGGCTTTGGCCAATTACAGCTCTCTCTACTGACGGTGCTGTGATTGGCCAAGCATGCGGGTCATAGTGCATGCTTGGCCAATCATCAGCCAGCCAGTGAATTATGGGCCGTGACGCGCCACATGAATTTGGCGCGAATGGCCCATAACGTTCGCACTTCAGCGAACGATCGAACAGCTGATGTTCGAGTCGAACATGGGTTCAACTCGAACGCAAAGCTCATCCCTATTCTGCTCCTATTAATACCACAGGCAGGCAGCTACAGTATTTACAGTTAGTGTACTGTGTTCTCTGCACAGTGTGAACCTAAAGCTACCCGAAGAAAATTAGTGGTGTTCTTCTGATCCTATTAATACCACAGGCAGGGCAGCTACAGCATTTACAATTAGTGTAGTGCGTCCTCTGCACAGTGTGCACCTAAAGCTACCTGGAGACAATTGCTGTTGTTCTGCTCCTATTATTACCACAGGCAGGCAGCTACATTATTTACAGTTAGTGCACTGTGTCCTCTGCACAGTGTGCACCTAAAGCTACCTGAATAAAATTGGTGGTGTTCTTCTGATCCTATTAATACCACAGGCAGGCAGATACAGTATTTACAGTTAGTGTACTTTGTCCTCTGCACAGTGTGCACCTAAAGCTACCTGAAGACAATTGCTGGCGTTCTCATACTAATAATACTACAGGCAAGCAGTTAATTCTGCTAGCTGCAGTATCAGTAGATATATACATCCTAGCTTTGTGCAGCTACATCTCACTGCAGGCCATTAGTATGTCTGGAAGGCCAACAAGGAGAGGCAGACAGTCACAAGCCAATAAAAGAGGGCAAGCAGGCTCTGTGTCTAGCGGCAACAGTGCTGGTCGTGGAGACGGTGCATCCTCATCAGCACGTGGCCGTGGGACATCCTTTTCGGCAGCTGGCCGTGTTGAGAAGTAATCACCGCTCCAGAAAAAAGTCCAAATAGACTAAAATGAATCCTTCTTGGTTCGGAGGTTAAAGGTGCTGGCTATTGCTGGTAGCAATAAACAGGAATGAATTCTGGACAGCTCAGCTACGAGTAAGCACTAACGTTAGTGCGAAATGTCAGCTCTGTTCCTGTCTGCTGTTATCCTGTAATTGATGTGCATCTTCTTAATAAACAAGGCTAATTTATGAGTGCGGTTGTCCAGAATTCATTCCCGTTTACAGCTGGCCGTGTTGAGCCGCAATATGCGGTAGACTTGGTAGAGTGGATGACCAAGCTGTCCTCATCCTCCACATCCTCTCTCACCCAGGCTCAGGGTACTTTGCCTGGCAAAGCAGCTGCCAACGCGGCCTCTTCCCTCGGTTCAATGGCATCAGTCACTCCTTCCCTAGTCCCACCATGTCCTCCTGAGGAGTCCCCCGAACTGTTTGACCACAGTGTTGGGTACATGCTCCAGGAGGATGCCCAGCGTTTTGAAGGCTCCGATGATGGTACCCAGCTAGAGGAAGGCAGTAACGTAAGCCCAGAGAGAGGGGGTGCCCAAGAAGGACAGCAATCTGGCAGCCATGTTCCCCCAGCTGCAGCATACTGCCAGCTTGGCTCCAGTGATGAGGAGGGAGGGGATGATGAGGTCACTGACTCCACATGGGTGCCTGATAGGAGAGATGAGGAGTAGGAGGAGGAGGAGGCACATCACCAATGAGGCAGGATGCCCTCCAGGGGCCAGCTTAAGGGCAGCACACGGACACCGCAGAGCTCCGCATGTGCCGTGCGCTGCTGTCTCTGCGCGCTATTCCAAAAGTTCTTTGGTGTGAGCCTTTTTTGAGATGAGTGCATCAGATCCCACCGCTGCTATTTGCAACATACGTCTCAAGCGTATCTCTCGTGGCCAAAACATCTCCCGCTTGGGCACCACATGCTTGACCAGACATATGTTGACCTGTCATGCAGTTTGTTGGCAAGCGTACCTGAAAGACCCACACCAAAGAACAAAGAGGACCTCTCCTTGCTCCTCATCAGCTGGGATCTCCAACCCCACTATACCTTCAGTCCTCTCTGAGACCTGCACTGAGAGGAATGAAGGTGTAGAATTAGGTGTGTCACAGCCAAGTACTTGGGGGCAATCTGCTATCGGTACACCAACGTCAGATTGTACCATTTCCCTGCCCCAGCTACTGCACCCCCAAAGGAAGTTCGCTCCCAGCCATCCACATGCCCAGCGGTTGAATGCTAGCTTGGCAAAATTGCTAGCACTTCAACTGCTGCCTTTTCAGTTGGTAGACTCTGCCCCCTTCCGTGAGTTTGTGGAATGTGCAGTTCCTCAGTGGCAGGTTCCCAAACGGCACTTTTTCTCACGGAAGGCGATTCCGGCTCTCTGCTGCCATGTGGAAGTCAATGTCTTGGCCTGGCTGGACAGGGCGGTCAGCGGTAAGGTGCATATTACTTCTGACTCATGGTCCAGCAGGCATGGACAGGGACGTTACCTATCTTTCACTGCGCACTGGGTGACTCTTCTGTTAGCTGGGAAGGATGCAGGACAAGGTGCAGTAGTGTTTTCAGGTTGTTCTGCCACCACGCCTCCAAAATACTACTAGTGGTGATTCTGCCACACCTCTCTCCTCCACCCCCTCCTCTTCTTCTTCCTCCATGGCCTCTTCCTGTGCTGATTTGACTTTGGAACCAGCGGTGCTCTGTAGGCGTTCAAGGGGCTATGCAAGCACGCAGGCCAAAAGATGCCATGCGGTGCTTGAGCTGGTGTGCTTGGGGGACAGGAGCCACACTGGGGCAGAGATTCTGTCAGCTCTGCAGGGATAGGTTCAGATGTGGTTGATGCCATGCCAGCTTAGGGCAGATATGGTGGTTTGCGACAATGGCACCAACCTCCTCTCTGCCCTCCGACAGGGGCAACTGACCCATGTGCCCTGTTTGGCTCATGTCCTTGACTTGGTGGTGCAGCGGTTCTTGGGCAGGTACCAGGGCTTACAGGATGTCCTGAGGCAGGCCTGGAAAGTCTGTGTGCATTTCTGCAGGTCATATAATGCCAGTGCTCGGCTGGCTCCAAAAGGAATTTAACCTGCCCAAGAACCGCCTAATCTGTGACATGCCCACCAGGTGGAACTCAACGTTGGCCATGCTGCAGCGGCTGCACACGCAGTAGAGGGCCATCAATGAGCACCTGTGCAACTATGGCACCAGAACAGGGTCAGGGGAGCTTGTTTTTTTTCCCCGCACCAGTGGGCCATGATCAGGGATGCATGCACTGTCCTGTCACCATTTGAGGAGGCCACGAGGATGGTGAGCAGTGACAGTGCATGCATCAGTGGCACTGTCCCCCTTGTCCACCTGTTGGAGCACACACTGCGTGGAATAATGGACAGGGCACTTGAGAACCACCTAATCTGTGACATGCCCACCAGGTGGAACTCAACGTTGGCCATGCTGCAGCAGCTGCACACGCAGCAGAGGGCCATCAATGAGCACCTGTGCGACTATGGCACCAGGACAGGGTCAGGGGAGCTTGTTTTTTTCCCCATGCCAGTGGGCCATGATCAGGGATGCATGCACTGTCCTGTCACAATATGAGGAGGCCACAAGGATGGTGAGCAGTGACAGTGCATGCATCAGTGGCACTGTCCCCCTTGTCCACCTGTTGGAGCACACGCTGCGTGGAATAATGGACAGGGCACTTGAGGCAGAACAGAGGCAGGAAGAGGAGGACTTCCTTAGCTCTCAAGGCCCCCCTTATCCAGACAGTGTTCCTGCGTGCCAGCCGATCACACAGGAAGAGGACGAGGAGGAGGAAGAGGAGGATTGTGTCAGCATGGAGGTGGAGCCTGGCACTCAGCATCAGCAGCAGTCTTTAAGGGATCATTTACAGTCCCAAGAAACCCATGGACTTGTACATGGCTGGGAGGAGGTGGCTGCGGCCCATGTCGTCCTTAGTGACCCAGAGGACTCCGGACCAAATGCCTCAGCAAACCTACGCTGCATGGCCTCCCTGATCCTGCAAAGCCTGCAGAAGGATCCTCGTATTCGTGGTATCAAGGAGAGGGATCAATAATGGCTGGCAACCCTCCTTGATCCACGTTACAATGTAAGGTTGAGGACCTTATCTTGCCGTTGCAGAGGGAGCAGAGGATGAAACATTTTCGGGAGGCCTTGCAGAAAGGTCTGTGCACTGCTTTCCCAGAGACTGGGAGGTTACAAACTCCTGTTCCTGGACAACGTGTTGCTGAGGCTTCGGTCAGTCAAAGAAGGAGCGGCGGAGAAGGTCTGACCGATGCGTTCAGACAATTTTTTAGTCCACAGCCCCAAGGTATGATCGGTTCCAGCAACCATCGCCAGCGTCTGTTTTACATGGTGCAGGAATACCTAGGGGCAAGATCTGACTTGGACACCGAAAATCCTCTGGGTTACTGGGTCTTGAGGATGGATCACTGGCCAGAGCTTGCACAGTATGCAATTGAGCTATTGGCCTGTCCTGCATCCAGCGTTCTTTCGCAATGCACCTTTAGTGCTGATGCTGATGTAACCAAATCATTTTTTTTGAAATGTCAGATCCCTTCAAGACTGCCTATGCTGATGCTGAGTGACTATCCTGTTATGCTCAGTGACTATCCTCTTCCTCCTCAATGATCATGCTGATAGCTTATAAGAATATTTTTGGTTCTGGGCACCACCACCGGTGGCTAAGGCCCAATTTTTCAGCCCCTGTTTAACAGGGGCATGTAATTACAATTTTTGATGCAATATTTTGCAAGGAGGGTTTATTGCTGCACTCAACTAGAGTATTTGTGAGGGGTTGCAGTGTTGTGGCACCAGCACTAGTGCCTAAGGCCCAATTTTTCAGCCCCTGTTTAACAGGGGCGTGCAATTACAATTTTTGATGCAATACTTTGCAGCAGGGCTTGCTCCTGCGCTCCAACTAGAGTATCTGTGAGGGGTTGCAGTGTTGTGGCACCAGCACCAGTGCCTAAGGCCCAATTTTTCAGCCCCTGTTTAACAGGGGCGTGTAATTACAATTTTTGATGCAATATTTTACAGGAGGGCTCATTCCCGCGCTCCAACTAGAGTATCTGTGAGGGGTTGCAGTGTTGTGGCACCAGTGCCTAAGGCCCAATTTTTCTGCCCCTGTTCAACAGGGACATGTAATTACAATTCTTGATCTAATATTTCACAGCAGGGCCCGTTTCTGCGCCCACCAAGAGTAACTGTGAGGACTTTCAGTGTTGTGGCACCAACACCACCACCACCAAAGGCCCAATTTTTCTGCCCCTGTTCAACAGGTGCATGTAATTACAATTCTTGATCTAATATTTCACAGCAGGGCCCATTCCAGCTCCCACCAAGAGTAACTGTGAGGACTTACAGTGTTGCGGCAACACCACCACCACCATGAAAGGCCCAATTTTTCTGCCCCTGTTCAACAGGTGCATGTATTAACGATTCTTGATCTAATATTTCACAGCAGGGCACTTTTCTGCGCCCACCAAGAGTAACTGTGATGACTTAGTGTCGTGGCACCAGAACCACCACCACCACCACCAAAGGCCCAATTTTTCTGACCCTGTTCAACAGGGGCATGTAATTACAATTCTTGATCTAATATTTCACAGCAGAGCCCGTTCCCACCAAGAGTAACTGTGAGGGGTTACAGTGTTGTGGCAACACCAACACCTAAGGCCGCAATTTCTGCAGAGTATATAGGGCAGGCCCCTACTTTCAAACATCCAACTTACAAACGACTCCTACTTGCAAACGGAAGGAGACAACAGGAAGTGAGATGAAATCTACCCCTAGGAAGGGAAATTCTCTCCTGTAAGAGTTAATATGGGAAAAACGTGTCTTCTCTCCACTGATGCTTTATCACCAATCCTTGTTTCACTAAAAACCCCAAATTGTCAAAAAACATTTGTCATTGGGACAGAAAGTGAGGTAAAATCTTCTGAAGAGGTGCACAGACAGCAAAACAAATGTCACAGGGGTGATAACCCTTCCCTATGTTTTCCAAAAAGCTTAAAAATAGATTTTTTGGCTGGAGCTACACTTTAAAAATGTACAAGTTCAAAATTACAAACAGATTCTACTTAACAACAAACCTACAGTCCCTGTCTTGTTTGCACTGCCTGTATACTGCTGTTCAGAGGGCCCGGGGCCCTACGCCTTTCCTTTTTTTAATTTGGGTGCGGGGTTCCCCTTAATATCCATACAAGACCCAAAGGGCCTGGTAATGGACTTGGGGGGGGGGGGGGGGGGTACCCATGCCGTTTGTCTCACTGATTTTCATCCATATTACTGGGACCGGACATTACATTAAAGCCGTAAGCAGTTTTAAATGACTTTTATTACTTTAAAAATGTCATTTTGTGCAGGAACTGTTCTAAGCACGGGAAACACTAAAGCGACACTTTACAGGCATACTATAGACACCCCCCAGGTACGATATTTAAAGGAATATTTCACTTTTTTTTCACTTTAAGCATCATTAAAATCACTGCTCCGAAAAAATGGACGTTTTTGAAACTTTTTTTGCATTGATACATGTCCCCTGAGGCAGGACCCTGGTCCCCAAACCCTTTTTAGGACAATACCATGCAAATTAGCCTTTAACCACTAGGCGTCCACGCTATAGCCGAAAGACGGCTACAGCGCCGACTTCAATTGCCAGGAGGGCGTCCCTGGACGTCCTCCTGTTTACTTCCGCGTTGCGCGCTCCCGCGGGCGTGCATCGGGGAAGTTTTGTGCTGGCCGTGTCCCTTGGACACAGCCAGTCACAGATCGCCATAAACGGCCAATGACAGTGACCGTTTACAGTGCGATCTGCGGTGCCAATGAGAGAGGATCTCATATGTAAACAAATGAGATCATCTCTCAACGCCGGCTCTCCCTCCTCACATAGAGACAGCACGTGAGGAGGGAGAGCGAACCACTGCGGCGGTAAGTAAACAGAAAAAAAAACGAAAAAAAAGTGTCAGCACTGTTATCTGCCCCTGCCATCTGCCCCTGCCATCTGTCCTGCCATCTGTCCCTGCCATCTGTCCCTGCTGTCATGTCCCTGCCATCTGTCCCCAGTGCCATCTGTCCCCACTGCCATCTGTCCCCACTGCCATCTGTCATCAGTGCCACATAGTGCCATCTGTCATCAGTGCCACCTGTCAGTGTCACGTGCCATCTGTCATCAGTGTCACGTGTCATCAGTGCCACGTATCAGTGCCATCTGTCATCAGTGTCATCAGTGCCACGTATTAGTGCCATCTGTCATCAGTGCCACGTATTAGTGCCACGTGTCATCAGTGCCACATATTAGTGCCATTTGTCATCAGTGCCATTTGTCATCAGCACCACGTGTCATCAGTGCCACATATTAGTGCCATCTGTCATCAGTGTCACGTGTCATCAGTGCCACGTATTAGTGCCATCTGTCAGTGCCATGTATCAGTGCCATGTATTAGTGCCATCTGTCATCAGTGCCACGTATTAGTGCCATCTGTCATCAGTGCCATGTATTAGTGCCATCTGTCATCAGTGCCACATCAGTGCCACGTATCAGTGCCATTTGTCATCAGTGCCACGTCAGTGTCACATGTCATTGTCCTGGTTCTCCAGGGCCTTCAAAAGTGTAATAGGTAGTCAACAAATTAGATGTGTAATTTATGCTCCTAGAACACATGATGGTGCTCCCTGCATGTTGGGTCTCTGTATGTGGCCAGGCTGTGAAAAAGTCCCACACATGTGGTATCGTAATACTCAGGAGTAGCAGAATGTATTTTGGGGTGTTATTTGTGGTATATACATGCCATGTGAGAGAAATAACCTATTACAATGACAATTTTGTTGGGAAAAAAAAATCTTCATTTTGCAAAGAATTGTGGGAAAAAATGACAACATCAAAAACCTCACCATGCATCTTACTAAATACCTTGGAATGTCTACTTTCAAAAAAGGGGTCATTTGGGGGGTATTTGTACTTTCCTGACTTGTTCGGGTCACAAGAAATGAGATAGGCCATCAGTACTTCAGGTGTGATCAATTTTTTATGATTTGCACCATAACTTGTAGACTCTCTAACTTTCACAAAAAACAAATAATATCCACTAATTTGGGTTATTTTTACCAAAGATATGTAGCATTATAAATTGTGGCCAAAATTTATGAAGAAAAATTACTAATTTGCAAAATTTTATCACAGAAACAAAGAAAAATGCATTTTTTTTCAAAATTTTCGGTCTTTTTTCATTTATAGCGCAAAAAATAAAAAACCCAGAGGTGATCAAATACCACCAAAATAAAGCTCTATTTGTATGAAAAAAAGGACAAAAAATTCATTTGGGTACAGTATTGTATGACTGAGTAATTGTCATTCAAAGTGTGAGAGCGCTGAAAGCTGAAAATTGGTCTGGTCACGAGGGGGGTTTAAGTGCCCAGTTGTCAAGTGGTTAAAATGAGCACTTTTGATTTTGAACGTTCGAGTCCCATAGACTTCAATAGGGTTCTAACGTTTGTGCGAATTTTCGGTCCGTTCGCAGGTTCTGGTGCGAACCGAACCGGGGGGATGTTCGGCTCATCCCTACTAGTGGTATCACCCCAGCAAGGGCCATTGCTACAGACTTTTTCTTAGGGTGACACCACTGAGGATCTGTAAGCAAGTTTGTGCAGGAGGCAGAAGTGGAGTGTATATAGACTGTATATAGTTGTGTCCCTGAAGAGATCTTTGCTGATGAGTTAAGTGGGCATCCCATAATCCTCAAATCCCCATTCAAGTTTATTAACCCCTAAATACAACACAAATACAAAGTTGCTGGACTGTTTCCTGTCTCAAGTGTGCCTGTGGAATTTCGGTGTGCCTGGATGTGCAGGGTGGGGGATTCCTATTCACCAGCAGCTCCTACAGGGGATGCGCCACAAGTAATTTGTCCCATCTTCCTAGGCACTGTCTAGGCTAGCTGCAAGATCAGTTTGGACAGGGCCCCAGTATTAGTAGAGTGGTATTTCTGGCTGAGCAGTGGGCCAGAGGTTTGGAAGTTGAAAGATTGGCTGCTCAGCTATACAAATCTTTTTGGCAGGTCCAACAGTAAATGTATAGGTATATTTCCCGTGGATTTCAACTTTTGAAGTCTGGTCCTCTGGATGGAGCAAAAAAACTGTTTCTTTTGTTCTAAATGCAATCCTCACTGTATATATATATAGTATTACATTTTTAAAGTGACCCTGCAAGCCCCAAAAAAAGAATGACATACCTGTAGGCCTGTTTATCGAAAACCACAAGCTTGCTAGCCTCTGCATATTTTGCACACTTCCAGGTATTTGGAATACTTGTTCCTCCACTGCATGGTGTGGTTTTTCCCACTCTATTCTCTTATGTCCCTGGGGAGAGCAAGAATTGCGTGTGGTGGGGAAAAAGGTATATAAATATCTGCAGTGGCTGGCAGCAAAGAGACTGCATTTCAACAAATGGAATAGTAATGATAGAACCTTTTTCTCAATATATTTTTATTGAAAAGTTTTAAACATTACAAGGTTAAATAAAGCACATTTAAGAGATATGCATATAAGAACCATTTCTGTCGATATATGTAGAATATGTTGCGTGACAAATATATATACCAATAATGAATTAGCAAAATATATTTCTGTAGGTTTTTGTAATCCTTTGGTGGTCAGCCGACCATGTGATATGTATTGAAGGTAGCAGGGTTGTACACCCACCCGAGCACCCTAAACGGTGCTCTACTGTGCCTGTGTAGGTACCCCCCCCCCCCTTAAGGCATACACCTTGGAATTGCAATCCAATACAACTCAATTGCTTCAAACAGTAAAGAACATTAAAGAACATTGAACCGTTAATATATAGCTATGTAGGAGCCATCTTTCAGTGTTGAGGACTGAGGGCCTTGGAAATTCTTGGGGAACCAGTCTATCTAATCCATGAAAAGGTGTGTGGAAAAACACTGCGCTAACAAGTAAAAAAAGAGGGAGCAGCTACATACAGTATGACAAAAACAATAAATACATGATAGAAAAAATGTAGCGCATGGTATGTATGTATATAATCAAAATATAAAGAGTATTGCTCAATTATACTTCAATCCAAAAAAGGTGTTGGTGAATCGTTGACCAAATATCATATAATAAACACAAAGTCAATAAATGAATAGGTGGATGGGTAAGGAATGTAATGTCCCACTGCATGGAAATATGGATATGATCCCAAAGGAAGATGATATTCCAAGTAAGGACCAATTACAATGAACAGATATCAAACAATTTCATTGGGTCAATGTGGTCAGCTGATCCCACTTTGGATGGCACAGCATGGAAGAAATTGCCTAATCCCATTGGACCTGTATAGTCAGCTGATCCCACACTGAATGACAAAGATACGAGAAAGCCAATCACATAGACCATAAGACTAACAGATGGACCTGACAGCCAATGATAAGATCGGCTGGAAGGTGGAACATCCAGATCAGGAATCTCCACTGCTGACAATAGGAAGTGGCCTCTAGCTGAAAGAGTGCCAAATGCCAATCAGAACACACGTGCTGTGTGACAGGCGGATCCGGCGGCCAATCAAAAAGCCAGCCATAAGTCCTGCACCGACGGCCGCCGGTCCACGTGTCAAACAGAGGGAAATGACGTCACGCCTAAAAGCGCGCCAGACGTCCATCTCCCGTCACCTGACCAGCAACAGAAACCTCGCAGGGCCATGGAGAAATAGGATCCTGCACTGCAGGAAATACGTTCTCCATGGTCACACTGCGTATGTGGACCTTGAGTAAACACTTCTCCTACGTGATCAAATAAATGTATCACGGAGGTGAAGAGATAGCCTGGGGGCACTAAATGACAGAGAAAGCACCAAAGTCATTGAATTTGGGATGAATCAAAAACATGAACACCTAAATCGGCACTTATTGTATATAATAGGAAACAAAAAAGAAAAAATGTAAGTTCACTAATGAATGGACACCTGGGACAAAAATGTAAATAAATATGAAAACTATAAGTTAAGGAAAAATTATCAGAAATATATGTAAATGTGTATATATCTCCCAACTGTAACAAGCCCACATGTAAGAGCTAATTGGAAAAGAGGGGAAAAGAAAATGAGGTGGGGAATGAATATTTAAGATTGGTTGATAAAAGAGTTGAGGTCCCACTCCACGTTCAACCTGAACGGGAAGTAGGACCTCAACTCATATATCCAGTATGTCTCGAGGCGTGAAATGCCCCGAAGACGTGACTCGCCCCTCCAATGTGGGACAAACCTATCAATCACTTGAAATAGGGTCCCAGTGGGGTCTCTATTGTGACACTCCAAGTAGTGGCGAGGTACTGTATGTTTACTTTTACCCTTCTTGATCCCGGTCACATGCTCGTTGACCCGGATGGAAAAAGTCCTGATCGTGTGCTTGTTCTGCTTGTGGCAGGGACAAGTCACTAAATAGACAATGTATTGTGAAGAGCAAGTGGTGAAATGCTTCATGTGGTATATACGAAAAGTGGCGGTGGATTTAAAAGTGGTGCTTTTGCACCTCCCTCCAATATTATGGAAGCACACCTTGCATTTACGGCAAGGGCAATAGCCCTTGCATTCTTGAAAGAAAGAGACTTTCTTAGGAGGGTCTATTATATTCGGAGCAATTTGTCCCTGAATGGACCGTACACCCCTAAAAATGACAGCCGTCTGTTCTGGTAAAACAGAACCAAGAAGTCTGTCATTTAAGAGCACTCTACAATGTCTCTTTAAAATTGCCCTGATCTGTTTGGATTGGGTGGAGTAAGTGGTAAAGAAAGACCATTTGAATTTGCAGTCTGAAGTAGTTTTGGAGCGCTCTATTAGAGTGGAGCTTCTTTCTATAGACAAGGCCCTATTGATTTCCCCATCAAGAAGGTCAGGGTCATAACCCTTTTCCAGGAATCTATGTTTAAGAACCTGTGATTGTGATAAAAAATCGGAGGTTTTAGTACAGTTGCGCCGCAGTCTTAAAAATTGGCTATCAGCCAGAATAAATCCATTCCGGTCGGTAGATTTGAAGTATGTACGAAACTCCAAATGTTGTTCTACCACAAAAATTTCCAGGTCCAAAAAATGGACCATGGAGGAGCTGGCCTCATAGCTCAAAGAGATCCCTCTATCGTTGGTATTGAGTGTGACCATAAAGTTGTCCAGCGATGCACGATCACCATCCCATAGGAAGAGGATGTCGTCTATGTACCTGGCCCAGAGAATCGGGTCTCTGGGCTGCATAGACGACATCCTCTTCCCACTGGGCCATGAAAAGGTTGGCGAGACTGGGGGCAAACTTAGCCCCCATAGCCACGCCCCTCTTCTGCAGGAAGAACTGGTTCTGGAACCAGAAATAATTATGCCTGTTGGAAAATTTCAGCAAATGCATAATGAAGTTCCGTTGCAAGGAGGGGAGTTTGTTATCTCTGGATAAATGGTTCTCAATGGCATCAAAACCCAAACCGTGTGGTATGCACGTATAAAGTGCCGCCACATCGGCTGTAACTAAAAGCATCCCTTCTAGAAATTGGACTGACTCTAATAACTTGATGGTATCCCTGGTGTCTTTTAAATATGAGGGAGTGGAGCGGACCAACGGCTGCAAGTAGAGGTCCACATATTTTCTGATCTGAGCCGTGACCGAGTCAATCCCGCTGACAATAGGTCTGCCAGGAGGATTGACGGGGTCCTTATGGACTTTGGGGAGATAATAAATGGCAGGAATTCGTGGAACCTGGGGGACTAGGAAACATTTTTCTTTTTTATTTAGGATCCCTAATGCAAATCCCTCATCAATCAATTCCACTAGGGCCTTTTTAAAAGCCGCAGTGGGATCAGTGGGGATAGGGCTATATGTATCAGAATCATTGAGAATTTTATTCATTTCCTTGAGGTAATCGGCCTTATCCAAAACCACAATACCTTGATGGGGAAATCAATAGGGCCTTGTCTATAGAAAGAAGCTCCACTCTAATAGAGCGCCCCAAAACTACTTCAGACTGCAAATTCAAATGGTCTTTCTTTACCACTTACTCCACCCAATCCAAACAGATCAGGGCAATTTTAAAGAGACATTGTAGAGTGCTCTTAAACGACAGACTTCTTGGTTCTGTTTTACCAGAACAGGCGGCTGTCGTTTTTAGGGGTGCACGGTCCAGTCAGGGACAAATTGCTCCGAATATAATAGACCCTCCTAAGAAAGTCTCTTTCTTTCAGGAATGCAAGGGCTATTACCCTTGTCGTAAATGCAAGGTGTGCTTCCATAATATTGGAGGGAGGTGCAAAAGCACCACTTTTAAATCCACAGCCACTTCCCGTATATACCACATGAAGCATTTCACCACTTGCTCTTCACAATACATTGTCTATTTAGTGACTTGTCCCTGCCACAAGCAGTACGTTGGTCGCACGATCAGGACTTTTTCCATCCGGGTCAACGAGCATGTGACCGGGATCAAGAAGGGTAAAAGTAAACATACAGTACCTCGCCACTACTTGGAGTGTCACAATAGAGACCCCACTGGGACCCTATTTCAAGTGATTGATAGGTTCATCCCACATTGGAGGGGCGAGTCACTTATTTACATTTTTGTCCCAGGTGTCCATTCATTAGTGAACTTACATTTTTTCTTTTTTGTTTCCTATTATATACAATAAGTGCCGATTTAGGTGTTCATGTTTTTGATTCATCCCAAATTCAATGACTGTGGTGCTTTCTCTGTCATTTAGTGCCCCCGGGATATCTCTTCACCTCCGTGATACATTTATTTGATCACGTGGGAGAAGTGTTTACTCCAGGTCCACATACGCAGTGTGACCATGGAGAACGTATTTCCTGCAGTGCGGGATCTTATTTCTCCGTGGCCCTGCGAGTTATCTGTTGCTGGTCAGGTGACGGGAGATGGACGTCTGGCACGCTTTTAGGCGTGATGTCATTTCCCTCTGTTTGACACGTGGACCGGCAGCCTTCGGGGCGGGACTTATGGCCGGCTTTTCGATTGTCCGCCAGATCCGCCTGTCACACAGCACGTGTGTTCTGATTGGCATTTGGCACTCTTTCAGCTAGAGGCCACTTCCTATTGTCAGCAGTGGAGATTCCTGATCAGGATGTTCCACCTTCCAGCCGATCTTATCATTGGCTGTCAGGTCCATCTGTTAGTCTTATGGTCTATGGGATTGGCTTTCTCGTATCTTTGTCATTCAGTGTGGGATCAGCTGACTATACAGGTCCAATGGGATTAGGCAATTTCTTCCATGCTGTGCCATCCAAAGTGGGATCAGCTGACCACATTGACCAAATTAAATTGTTTGATATCTGTTCATTGTAATTGGTCCTTACTTGTTATTTTATTTATAAATATTGGCAACCTGGAGTGGATGGTTTATTCCCCAGTAGAAGACCCCTAGGTCGAAACGCGTCAGTCCAATTTATCTTCCTCCATGTTGCCCATTCCTCCTTTTTTTATCTTGTTGTGATCACGTTTTTATTGTAAAGTTTTTTTAGCAAAAAAAAACATCCCCTTTTTATCTGCACCATGTGGAGGCATATCTTTTCTTTCCACATACCATCTGAATGAGATTAAGTGTTCACTCCAGTTCCATGAGGGATATTTCAGCCTTCCTGATCCGTATTCTGGTTATCTACTGCGAGGACTTGCCTGGTGACTCCCGGAGATCTACACAGAGTCCAGCTTGGACGGTTCAATTGTTGGGACATCCTTCCTTACGCCCTGGGTGGCACACTGCTCTCCTGACTCCCTGTCGCTGACAAGGGAGTCCATAGGATCTGGTAAGAGTTTATACATACCATCCTTCTCATGATGTCTTTATCTGGTTGATGTGTTTCTGCTTTGCGGATTTATACAACCTTCTGCCAACCGTTGGAATATCATCTTCCTTTGGGATCATATCCATATTTCCATGCAGTGGGAGATTACATTCCTTACCCATCCACTTATTCATTTATTGACTTTGTGTTTATTATATGATATTTGGTCAACGATTCACCAACACCTTTTTTGGATTGAAGTATAATTAAGCAATACTCTTTATATTTTGATTATATACATACATACCATGCGCTATATTTTTTCTATCATGTATCTAATCCATGGTTGCCACATTTTAAGGTAATGTGCTTTGTTTTTTGTGTTGTAATGCCAGTGCTGATTCATGTGTGAAGTGAACGTGGGTTGTTTGTACCACTTCACTGATTGTGGGTGGTTCTGGGTTTCTCCATTCCCTAGTGATATTAAGTCTTGCTGATAATAAAACATTAATTATGATATTTCTCATCGGGTTAGGGTATTGCTCTATGTCTAGGGATAACAGTGCTAGGGAAGGTCTTATAGGTATTATCATTTGCGTAATGTCAGAGAGTAAGCGGAATATTGATTTCCAGTAGTTTGCTAGTTTGGAGCAGTTCCAGAATATGTGTATCATGTCTCCCCTCTGTCCACATTGCCTCCAACATGAGTTGTCAAGACTTGCATCATATTTGGCTATTCTATCAGGAGTGAGATACCAACGGTGTGTGAGTTTAATTGCTAGTTCCCAATGGGTTGAGCAGCATGTAGCTTTATATGTGGTTTTAAAGGCCTTTTCCCACTTTTCCACTGTATAGGGTTGTCCCAGGTCTGATTCCCATCTAAGTAGTGGGGTGAATTTGGTAAAAATATTTTTGTGCTGGAGTAGGTTATAAAATAACGATATCCCTTTATGGTGTGGTGCAGGGGTTCTAAAATAGATCCGGGCCACTTGGGGGATTTTGCAGGTCCAAGTTTTGAGCGAGGTAAGGCAGTGTTGGGTGCGTATATACAGGAATATGTCTGAATTTGGGAGATGATACTCCTTTCTGTAATGTGGGGAATGACTTAATCTTGTCTATGTTGATCAGGTCTGTTATATGTGTGATACCCCTTTCTTTCCATTTTGAGTAAGATGTAGATTGCATTAGGTTCTGTAGTGCTTCTAAAGGTATTTGTACCGCCGAGTTTAGAGGGTGATTTAAGCTATTATTCACAAATCTGTTCAATGTTTTTAGTGTCGCTACAACTGTTGGGGAAACTCGGGAAGGGATTTTTGCTCCCAGTATGATAGAGAATAGCCATGAAGACAGACTACCTCCTGGAATTGTAGAGGTTTCTATCTTTCCTCACAATGTGGACGGGGGGGAAGGCAGAAACTATTCTTTTGTTTGGGTGAGGATTGAAGACATGTAATAGTGTTGAAAGTTTACATATCCAGTTCCTCCTGCTAAGCGTTGTTTGATCAGTTTATCTTGGCCGCATCTAGATCTTTTACCCTTCCAAAGGTATTTAGATAAAATTGTTTGTAAGGATTTGAAATATCCGATGGGTATTAGTATCGGGAGAGTTCTAAACAGATAAAGTATTTGGGGAAGGTGAAACATTTTGAATGCCGCTAATCGCCCCATCTCCGAGAACTCGTCTTGCAGTCTAGTACGGAATGGTAAGTAGTTTAGTGCAAATAGTGCTTTAATAGAGTTGGTTAGTTGTATTCCCAGATAAGTTATACTTTTATCCGCCCATGCGTAAGGGAATTGTTTTTTAAGGCGGTCGCTAGTAGAGTCCTTCACACCCAAGTTTAGGATATAGGATTTAGTCTCGTTAACTTTGTAGTAAGAAATATCACTAAACCAGGCAAGCGTCTTCTGGATCTCGGGCAGCGAGCGATCAGGGTTGGTAATCATGAGAATAACGTCATCTGCAAAGAGACTGATTTTATGTTCCTGGTCAGCAAGAGAAATTCCTGAAATGTGTTTGTTAGATCTGATGTTTTCAGCTAGGGATTCCACAATAAGATTAAATATTAGGGGTGCCGTTAGAAATTTTGAATGGTGATGAAAGGTTCTCTGTTGAGAACGCCCGGGCTGAGGGGGTAGAGTACAAGGCCATTATTGCGTTGTGGATTTGTCCTTGTAATCCAAATTTGTGCAATACTGATGAGATGTATCCCCAATGTACCCTATCAAACACCTTTTCAGCATCTAGAGATAGGAAGAGCGAGGGCATTTTTGTGGATTCTGCATGATGAATAATATTTATCATTCGTCTAGTGGCGTCTGAGGCTTGGCGACCTTTTGTGAATCCTGATTGGTCTTTGTGGAGGAGGGATGGTAATATGTCTTCGAGTCTGTTGGCAATAAGTTTTGCATAGATTTTAGATCAAGGTTGAGTAAGGAGATAGGAAGGAAATTTTTCGGTGAAGTAGGTTCTTTACCAGGCTTGGGCAGTGTCACAACTAAGCATTGCAGCAAGGAATGAAGTGGAAGTTGCATCTGAGTTGTAGGTTTGGCAGAGTATAGGAGCTAGGATATTTTGATAATGTTTGTAGTATTCCCCAGTGAAGCCATCTGGGCCTTTGGATTTGGAATTGGGGAGTTTGTTAATTACTTGTAATATTTTGGATATTGTGAAGGGTTCATTTAGTGACGAAAGTTGTTGTGTGGTTAAAGAGGGGAGATTTGTGTTGTCCAGGAAGGCTTGGATTTCTTCATGAGACGGTTGGTGAGTGAGTAAGTCATCTTTAAGGTTGTAGAGATCTTTATAGTATGTACTAAATGCATTGGCTATGGAATGAGGTTTAAGTAATTTTTCGTTTCGAGTGGGGATGGTATATAAATGGGATTTTGGTTTTGGTTCTATATCCTTTGACACGTAAGGACATGGCCTTACCTGCTTTGTTTCCTGTGGTGTATGTAGTTGCTTTGAGTTGTTTATAGGTTTTTACGTATGCCTCCAGGAGTAGGGACCTTAATTCATGGTGGAGCGCAAAGACTTTAGATTGGAGGAGAGGAGAGGAGAGGTGTTAGTTTTGTTTAAGGATTTAGAAGCTGATATCTCAGCTGTGAGTTCAACTAATCTCTGAGTTGTTTTTTTCTTTGCTCTAGCCCCCATTTGAGGGAATAAACCTCTAATCACAGCTTTATGAGCATTCCACACCACCAGCGGGTCAGATACTGAGGCTTTGTTAATTTAGAAGAATTCTTCTAGTTGTTTGATGGGAGTGGAATAGCATTGAGTGTTGAGGAGATAATTATTGACCCTCCAAATATAGGAATTGGGTTGTGGTGATTTAGCGGATATGGTGATGCTAATAGGAGCATGATCTGACCAGGTTGTGACGTGGCGAAAGATAAATAAAATCACGTTCGCTCGCGTGACAACACCTCCATACTTCATACAAGTCATTAGAAGCAATAAACTTATCTAAAGGAGAAGCATGTTGTTTGGACCATGCGATGGAGTCCATTGTGTTGTTTGGGACCAAATTGAAATCTCCACAGATCAACATACGACCTTGTTGGATTTTTCTTGCTGCTCATAGTGTCTTTTTGCTAATTTTAAAGGCTTATATGCAAGTTATTGTCATAAAAAGTGTTTGGGGACCTGGGTCCTGCCCCAGGGGACATGTATCAATGCAAAAAAAAGTTTTAAAAATGGCCGTTTTTTCAGGAGCAGTGATTTTAATAATGCTTAAAGTGAAACAATAAAAGTGTAAAATTCCTAATTTCGTACCTGGGGGGTGTCTATAGTATGCCTATAAAGTGGTGCATGTTTCCCGTGTTTAGAACAGTCTGAGAGCAAAATGACATTTCTAAAGGAAAAAAAGTCATTTAAAACTACTCGCGGCTATAATGACTTGTCGTCCCGGCAATACACATAAAAGTCATTGAAAAAAATGCTGTCAGAGACTATACTCACCGAGGCCGAGATGCCGAGAGCGGCTCGCCCTTACGACCACGCGCACCCGACCCCTGGAGGTGATACAGGGAGTTGGGGGCACGCGGAGGCACGGGCTTCCGGTGGTGGCTGGATTTCTGAAGGAAGTCCGTGTGGCCGCTGGGTACTGGAGAGGCTGCAAAACAAGTGGTTAAATGGACCAGGGTATCAGCTCGGGCAAGTCCGTTATTCAGGCAAGGACCAGGGGTCTCAGACAGGCAGAGAGAGAGTAAACGTGGAACAAGCAGGGATCCGGGGTATCAGGCAGGCAAGAATAGTCCGTTATAAACAAGCAGAGGTCTGGGGTATCAGGCAGGCAAAAGAGTAGTCCGTTTATACAAGCAGAGGTCCGGGGTATCAGGCAGGCAAAGGGTAGTCCGTATACAAGCAGAGGTCCGGGTATCAGGCAAGCAAGGAGTAGTCTGTTAATACAGGCAGGGGTCAGTATTGGTAACACTCTGGAAACAGGAAAATGACAGGCACAGGGAACAGGGTACAGCTGACGACAAACCAGCAACCCGACTGGGTGCTGGAGCCGTCAGAAGTAGCCCTGCGGCGAGCGCGTCACCGTGACGCGCCGCCGTGCACCCGCACGGTCACGGCGCGCACACGGGGACCGCCGTGCACCCGCGCGCGCCGCACCATTGGGCCGCGAACGGGTGTACGGCGCAGCGTGAGTCCTCCGCGCATGCGCCGTGGAGCCCGGCGGACGGAGGCGGCTTGTGCCTCCTGACAGTGCCCCCCTCCTAAGGGCGGACACTGGACGCCCAGACTGGACATCACCTCCGGGTGGTCTCGGTGAAAGGCTTGAATTAAGCGTGGTGCATGTAGATTCTTCGCGGGTTCCCAAGAGTTGTCCTCAGGTGGATAACCCTTCCACTGGATCAGATACTGCAGTTGTCTGCCCTTCTTCCTACAGTTAAGGATGGACTCCACCTCAAACTCATTTTCACCATCCACCCTAACTGGTGGCGGAGGAGGCTCCCCTCTTTCCGGGAAAGTGCTGTCCACTACGGGCTTCAGTAAAGACACGTGGAAAACAGGATGGATCTTGTACGTCTTTGGTAGTGCTAGCTCCATAGCCACAGGATTGATAATTCTTTTGATGGGGAAAGGACCTATGAACTTGGGTCCCAATTTCCGCGAAGGCACAGATAGTTTAAGATTGGTAGTGGATAGCCAGACCTCTTCTCCTAGTTTAAAGGTAGGATTTTCTCTCCTGCCCCGATCATACTGTTCCTTGTAATCCATTTGAGCCCTTTGTAACATATCTTGAATCCTCTGGAAATTTGTTTGTAAAGAGGCTATTCTGTCCTGCACTGCAGGGACTGATATCTCAGGAGCATCGTTGGTCAGAAAGGTGGGATGGAATCCACAATTCGCCCAGAAGGGCGTTTGGTTAGTAGCAGCGTGAACAGAATTGTTATACGCGAACTCTGCGTAAGGGAGAAGACTTGCCCAATCATCTTGAGATCCCGAGCAAAAACACCGCAGGTATTGCTCTAGAGTCTGGTTCGTCCTTTCCGTTTGGCCGTTACTCTGGGGGTGATAGGCTGATGAGAGGCAGACTTGGATATTTAAGGCTTTGCAGAGCTCCCTCCAAAATTTGGACGTAAATTGTACACCCCTGTCCGATACGATGTTCTTTGGTACTCCATGGAGCCTGATGATCTCCTTCAAAAAAATATTGGCAGTCTCTAAGGCCGAGGGGGTGCCCTTCATGGGCAAAAAATGGGCCATCTTGGAGAGACGGTCAACCACGACAAAAATAGTGGTAAAACCCCCCGAGGCTGGCAGGTCCACTATAAAATCCATAGAGACGTCAGACCATGGTCGTTCGGGGATAGGTAGAGGTCTTAGTAAGCCCCAAGACTTGGCGTTTCGACCCTTGTTCCTCTGACACAAAGGGCAGGATGCCACGTATTCTTTGCAATCCCGTCTCCACCCAGGCCACCAAAAGGAACGAGAGACTAGTTCGGACGTTTTCCTTATTCCAAAATGCCCTGCGAGCTTATGGTCATGGCACATCTTGAGGGTTAGCGACCGTGTCTCCTGTGGCACAAAGATTCTTCCCCGGATCCAAAAGAAATTACCGTTTCTTTTCAAGGATTGCACCTCTGGTTCCATGCAAGAGTTGGACGCTGTTTTAATGGATGACATCAGATCCACTTGTGTTATCCCAAGGAAGTTTTGGGACGAGAGGATTGTTCCAGGTTCTGAAGCTTGGGACTCTGCTGAGAACATCCGTGAGAGTGCGTCTGCCTTTCCGTTCTTTGAGCCAGGTCTATAGGATATGTGGAAGTTGAAGCGAGAGAAAAAGAGAGCCCAGCGGGCTTGTCTAGGTCTTAGTCGTTTTGCCGTCCGTAAATATTCGGGGTTTTTATGATCTGTAAAGATCATCACTGGATGTAATGCGCCCTCGAGCAGATACCTCCATTCTTCTAAGGCAAACTTTATGGCCAGCAGCTCTCTGTCACCCACGTCGTAGTTTAACTCTGGCGGGCTAAGTTTCCGAGAAGCGAAAGCAACGGGGTGAAGGATGGCTTTGGGCCCTTGTCTCTGAGAGAGAATGGCCCCTGTGGCAATTTCCGAGGCATCCACCTCCAGAACATATGGCTGAGAAGGATCGGGGTGGCGAAGAATTGGAGCCGAACTAAACAGATCCTTTAATTTTAGAAAGGCCTCTTGTGCGGCCTCACTCCACCGGAAAGGGTTGTGTTGACGAGTTAGCTGGGTGATAGGTGCTACAATGGTCGAGAATCCGATAATGAACTTCCGATAAAAATTAGCAAATCCTATGAATCGTTGGACCCCTTTTTTATCAGATGGAGCTGGCCAATCTTGGATAGCTTGTATCTTTTGGGGATCCATTGCGATCCCGCCGGCCGATATGATGAACCCCAGAAATTGGACCACTGACCTCTTGAATTCACACTTCTCCACTTTCAGATAAAGCTTATGTTGTCTTAATATAGAGAGGACTCTTTTGACATGCTCCTTGTGTAGTTCCATCGTGGGAGAAAAAATGAGTATGTCATCTAGGTAGACAACAAGGAAGTCATCCAGGTATTCTC
The DNA here is from genome assembly GCF_042186555.1 of Aquarana catesbeiana. Classification (NCBI taxonomy): domain Eukaryota; kingdom Metazoa; phylum Chordata; class Amphibia; order Anura; family Ranidae; genus Aquarana; species Aquarana catesbeiana. The sequence goes on from NC_133331.1 coordinate 115,024,126, forward strand.
GGAAGATGTCATTAACTAGGTGTTGGAAAGTAGCTGGAGCATTGCATAGCCCGAATGGCATCACCAGGTACTCGAAGTGCCCAAATCTGGACCTGAACGCTGTTTTCCATTCATCTCCAGCTCTGATTCTAATAAGGTTATAGGCACCCCGCAGGTCAAGTTTGGAAAAGACCTTGGCAGATCGGAATCGTTGAAATAACTCCGGAATGAGTGGTAGTGGGTACCTGTTTTTAATAGTAATATTGTTGAGCTGCCGGTAGTCCACACAAGGTCTAAGGGACCCGTCTTTCTTCCCAACAAAGAATATCCCTGCTCCCGCAGGTGAGGACGAAGGACGGATAAACCCCTTTTCCAGGTTCTCATCGATGTATTGTCTGAGCGCCTCCAGTTCGGTCTCGGAGAGAGGGAATATACGACCGAACGGGATCACTGATCCTGGCAACAGGTCGATCGGACAGTCATAAGGCCGATGAGGTGGTAGGCGATCAGCCATTTGTTTATTAAAGACCTCCTGGAACTCCAGATATTCAAAGGGAATCTGCGGCAGTTCGTCGGACGAGGTAGTAACTGTAGCACAAACCTTCGAGGTTAAAGGGAGGCAATGCTCCGAGCAGTATGGAGAGGAGAAGGACACCTCCTTGGTGCTCCATTGGATTTGCGGATCATGAGCTTGTAACCAGGGCAGGCCGAGGATGACTGGGAAGATGGGAGACTGGATGAGGTCGAGCCGTAGTAGTTCTTGATGCCCGGAGTCGGTGGTTACTAGGATGGGCTGGGTCTCTTGGGTGATTGGACCGGACCTCGGAAGAGACCCATCAGCTAGATGCACCTGTAACCCTTGGGTCTTGGTTTGCAAGGGAATACGGAGGCTGTGGGCCAAGGCTGCATCCATGAAGCAGCTACAGGCCCCCGAATCAATGATGGCGGGTAGGCGAGACTCCCCTTCCGGTAGCTGCAAGGAAACAGACAACATCACATAAGACTTTGGAGCATCATTATCCTGGTAATTCATCAATCTAGGCTGAAAGGACTTACTGGGCCTTATTGGACAACCGCGCAGGAAGTGTCCCGCTCCCCCGCAGTACAGACACAAATTGGATTGCCGTCTGCGTTGTCTCTCCTCTGATGTTAGCGGGGCCCGAACCAGGCCTAGCTGCATGGGTTCAGCTTCAGGAGGTGTGATGGAGGAGGTTGACGGCATGGATGGGGCTCTGAATGGCGTCCACGAAGGGCGTGGACCCTGAAACCGCTCGGAGCGGCGTTCTCGCAAGCGCCTGTCTAACTGCGTGGCTGCCTGAATGAGTTCTTCCAAAGTCTCTGGGGTCTCCATCCTGGCTAGCTCATCCTTAAGGAGTTCAGACAAGCCTTGACGATACTGGTAGCGAAGAGCCGGCTCGTTCCAGTTCGTGTCGGCTGCCCATTTACGGAACTCGACCGTGTAATCTTCAATGGGCCTCCTTCCCTGGGACAAGTGGTGTAGAGTGGCTTCAGCGGTAGCCTTCCGTTGGGGGTCATCATAAAGTTTGGACATACCTTCAAAGAAGGTGTCTATGGAATTTAACACAGGACTTCCCTGTTCCATTAAGCCGTGGGCCCAAGCCTGAGGTTCCTCTGACAGCAATGAGATAGCGAACCCCACCTTGACGATCTCTGATGCAAATGTCCGGGGCTGGAGGGCAAAGTAAAGAGAACATGCGTTCTTAAAAGCTTTGAATCTTTTACGGTCCCCTGAAAACCGTTCGGGCGTAGGGACCCTAGGCTCGGGAAGCGCCATGACGACCGTAGGGCTGGCGGAGGCCTGGGGAAGCGGACCTTCATTGCCGGGTGCCGGAGCTGCAGCGGCGGAGGGAAGTATTCCAGCAATCTGTTGGAGGCGATTGTCAACCTGAGCGTACCCCTCTTGTAACTTCTGGACTGAGTCGGCCAAAGTGGAGACCTGTTGACATAGGATCTCCAGAGGAGAGCGCGCTCTGTCGGCCTCGGACATCTGGCTGGTTTGTACTGTCAGAGACTATACTCACCGAGGCCGAGATGCCGAGAGCGGCTCGCCCTTACGACCACGCGCACCCGACCCCTGGAGGTGATACAGGGAGTTGGGGGCACGCGGAGGCACGGGCTTCCGGTGGTGGCTGGATTTTTGAAGGAAGTCCGTGTGGCCGCTGGGTACTGGAGAGGCTGCAAAACAAGTGGTTAAATGGACCAGGGTATCAGCTCGGGCAAGTCCGTTATTCAGGCAAGGACCAGGGGTCTCAGACAGGCAGAGAGAGAGTAAACGTGGAACAAGCAGGGATCCGGGGTATCAGGCAGGCAAGAATAGTCCGTTATAAACAAGCAGAGGTCTGGGGTATCAGGCAGGCAAAAGAGTAGTCCGTTTATACAAGCAGAGGTCCGGGGTATCAGGCAGGCAAAGGGTAGTCCGTATACAAGCAGAGGTCCGGGTATCAGGCAAGCAAGGAGTAGTCCGTTAATACAGGCAGGGGTCAGTATTGGTAACACTCTGGAAACAGGAAAATGACAGGCACAGGGAACAGGGTACAGCTGACGACAAACCAGCAACCCGACTGGGTGCTGGAGCCGTCAGAAGTAGCCCTGCGGCGAGCGCGTCACCGTGACGCGCCGCCGTGCACCCGCACGGTCACGGCGCGCACACGGGGACCGCCGTGCACCCGCGCGCGCCGCACCATTGGGCCGCGAACGGGTGTACGGCGCAGCGTGAGTCCTCCGCGCATGCGCCGTGGAGCCCGGCGGACGGAGGCGGCTTGTGCCTCCTGACAAATGCCATGGGATTCCCGCCATAGGGGAACCCCGAACCAAAATTAAAAAAAAAAATGCGTGGGGGTTCCCCACCAAATTCCATACCAGGCCCTTCAGGTCTGGTATGGATATTAAGGGGAAGAAGCTGATAGAAGCGCCAATATAAAAAAATGGCATGGGGGTCCCACTCAAAATGATAAATTTTAAGGGGAACCCCGCGCCAATTTAAAAAAGAAATGGCGTGGGGGTCCCCCCAAAAATTCATACCAGACCCTTATCCGAGCACGCAACCTGGCAGGCCGCAGGAAAAGAGGGGGCCACATGCCCTCAACATTGGGAGGGTGCTTTGGGGTAGCCTCCCAAAGCACCTTGTCCCCATGTTGATGGGGAGAAGGGCCTCATTCCCACAACCCTTGTCCAGTGGTTGTGGGGGTCTGCGGGTGGGGGGCTTATCGGAATCTGGAAGCCCCTTTAACAAGCGGACCCCCGGATCCAGATGGGGAAAGAAGAAGACATTAATAAAGGAATTGTCAAAAACCGTCTATTGTCTTTTTTAACATTTTTGACACTTTTGTGAAATGGTAGGGGCATTTGTACCCCATTACCAACTCACACGGGGGATGGGATCTGGGGGTCCCCTTGTTAAAGGGGGGCTTCCAGATTCTGATAAGCCCCCCATCCGCAGATCCCCACAACCACCGGGCAAGGGTTGCTACCCCAAAGCACCCTACCAATGTTGAGGGCACATGGCCTGGGTTCAGGAGGGGGGCGCTCTCTCGTCCCCCCTCTTTTCTTGCAACCTGCCAGGTTGTGTGCTCAGATAAGGGTCTGGTATGGATTTTTGGGGGGACCCCACACCATTTTTTTTATTTTGGCATGGGGTTCCCCTTAAAATCCATACCAGACCCTTTAGGTCTGATATGGATTTTGAGGGGACCCCCATGCCATTTTTTTTTCATTTTGGTGCGGGGTTCCCCTTAATATCTATACCAGACCTGAAGGGCCTGTTATGGAATTTGGGGGGACCCTCACACATTTCTTGAATAATTTTGGTTCAGGGTTCCTCTGTGGGGGAATCCCATGCCGTTTTTTTCAATGACTTTTATGTGTATTGTCGGGACCGACAATTCATTATAGCCGCTAGTAGTTTTAAATGACTTTTTTTCCTTTAGAAATGTCATTTTGCTCTCAGACTGTTATAAACACGGGAAACATGCGCCCCTTTACAGGCATACTATAGACAACCCCCAGGTACGAAATTTAAAGGAATATTACACTTTTATTGTTTTACTTTAAGCATTATTAAAATCACTGCTCCCAAAAAAAGTCTGGTTTTAAAACTTTTTTTTGCATTGATACATGTCCCCTGCGGAAAGACCCAGGTCTCCAAACACTTTTTATGACCATAAGTTGCATATTGACCTTTAAAATTAGCACTTTTGATTTCTCCCGTAGACTTTTAAAGGGTGTTCCATGGCTTTTGAATTTGCCGAGAACACCCCAAATTGTTTGCTATTCGGCGAACAGCCAATGTTCGAGTCGAACTCATGTTCGACCCGAACATAAAGCCCATCCCTAATGGAGACCAAGGTGTAGGGTACATTGGTAATTGTACAAAGTAGAAAAATGTACCGACCCTCTGGACCTGTGATGCAGTTTTGTAATTGGAAGGATACAGTATTTATGTTAGCTGTCAATACTCCTCGTTGTTTCTTGGGATAGCAGGTTTGGAAGATGTGTGGGAATTGTCTGTGTTGACATTTTGGAGATGCGTTTTGGGCAATGTGAGTCTCTTGGATACACAGAATGTCACATTTTTGGGAAAGTGCTGATTTCCACAAGTAGGGTCGTTTTGCCGGGTGGTTCAGACCTTTCGTGTTGAGGGACAGGATGTTAACATCCATGGTGTGTTGTGTTGATGTGAAGTAGGGATGTAGTTGACTTACGGTTGCTGGAGATCGGTGGACTAGTTCTCAGGAATCTGGCTGGTGATGAATAGAGAGGTCCGTAATCTGGTGCTCTTAGCGGTGCTGCAAAATCTTTACTTTCAAGGTTCTATTAAAGGCACAAAACAGGTTAGGTAGAGGATTGCAACTACTTAGTCACTAACTTATTTTGTGTTCAGGGAGTTGCAGAAGAGATAAACATGGCAGAAACGTAAAACTACAAAAAAAGAACAACTTTAAGTGAGACAAACAGTTATGTCAGCAGTGTATAGCTCTGGTGAGCACCTGATCAAACTTGGGAGTACGGATGAGCCGAACACCCCCTGGTTCGGTTCGCACTAGAACCTGCGAACGGACCAAAAATTCGCACTAACGTTGGAACCCCATTGACGTCTATGGGACTTGAACGTTCGAAATCAAAAGTGCTCATTTTAAAGGATAATTTGCATGGTATTGTCCTAAAAAGGGTTTGGGGACCCGGGTTCTGCCCCAGGGGACATGTATCAATGCAAAAAAAACTTTTAAAAACGGCCGTTTTTTCGGGAGCAGTGATTTTAATAATGCTTAAAGTTAAAAAAAAAAAAAAGTGAAATATTCCTTTAAATATTGTACCTGGGGGGTGTCTATAGTATGCCTGTAAAGTGGCGCGTGTTTCCCGTGCTTAGAACAGTCCCTGCACAAAATGTCATTTTTAAAGCAAAAAAAGTCATTTAAAACTGCTTACGGCTTTAATCTGATGTCGGGTCCTGGCAATATGGATGAAAGTCAGTGAGACAAACGGCATGGGTACCCACCAGTCCATTACCAGGCCCTTTGGGTCTTGTATGGATATTAAGGGGAACCCCGCACCCAAATTAAAAAAGGAAACAGCAGTATACAGGCTCTGTACTCTGAACTGCAGCATACAGGCTGTGCAAACAAGACAGGGACTGTAGGTTTGTTGTTAAGTAGAATCTGTTTGTAATTTTGAACTGGTACATTTTTAACGTGTTTAGCTCCAGCCAAAAAATCTATTTTAAGCTTTTTGGAAAACATAGGGAAGGGTTATCACCCCTGTGTCTGTGCTCCTCTTCAGAAGATTTCACCTCACTTTTTGTCCCAATGACAAAGGTTTTTTGAAAATTTGGGGTTTTTTGTGAAACAAGGATTGGTGATAAAGCATCAGTGGAAAGGAGAAATGTTTTTCCCATATTAACTCTTACAGGAGAAAATTTCCCTTCCTAGGGGTAGATTTCATCTCACTTCCTGTTGTCTCCTTCCGTTTGCAAGTAGGAGTCATTTGTAAGTTTGATGTTTGAAAGCAGGGGCCTGCCCTATATACTCAGCAGAAATTTGGGCCTTAGGTGTTGTTGTGGCCACAACACTGTAAGCCCTCAGAGGGCCCTGCTGTGAATATTAGATCAAGAATTGTAATTACATGCCCCTGTTGAACAGGGGCAGAAAAATTGGGCCTTTGGTGGTGGTGGTGGTGGTGCTGGTGCCACAACACTGTAAGTCCTCACTCGCTCTTGGTGGGCGCAGAAACGGGCCCTGCTGTGAAATATTAGATCAAGAATTGTAATTACATACCCCTGTTGAACAGGGGCTGAAAAATTGGGCCTTAGGCACTGGTGCTGGTGCCACAACACTGCAACCCCTCACAGATACTCTAGTTGGAACGCAGGAACGAGCCCTGCTGCAAAGTATTGCATCAAAAATTGTAATTACACGCCCCTGTTAAACAGGGGCTGAAAAATTGGGCCTTAGGCACTGGTGGCGGCGCCCAGAACCAAAAATGTTCTTACAAAATATCAGCGTGATCATTGAGGAGGAAGAGGATAATTACTCAGGATAGTCACTCAGCATCAGCATAGGCAGTCTTTGAAGGGATCTGAGATTTTAAAAAAAATTATTCGGTTACATCAGCATCAGGTGCTTGGTAGCTGGTGGTGATCCAAGACTGATGAATTTTTATGAAGGTCAGTCGATTGACCGAGTCGGTGGACAGACGCACCCTGTGATCTGTTACAAAGCCTCCAGCAGCACTGAATGTGCGTTCTGAAAGAAAGCTGGATGCAGGACAGGCCAGTAGCTCAATTGCATACTGTGCAAGCTCTGGGCAGTGATCAATCTTCAAGACCCAGTAACTAAGAGGATTTTCAGTGGGAAAGGTGTCCAAGTCAGATCTTGCCCCTAGATATTCCTGTACCATGTAAAACAGACACTGGCAATGGTTGCTGGAACCGATCATACCTTGGGGCTGCGGACTAAAAAATTGTCTGAATGCATCAGTCAGACAGCCACCTTCTCCACCTCTCCTTCTTTGACTGACCGAAGCCTCAGCAACAGGTTGTCCAGAAACAGGAGTTTGCAACCTCCCAGTCTCTGGGAACACGTTGCACAGACCTTTCTGCAAGGCCTCCCGAAGATGTTTCATCCTCTGCTCCCTCTGCGACGGCAAGATAAGGTCTGCAAACTTACCCTTGTAACGTGGATCAAGGAGGGTTGCCAGCCAGTATTGGTCCTTCTCCTTGATACCACGGATACAAAGATCCTTACGCAGGCTTTGCAGGATCAGGGAGGCCATGCAGCGTAGGTTTGCTGAGGCATTCGGTCCAGAGTCCTCTGGGTCACTAAGGACGACATGGTCCGCAGCCACCTCCTCCCAGCCACTTACCAGTCCATGTGTTTCTTGGGACTGATCCCTTAAAGACTGCTGCTGATGCTGAGTGCCAGGCTCCACCTCCATACTGACACAATCCTCCTCCTCCTCCTCCTCATCCTCTTCCTGTGTGATCGGCGAGCACGCAGGAACACTGTCTGGATAAAGGGGGCCTTGAGAGCTAAGGAAGTCCTCCTCTTCCTGCTTTGTTCTGCCTCAAGTGCCCTGTCCATTATTCCACGCAGCATGTGCTCCAACAGGTGGACAAGGGGGACAGTGTCACTGATGCATGCACTGTCACTGCTCCCAATCCTCGTGGCCTCCTCAAATGGTGACAGGACAGTGCATGCATCCCTGATCATGGCCCACTGGTCGCCAGGTAGTCATAGTCGCACAGGTACTCATTGATGGCCCTCTGCTGCGTGTGCAACCGCTGCAGCATGGCCAACGTTGAGTTCCACCTGGTGGGCATGTCACAGATTAGGCGGTTCTTGGGCAGGTTAAACTCCTTTTGGAGGTCTGCCAGCTGAGCACTGGCATTATATGACACAGACTTTCCTGGCCTGCCTCAGGACATCCTGTAAGCCCGGGTACCTGCCCAAGAACCGCTGCACCACCAAGTTAAGGCGTGAGCCAAACAGGGCACATGGGTCATTTGTCCCTGTCGGAGGGCAGAGAGGAGGTTGGTGCCATTGTCGCAAACCACCATTCCTGCCTTAAGTTGGCGTGGCGTCAACAACCTCTGAACCTGCCCCTGCAGAGCTGACAGAACCTCTGCCCCAGTGTGGCTCCTGTCCCCCAAGCACACCAGCTCAAGCACCGCATGGCATCTTTTGGCCTGCATACTTGCGTAGCCCCTTGAACGGTTGCAGAGTACCGCTGGTTCCGACAACAAAGCACAGGAAGAGGCCATGGAGGAAGAAGAGGAGGGGGTGGAGGAGAGAGGTGTGTCACAATCATTAGTAGTGGCATTTTGGAGGCGTGGTGGCGGAACAACCTCCAACACTACTGCACCTTGTCCTGCATCCTTCCCAGCTGCCAACAGAGTCACCCAATGCTCCGTGAAACTTAGGTAATGTCCCTGTCCATGTCTGCTGGACCATGAGTCAGCGGTAATATGCACCTTACCACTGACCGCCCAGTCCAGCAAGGCATGGACATTGCCTTCCACATGCCGGTAGAGAGCCGGAATCCCCTTCCCTGAGAAAAAATGGCGTTTGGGTATCTGCCACTGAGGAACCGCACATTCCACAAACTCACGGAAGGGGGCAGAGTCTACCAACTGAAAAGGCAGCAGTTGAAGTGCTAGCAATTTTGCCAAGCTAGCATTCAACCGCTGGGCATGTGGATGGCTGGGAGCGAACTTCTTTCGGCGGTGCAGCAGCTGGGGAAGGGAAATTTGCCTGGTACAATCTGACGTTGGTGTACCGAAAGCAGATTGCCCACAAATATTCGGCTGTGACACACCTAATTCTACACCTTCATTCCTCCCAGTGCAGGTCTCAGAGAGGACTGAAGGTATAGTGGGGTTGGAGATCTCAGCTGATGAGGAGCAAGGAGAGGTCCTCTTTGTTCTTTGGTGTGGGTATTTTAGATATGCTTGCCAACGAACTGCCCGGCAGGTCAACATATGTTTTGGCCAAGCGAGATACGCTTGAGACATATGTTGCAAATAGCAGCGGTGCGATCTGATGCACTCGTCTCAAAAAAGGCCCACACCAAAGAGCTTTTGGCATAACGCGCAGAGACAGCAGCGCAGACAGCAGCTGCACGTGCGGAGCTTTGGGGTGTGATGCAGTCAGTGTGCTGCCCTTAGGCTGGCCCCTGGAGGGGTGATGTGCCTCCTCCTCTCTCCAATCAGGCACCCACGTTGAGTCAGTGACCTCATCATCTCCTCCCTCCTCATCACTGGAGCAAACCTGGCAGTATGCTGCAGCAGGGGGAGCATGAATACCAGATTGCTGTCCTTCTTGGGCACCCCCTCTGTCTGTGCTCACGTTACTGCCTTCATCTAGCTCAGTATCATCATCAGAGCCTTCTAAACGCTGGGCATCCTCCTGGAGCATGTACCCAACACTGTGGTCAAACAGTTCGGGGGACTCCTCAGGAGGACATGGTGGGGCTAGGGAAGGAGTCACTGATGCCATTGAGCCAAGGGAAGAGGCTGCGTTGGCAGCTGCTTTGCCAGACAAAGTACCCTGAGCATGGGTGAGAGAGGATGAGGAGGATGAGGACGGCTTGGTCATTCACTCGACCAAGTCTTCCGCATGTTGTGGCTCAACATGGCCAGCTGCCAAAAAAAAGGCCAAGCGTGTCCCACAGCCAGGTGCTGATGAGGATGCACCATCTCCATGACCATCACTGTTTCCTCTAGACATAGAGCCTGCTTGCCCTCTTTTATTGACTTGTGACTGTCTGCCTCTCCTTGTTGGCCTTCCAGACATACTAATGGCCTGTAGCTGCACTAAGCTGGAATATATATATATATATATATATATATATATATATATATATATATATATATACTGATACTGCAGCTAGCAAAATCAACTGCCTGCCTGTAGTATGAGAACACCACCAACCTTCGACAGGTAGCTTTAGGTGAACACTGTGCAGAGCTCGCAAAAAACTAACTTGTAGCTTATTTAGCTGCCTGTGGTAGTGATAGGATCAGGAAAACACCACCAACCTTCTACAGGTAGCTTTAGCTGAACACTGTGCAGAGGTCGCACTACGCTAACTTGTAGCTTATTTAGCTGCCTGCGGTAGTGATAGGATCAGGAAAACACCACCAACCTTCTACAGGTAACTTTAGCTGAACACTGTGCAGAGGTCGCACTACACTAACTTGTAGTTTTAGCTGAACACTGTGAGGAGGACGCACTACACAAACTTGTAGCTTTAGCTGAACACTGTGCAGAGGACGTACTACAATAACTTGTAGTTTTAGCTGAACACTGTGAGGAGGACGCACTACACTAAGTTGTAGTTTTAGCTGAACACTGTGCAGAGGTCACACTAAGCTAACTTGTAGCTTTAACTGAACACTGTGAGGAAGACGCACTACACTAACTGTAAATAGTCTAGCTGCCTGACTGTGGTACTAATAGGATCAAAAGAACACCAGCAATTTTCTTTAGGTAGCTGTAAATACTGTAACAAGACAAGCCTGCCTGTCAGTAGGAAGATAACAGGAATGGATCTAGCTAAACTGAATACAGTGTATATATATATATATATATATATATATGTACACAACACCTGGGATGTATATATATATATATACACAATACACTGTAAGCGCAGCTAACTCACTGACTGTCCTGCCTAATCTATCTAACTTAAATCAAATGACACTGTCTAGCTGTCTATCTCTTTCAACGCCGGAACACACACTACACAGGGCCGCCGTGCAGGCGGCCTTATATAGTGTGGGGCGTGTACTAAATCCCCTGAGCCATAATTGGCCAAAGCTTTGGCTTTGGCCAATTACGGCCCTCTGTTCAGACGGCGCTGTGCTTGGCCAAGCATGCGGGTCATAGTGCAGGCTTGGCCAATCATCAGCCAGCAATGCACTGTGATGCCACAGTGAATTATGGGCCGTGATGCGCCACAGGAATTTGGCGCAAATGGCCCATATCGTTTGCAATTCGGTGAACGGGCGAACTGATGATGTTCGAGTCGAACAAGGGTTCGACTCGAACACGAAGCTCATCCCTACTTGGGGGAAAGTTCAGCAAGTGGTTGAATGAGCATATAGCCAGACCGGACTTAGAACTGATGCTCAATGAGGTAGGCTTCAGGGCAAATGTGTTTACTTTTGTTTATCCTTAATGTGCCCCTGGTTATGCCCGAACTGAAAGGGATTAGGTTTCCCAAGAGGATCAGGTTGGTTGCGTGGAGGTTCCGGTATGATTCCCCATGCATGGAGAAGTTTCAGACATCCATCCAGGGGGGATATGTGGTGGTTTCCATTATGGGTGGCCAAAATGGTGGCTGGGTGGCGCCATTTGTATATGATTTTATGATATATTCATGGCTTTTGTGATTGTTTTTAGCTGCCTCTTCATTTGCAGGGTATACTATGACAGATCGGCATATAGTTGGATGTCTGAGTATGGTGTTGGAAGAGGGGACAATTTCCTCAAGAGTATTTGTTCTTTTGCCTGGTAAAAGTGGATCCTCAGGAGTACATCTCTGGGGATGTCTGCTTCGATGTGGCGGGGTTTGGGTATTCTATGAATACGGTCTATGGTGAGTTCAATTGGAGAGAGCTCTAGTAACATGTTAGAAAACATGGCGCTAGCGTAGTTGTGCAGTTCTTTAGGTTGGATGGACTGTGGTATTCCGCGTATTTTAAGGTTATTACGTCTGGAGCGGTCCTCGAGGTCCGCCAGTTTAGCTTTGATCCATAGAGAGTCGTCTTTTGTTCTGCATATGCATCAACTAGGTCATTATGGAGGCCTGTACTCACTGCGTTTGAGGCCTGATGATTTGGATCCATCTGCATCCTGGATTTGGCTGGCTTTGGGAGACCGGGGTTTCTGGAGATGATTCATGGGGAGATGAGGATGCTGATCCATGTTGAATTTCCTGTGGATGGCCCTCAGGGAGGTCGGTGTAAACCGCGGAGTGTCGCGCTGTTGCTCCGGCGGCGCCATCTTGGCTTCTTACCTGTGCCCAGTGTGGCTGGAAGGAGAAGGTCATGAGCCATTTCGGGCCTCTGTCTTGGCTCCTTTTGCGGGACATCTCGGTGGCGAATCCCGTGGGAGTGTGGCTGAGGGGCTGTATGGAGATTCGCTTGTGTCCGTTCAACGCTGAAAGTCTGGTAGACGATGCAGAGCTCACGGCTTAGGCTGCCATTCACGTGTGCGTGTAAGCCACGCCCCCAATAGAGCCTTTTTTAAGCTTAACAAACAGTAATTTTAATTAAGCTACCTATAAATTCAGTACAAGACAGATTTGTGAAAAATTCTGTATGAAGGGTTTTTTTATGACTAATAAAAACTTGTCTCAAAATGATTTGCTTCCTCAGACCACTATCTAAAGCCCATTGAGACCCTGTCACCAGACCATTCATTATAACAGCAATGCATTTACCATATTTTATATATGTAACGATGAGTACACATGGATCGAAATTCTGCCAGCTCAGCAGGAAACAGACACATTTTGATCTGTGTGTAGCTTTGTTCAACAGAAGCTGATCGTTAGAACATCTTCTGTCGAACAGTTCTGCTGGAAAACCAGCCAATGGTTGGGATGAGCCCAACACCCCCTGGTTCAGTTCTCACCAGAACTTGCGAACAGGCAAAAAATTCATACGAAGATGTGAACATCATTAAAGGCTATGGGACAAAAACATGAAAAATCAAAAGTGCTCATTTTAAAGGCTTATATGCAAGTTATTGCCATAAAAGGTGTTTGGGGACCTGCCCCAGGGGGCATGTATCAATTCAAAAAAAGTTTTAAAAATGGCCCTTTTTCAGGGGCAGTGATTTTAATAATGCTTAAGGTGAAACAATAAAAATGAAATATTCCTTTAAATATCATGCTTGGAGGGTGTCCTTTGTATGCCTGTAAAGTAGCGCATTTTTCCCATGTTTCTAACAGTACCACGGCAAAATGACATTTGTAAAGGAAATAAAGTAATCTAAAACTGCTCGCAGCTGTAATGTTTCTTCGGGTCCCCGCAATATATATAAAAATCTTTGAAAAAAAGAGTCACCCAAACTTTAAAAAAAAATTGTGTGGGGGTCCCCCAAAATCAATACAAGGCCCTTCAGGTCTAGTATGGACATTAAGGGGAACCCTGTGCCCAAATTTAAAAAAAATGGCATGGGGTCCCCCCAAAATCCATACCAAGCCCTTCAGGTCTGGTATGGATTTTAAGGGGAACCCTGAGCCAAAATAAAAAAAAGGCGTAAAAAAAAACTGTCCCGCGATGTCCATTCATCTTAAATCACAGTGTCTGGTGAACCGATAAAAAAAATAGAAAAAACTCTGCCTCCATGGGAGGCTCCCGCTGACTGAAGCCTCTTCACGATGACAGCTGTTATATAGCTGAGTTCAGGGCCACCCGGTGATGTAAACAGGTGACCCCGCCCACCTCTGACATTATGTGACGTCACATAACGTCAGAGGGGACGGGGTCACCTGTCTACGTCACTGGGTGGCCCCGCCCTCAGTTATATGAGGCTTCAGTCAGTCTTTTTTGTTTATTTTTTTATCGGGTCGTCAGACGCTGTGATTGAAGATGAATGGGCATCGCAGGACAGTTTTTTTTTTTTTTTAATAAAAGGCTTGTCCCAAATTGTTTCTTGTCATTTTTAACATTTTGACAATTTTTTGGTGAATGGCTATTGGGTAGGGGTACAATGTACCCCATACCCATTCACATAGGGGGAGTCGGGATTGGGGGTACCCTTGTTAAAGGGGGCTTCCAGATTCTTAATCTTGAGGGGGACCCCCACGCCATTTTGTTTTTACATTTTGGTGCGGGGTTCTCCTTAATATCCATACCAGACCCAAAGGGCCTGGTAATGGACTGGGAGGTGGGGACTCATGCCATATTATTCAATGATTTTCATCTATATTGCCGGAATCCAGCAATACATTACAGCCGCGAGCAGTTTTAAATTACATTTTGTCCTTTACAAATGTCATTTTACTGCTCTCATTCATAAAACTATGTTCAGCTGCCGTGTAAGCAGCCTTACATAGTGTGGGGCATGGACTCTCACAGAACAGCACACTGTGATTGGCCAAAGCATGCAGGTCAGGTGCATGCTTTGGCCAATCAGCAGCCGTCAATGCATTGCAATCTTGCAGTGCATTAACGGTCTCTCCGTTCATTATGGCGTGTTCCGCGCGTGTTGGAATTTCCTGGAACGCCCCATAATGTTAGATATTCAGCGAATGGGCGAACACCCGATGTTCGAGTCAAACTTACATTCGACTCAAACCGCGGGCTCATGCCTATTCACCATTGATCAGTGTATTTTGACAGGGGGGAGTCCCTGCTGTCAGAATACAATAGTACAGAGGGGGAGATCTCTATATCCACATTGCTTGTTTGGATGCAGGAATCTGTGAGGTTTTATTTTTTTTTCCATTCAGGCTGTTGGCTGAATAAAAAAAAAACTCAGTATGTACCCAGCTTTGCCTTCTTTATGTCTTCTGTGTGGACATCCGGAAGTCCTAAGACTGCTGTCTGGCTCCACCTTCATGGATGTGATGTCAGAAGTTCCAGCAAACTCAGAGCTGTCACTCAAATGACACCTATTGTATTCCCAATTCCCTTGGCTTCTACATAAAGCCAAGTAGAGAGAAGAGGGAAGGGGTGGAGAAGCTGTCAGCACAGAAAGTAATAAGACACTCTCAGAAGAGGACATGTGTGCAAGGAAGTAAGGGCTGTAAGGTTGATTTACTAAAACTGGGAGAGTGGAAAATCTGATGCAGCTGTGCATAGAAACCAATCAGCTTCCAGTTTTTTTTTGCCAAAGCTTAATTGAACAAGCTGAAGTTAGAAACTGATTAGTTACCATGGCCAACTGCACCAGATTTTGCATTCTCTAGGTTTAGTAAATCAACGCTACAGTGAGCAAATTGACTAGCCAAGTTTAAAGGCAAATTGGAAGTGAATCAAAAATTATTTTTGGAAAGGAAAATTCTAAAAACAAATATTTAAAGCACTTGATTTGTCTGGGTTTTAAAAAAAGAATTAACCACTTCAGTACAGGACATTTATACACCCTTCCTGCCCAGACCAATTTTCAGCTTTCAGCGCTCTCACACTTTGAATGGCAATTACTCAATCATGCAACACTGTACCCAAACCAAATTTTTATGATTTTGTCATACAAATAGAGCTTTCTTTTGATGGTATTTAACTACCACTGGGTTTTTTATTTTTTGCGACATAGGTGAAAAAAGAGCGAAAATTTTGAAAACAAAACACTTTTTTTTATTTTCTATGATAAAATTTTGCAAATAAGTAATTTTATTCATAAAGTTTGGACAAAATGTATACTGCTACGTCTCTTTGGTAAAAATAACCCAAATTAGTGAATATTATTTAGTCTCTGTGAAAGTTATAGAGTCTACAAGCTATGGTGCAAATCATTAAAAATTGATCACACCTGATGCACTGACGGCCTGTCTCATTTCTTGAGGCTCTGAAATGTCAGGAAAGTACAAATACCCCCCAAATTACCCCTTTTTGAAAAGTAGTCAGTCAAAGATATTTAATAAGAGGCATGGTGAGTTTTTTGAAGTTGTAATTTTTTTCCACAATTCTTGGGAAAATTAAGAATTCTTTTTTTTTTTCACAAAATTGTCATAATAACAAGTTATTTCTCACAAACAGCATATGCATACTTCCAATTACATCCCAAAATACATTCTGCTACTCCTCCCGACTATGGTGATACCACATGTGTGTGACTTTTACACAGCCTGGCCACACAGAGAGGTCCAACATGCAGGGAGCATCATCAGGGGTTCTAGTAGCATAAAGCTACAGCTCTAATTTCCTAATGACCTATTACATTTGTAAAGGCCCTGGAGCACCAGGACAGTGGAATTACCCACATAATGACCCCATTTTGGAAAGAAAACACCCCAACGTCTATTCTATGAGGCATAATGAGTCTTTTGAACATTTAATTTTTTTCCACAAGTCTTTGGAAAACGTGAAAAGAAAATTAAAACTTTTTTTTTACACAAAGTGGTCAGTTTATAAGATATTTCTAACTCAAAGCATGTATATAGCAAAAATGACATCCCAAGAAACATTCTGCTACTCCTCCTGAGTATGGCGATACCACATGTGTGAGACGTTTACACAGCCTGGCCACATACAGAGGCCTAACATGCAGGGAGCACCATCAGGCGTTCTAGGAGCATACATTACACCTCTAATTTCCTTATAGGAAATTTACCAGAACAATGGAATTACCCACAAAATGACCCCATTTTGGAAAACAAACACCCCAACGTATATTCTATGGGCATTATGAGTCTTTTGAATGGTTAATTTTTTTACACAAGTCTTCAGAAAACGTGGAAAGAAAATGAAAATCTTTTATTTTTAACACAAAGTTGTCAATTTATGAGATTTCTAACACATAGCATGTATATAGCAAAAATGACACCCCAAAACACATTCTGCTACTCATCCTGAGTATGGTGATACCACATGTGTGAGACTTCTACACAGCCTTCTACACAGCCTGGCCACATACAAATATACAAAGGCCCATCATCGAAGTAGTACCTTCAGGCGTTCTAGGAGCATAAATTACACATCTCATTTCATTCCTACCTATCACACTTTTGAAGGTCCTTGAGCACCAGAACAGTGGAATTACCCACAAAATGACCCCATTTTGGAAAGCAAACACCCCAACGTATATTCTTTTAGGCATGGGCTGCAGATAGGTACTCAGGTACTCTGATGGGCTGGAGACAGGTACTCAGTTACTCTGATGGGCTGGTGACAGGTACTCGGTTACTCTGATGGGCTGGTGACAGGTACTTGGGTATTCTGATGGGCTGGAGATAGGTACTCGGGTACTCAGATGGGCTGGTGACAGGTACTTGGATACTCTGATGGCCTGGTGACAGGTACTCGGGTACTCTGATGGGCTGGTGACTGGTACTCGGGTACTCTGATGGGTGGTGACAGGTACTTAGATGGGCAGTGATAGGTACTCAGATGGGCTGTGACAGGTACTCAGGTACCTAGATGGGCTGAGACAGGTACTTTGATGGGCTGTGACAGGTACTTTGATGGACTGTGACAGGTACTCTGATGGACTGTGACAGATACTTTGATGAACTGTGACAGGTACTTTGATGGGTAGTGACAGGTCCTCTTTATTAGGGGGGCAATCAGTGTGTGTTGGTGTACACTGTAAGCGGTAACAAGCTGTTACAGCATTCTCCTTCTCACACGCAATTGGTGTGTGAGGAGGAGAATCCGGTAACATCTCGTTACAGCGGTTTGTTGACATTCTGTGACTGGCTGTGATTGGACACAGCCGGTCACGTGGTAAAGAGCCAATTTCATAGTCTCTTTACTGCGATCAGGGTTGGGCTGTGTCAGGGTGACAAGCCTCGTCCCCGATCGCCACTCTGCGTGCGCCCTAGGGGCATGCACGAGCACTTTGAACGTGGGCAGTACATGTGACCGGCTGTGATTGGACACAGCCGGTCTTGTGGTAAAGAGCCATTTGTTATTGGCTTTTTACACGGATCTGGGATGGGCTGTGTCCGAGGGACACTCCTCCTCCCCGACCGCCGCGCTCTGGGCCCCCGGGGGGCCCGCAGGAGCGGCGAGAAGCCGAGGACGTCAAATGACGCCTGCCCAGGATGGGAGATCCCATCTGCGGACGTCATATGACTATAGCCAGGTATTGAAGTGGTTAAAGCATTCCCTCCCAAAATGAATTCCCAATGATGTTGGATGATCTGGATGATATGAGTTCCCTGCACAAGCATCACATATTGAATGTAAGTGAATGCAATGTTACTCGCTACTAGTCATTCCAGTTCATCAAACTCACTTAATATTATCTTAATGATATGCTTCACTAACAATTTACATAAACTGTTTTTTCCCCTGCATGCTATACAATATAGCAGGGATATGCAATTAGTGGACCTTCAGCTGTGGCATTACTGTTGCATAACTACAAGTCCCATGAGGCATAACAAGACTCAAACATGATACCCAGAGGCATAATGGGACTTGTAGTTTTGCAACAGCTGGAGGTCCGCTAATTGCATATGCCTGCAATATCCCTGCAATATAGCTTCTAAAGGTGAATAAAGCTCTCCTAACGTAAAATGCATACATTTTTAAGCATTACCATTCTGTTTTATTACATAAAAGTCCCACTAATGTGATCTAATTTTAAACAGCTGACTTTGTTAATTATATTTCGAAATACATTTATGGAGGTGAAGCCATCCCCACCGGAAGAAGACAGTGATTATCAATAGTGGCTATAGCAGCCGCTAGCGATAATCGTAAGAGAATTTGGTAAGTTGTTGTACCCAGGTTGATCGATCGAACAACTTGGTAAATTTAGCTTGCCCATTAACAGTTTGCATCTCAACCGGTTTCCTGCTGAACCAGCTGAGATTCGAGCAGTGTATGGCCGGCCTTACAATTTGTTTATTACAAAAACCAAAGAATAAAATATATGTATACAAACCCTAACTAGCCTTAACACTGTCCTCTTCCCCCTCCTAATACACATGCTAACTAAACTGTGTAAGAAAGAGTTATATACCTGTACTTACCTATTTTTAGCCCAGTCTAGTCAAGTGATTTCGCTCCTGTGTGTCAGCCAACATGGCTGCAGGGGAGAGGAGGGAGCACTGAGAACAGATGGGCCATTAAAGCCTATGGGTAGTATCACACTCCCATTACCAGCTGTTGTCAGAGCCCTCTACCCTGCAGCCGGTGCTGGCTGACACAAGAAAGATCATGTGACTTGGCCCGGAGTGGCTTGAAAATAGGTAAGTATAGGTCTTTCTTACACAGGTTAGTCAGAATATGTGTTAGGAGGGGGGAGGGGACAGTTTTAAGAGCAGCTTTGGTTTTGACCACAATTCTACTTTAAAGTCCTGTCTGTCCTGAAAAATAAACAATGTTTAATAAATAAGGGTAAACTCCAAAAATGAAAGGATATAATGTGGAGAACCTAAACATGGCCAAAATTAAATAAATGCTCTGGGACTCATAGAATATAGGTAGAAAAAGGTCTGGGGTTAAGCGATTAAAGAGCAATTTCTGTCAATGACTGATAGTGATGATAGAATAAGTATAACCATTGCTTTCAGGAAAATCTTTTTGATAAGGATGTTAGAATAGGTGATTACCATTGCTTTCAGTGAATTGAAGCTCCCCATAGGTACCAGGTTCTTGCCTATGAAGTCAGTCAGTGAATGGTTTAGTTTGACAATTACTAGGGTGTTAACCTTTAAAGAGCAGAACATTTTAATAACGGGCAATTTATTTTTGATTCCATGTCCACTAAGAAAGTGATTTTTGCAATTTAAAGTAATAAAATATGAGAACATGTCTTGAGGAGCTTTACAGACAATTCTTTTTGTCACAGACTATAAAGAGCTCTGTCTACAAGCACCTAGAGACACAGTCAGGGAAGAAGTGTTTAAAGAAATTGAGTAGAGAAGATTCAATATCCTTTAAAGCTTCAGAAATATCTCAAATTCTCATATTATTTCCTCTCCCGTTGTTAACTATATCTTCAAATTGCAGAGGCAGTTGTGAAATACATTCCGCCCCTTCCTCTATTCTCTGACTCTAGCCTGCATGGTGATACTTTAGGTAACTTGGTGATTTTCTAAATCATCTGTTCTAAGGGCAGTACCTGTAATTTTTGCTTAGAATTTGTTTAGCTAATGTGGTAGTGAACATCAGAATGACTTTATTCAGCATAGAAAACTAGATGGTATCCTGATACACATTTGTAATTTAAGCCACAGAAACAATATTTTTTATAAAAAAAAACAGTTTAAGCATGGTGCAGACTCTATATCTGGAGAAAACCAGGATAGTGCAACACATGCACTCTAAACAAGGAAACATAGGGAGGAGGGATTCCCAGAAATAGCAACTAAATTGTAATAGTGACCCACTTTAAAATCAAAGTAGATTGCTTCCAACTGGCCTCAGTTCTGGGCATGACCCTCAAACCAAAAATGGAAAAGAAAAGTAAGACAATCCTAAACTGGAGGCAGATTAAACTGTAGGCAGAGGGTTGACATGGAAAGCTGTTATAGTTGAACCTGCATGTGAAGTGTGAAGAAGGTGAACAAAAATAGCATTTTTAGTGCTTCTTTTCTTGCAGAGCAGTACAAAACATATGATCTTACTCTTTAACCATGAGGTCAATGCAGCTACCTTCGGGTGATTGTAAATTGGCAATAAGGCAAACAGAGTACTGGTAACGGTAAGCGCAAACACACAAGTCCATATATAACAGGAGATATAAAGGGCTGAACAACTTAGTCCATAGGGGACAGGCTGGAAGTTCAAGCGTTAAGGGGTAACCGGTAATGTAATGGTTAAAGTAGGCTGGTAGGCTAGGCAGCTGCTGTCTTCAAAAAGCTGGCTCTGTGATGGATGAGAGAGGGTAGAGAAGGAAGCGCCACCTGAGTGTAGTATTAACAAATGATGTTTAATGACACCAAGTAAAAACACACTTACAGGATAAAAACATATAAAAGGCTCATCTGTATAGGTATGTGGTCCTCGGTGTTCCCTCTGATCCTGTGGTGCAGGGACACCTCCTATATAACTTCTCCCACTACCCAGCTAGCCTTTGTTTTGTAACAAGCAATGGGGAGATTATACAGGAAAAAGGGGAGGGACCAGTGTCCCGTACTGTAGTCATACAGTATAGGGCATAGGATCTTTAGTCTTTAACCCTGCACATCCAAAAGCAACACAACTGAGGGGTGGGGGACACAGCGAAAAAAGACCAATAGGCCCAAATAACAAACATGTCAAGAAGGGCTCGGTAGAAATTAGAGAGCAGCTTTTAGCACCTTAGACCTGAAACTTGCATCAGAGGAGGCCTGACCATGCAACCAGTAAAACTTAAAGTGGAGTTCCACCCAAAAGTGGAAGTTCCACTTTAAGCACTCCTCACCCCCTAACATGCCACATTTGGCATGTCATTTTTTGGGGGAAAGAGTGGGTACCTAGTTTTGACAGATACCCAGCTCCCACTTCCGCTTGGGCCACCTAGGTGACTCGAGCAGAAGTTCTCCTCTCCCCTTCCCCTCCCTGCAAATGTCACAGGTCCCAGAAGATTGACCAGCCACTGAGGAGGTGCAGTGCATGTGCAGTGCGCACCCAGCTGTGAAGCTGCAAGCTGTCACAGCCGGGTGCCCGCACTTGTGATGCCGGTGCCGGGGAGAGGCGATGGAGAGGAGCGAGGCTTCAGGATCATGGGACAGGTGAGTGTGTGTTTATTAAAAGTCAGCATCTACACTTTTTGGAACACTGCTTTAACAAACATGTGAACTAAATACCAGATGGTATCCTTGCAAATCTGAGGAACAGATGATTGATACTGAAAAACCCTTAAAGCACTAACAAATCTGGTAGAGTGTGCCTTAACAGGGAAGAGAGAAATCCTAGCCTTTGGTGTATAGGCTCAAATGATGACTGGTCTAATCCACCTAGCATAGCAATGGTGGAGTGAGAAGCAGGGTGCCCCCCATGGGAACCTTCTGGAAGGATAAAAAAGAGTCCAATTGCTAAAGAAGAGGCTGTAGCAATGAGATACAGATCATGTTGAGACAGTGGAAAGTAATTTCTTGGGAAGTGTCAGAACAGGACAAAAGGATGGAAGAATAATGTCCTGTTTGAAGCTGAAGGAGGAAACCACCTTAGGGAGAAAAGAGGATCTAGACCTCTGCATAAACCCGTCTTTTTGTAGCACCAGAAAAAGATCTTTACAGGATAAGACTGATAACGCAGAGAACCTCTGCATAGATGTGTTATTCACAAGAAAGGCCACCATGTGAGTGAGGCCAGAAAAGGGGCTATCCTTAATAGTCAAAGAATGGATTTGAAGGGCTGAAAAAAATTGGTTAAGGTCCCACCAAGTCAAAATGGAACATACAGGGGGAGACATGTGCAACACCCTGCATAAAGGGCTTAACTAAGGAGTTAAAGGCTAATGGTCTCTGAAACAAACCAGTCAAGACTGACATTTGCCTCTTGATGGTACTTATTGCCAGATGCTCTTCTAGGCGGAAAGAAGGACAGGATGCATCTGATGGAGTACTTACAAGGATAACATTTACTTGTCTCGCACAATGCCAAAATAGCTTTCTAGGTGTGATTACATTTCCTAGCCTACAAGAGGGTATGGATGACTGACTCCAATAGGACCCTGTCTCTTAGGGCTCTGGCTTTAACAGCCATGCCATCAAAGCCAATGACTCAGAAGCAGTATAGAGGAACAACCCTTAGAACAGAGGGTCTGGATGATGCAGAGTCTGCCAGGAGTCTGAGTATATCTAAGTACCACAGCCTCCTGAGTCAGTGAATGTCAGTCAATGCTATGAGAATCACCAGAATGCCCTTCATCTCAATTTTCCAGAATAGAAGCTGGCAAAGCAGAAAGGCATAGATCAGCTGCAGCTGATCCCACGGAGTCACTGTGATGGCCAGGGGATTCTTGAACCTGATGACAAGCCTGTAAAAATGTGTTGTTGAATCCGGATGCCAGAAGGGCTCCTCCTGATGAACAGCCCATTTCCCCAGATGCAGAAGCTAATGACTGAGAAAGTCCTTCGGCCAATTTTCCACTCTTATGGGTGGCAGACAGAGCTGGAGTATGCAGTTCTGATCAAGATGAGTATAAAGTCTGTTTCCTTTTAAGCAACTTGATTCTGGTACCTCCTTGAAGGTTAATGTAGGCCATGGAAGAGTTTGACTGGATTCCTGTTGGGTGGCCTTGCATTTGAAGGAACAACTAAATCCCCCATTTCCAGAATGTTGATGGGAAGATGGGCTTCTTCCAACTGCCAAGTCTTTTGGACTAAGAGGGCATCCAAGACTCTGCCCCAGCAAATAGACTGGAATTCATCATGAAAAACTTCCATGTCTTTGAGTTTTCTGAAGTTGTCGACATTCTCAGCTTGTACCACTTCCTAGGGGAGGGAGTTTCACAATTTTACTGTTAACAGCCTCAATCTAAAGTTAAATCCCCTTTATTCTAACCACAAATCATGGTCAAGTGTCCTCCTCAGGGACCTTAGAATAAAGAGTTTATTAGAGTTATTCAAGTCATCTTAGATATGTTTATACAATGTAATCATACCCCCCAAACACCTCTTCTCCAGAGTAACTTACAGTAATCTATGTAATTGATCTTAATAGCAGGGTCCTCCATCCCCTTATTAATTGTGTTGCACTTCACTGAACTCTTTTTATTTTACCAACATCTTTCCTGAGGACTGGTGACCAAAACTGAACTGCATATTTAAGATGAGGCTGAACAAGTGTTTTGTAAAGGGGTAGAATTATTGATTTATAGCTGGAATGTATGCCATTTTAAGGCATGATAGTATCTTGTTAGCTTTGTTAGCTGTGGCTTGGCATTACATGCTATTGCTAAAGCGAAATTAAACCCAAAACCAAAAATGTATTGCAGCTTACCAATCATTGGATGTGGTGGCTACATCATTTTTCTTTTCTTTGGCTTTTTCCCTCTGTTTTCACCTGGTCATCTAGCCAGTAACACACCTCCTGTATTAGTGAGACACAACTCTGGATGAAGAAGAACAGAAGGCACAGCAGATAGCAGGGAGGGTAGTGTTAAATATATTAGTTGATTTAAATACACTGAAATTGAAGTCAAACGCTAAGCTTATAATCAGTTACTGAAGTCATCTTAAGTATATTTATTCAATGCAATCATACCCCCCCCCCCCCAAGATCCTCTTCTCCAGAGAAAAATGCTGTAATCTATGTATTAGATCTTCATAGCAGGGTCCTCCATTCTCTTATTAATTTTGTTGCCCTTCACTGAACTATTTTTTCCTTGCACATGATTAGATTGTCTTTGCGATGTGAAATTTTACCACATTCACTAAGTTTCGCAAACATTCTTATGCAAACTGCAACTTCACTTGCAATGTGAACAGCTTATTTCCCTTTATTAAGTCAACCCCAGTATTTTCACTTCTGTCCCCAAGGAACCTGATCTCCCTGTCATTTAGTTTAAGCTTCTGTTTTTCTTGCATCCCCATTTTTCTCATCATTTTTCTGTTTGTTTTTATAGGTCCTGCTAGAGTCAAAAGTTACTAATTGAGGATGGAGAATACAACACATTTTGTTGCATAGACTGACTCAAAAAGGATAACCTGTCTGGAATCCTATCTGTAGATTATACTTTGACAGTCAATACAGAAGAAAATATTATCACATAACAGTTGTTTCAAAGAATCTTGAACCACAAAATACTGCCTTTGGGCATTGTGAAGCTTCTAGCAGGTTAGAAATTTTGCCTGGCATCCTATTGATTATGTTAACTGCACTTCTTATATTGCCTTGTATTTGGTAATGGGGAGATTGTTGACACGCACTGGGTACAAGTTATGCCTGTCAACTGAAAACTCTGTATATGGCCTACATGGAATTCGCCTAGCCATTTGACCATATCACAAGAGACTTTGCTTCCATGCAAAAAAAGTTTAATTTGAAAACCTTTAAAAAAATTAGAATACATTTACATTTTTTTCAGTTTTTCAAACAAACTTTAAATATAGATGGCATGCTTAGAATATACAATATAAACATCCTGTGTACCATATCTGAAGTTCCATTCTATCATTAGTTTTCCTTTGTACCAAATCAACAAATGATATTGCTGTGAATATTCAGACAAAAACACCAAGGTGTGTTTTGAGTTAGTTATCACACATTTAGCCATTGAAGCCACTCTTTTACTTAATTGCTAGAAAAGAAGATCCCATCTGGTCAGCCCTTTCAGATCATACTCTAGCTTCTGGCTGCCTTGGGGGCTACTAAACAGACTTTCTTCTCTCATTCTCAGAGAGATCACTTTCCTCCTTGCATTAACTTTAAAACTGCAGACTATAGTTTGAGCAACATTAATCTTTTTTTACATAAATATAATGAATATTCCCGCGCTACCTAACCTGAGAAAAAACGGGTTAGTTGCAGAAAACCCCGGATTTGGTCAAACACTAGCCAAATAAAATTTATATTATAAAATCAATAAATGGTGTTGCACTCTAAGTGATAATAAACAAATATATAAGTGCTAAGTGACTATGATAAAGTGCAAAATATTTAGAATAATAAACTGCAAAAAATATCGATAATAAAAATATACTTCAACAAAGCACAATGTAAACAATATACAGTCTAAAGTGCAAAGTCCTCAGAATATGGGTGATAATTTCCAATGTGCAATGAAAGTGCAAAGAGTGAAAGGGGATAGCATCCGAAACAGTGCTGTCCCAAACAGAACAAAGTGCTGGTGCCAAAAGCTTAAATATTCAGATAATTGCTGGTGAATAAAGTGCAGGAAGCAGAGTGCTGTTTTCCAACTAACACGCGGTTTTAGTGTGATGCTGAAAATAAACGGTGTTTTTCTTCGTTGTGATAACACCTCATGGGGAAATGGCTCCTTACCTTACTGCTGTAAGGTTACAGCATAAACTAGCCAATGGTGGTCCGGTGTACTGTAATAGGTCACCCTAAGGATATCCTATATATAGTAATGTGGTGTCCTGGTAGGTGGTTCTTATTGGGATATGTCTTCTTTATATAGATTATATGGCAGTGGAAATCCTCCCAAATGAACACATCAAATAATATAGAAAGAAAAAACGGGGAGTCCCAATAGTGAAGTATGTAACACTAGATGTTTATTTAAATAACAGCCAAGATGTGGTACTCACATAAAAGCAGGTAAAAAACAATAAAACAAAAAATGAGCAACGAGCTTGCGGCCTCACGTCACTTCCAGTGCCCGTGTATTTCAACGCATATCGTCACGATCACGTGACTTCATCGGGGAATGACATGTGTTAAAAAAACTTTTGCGTTAAAATGTTACATTAAAATATTTTAGGAATACTGAGTGATGTACCCCCTAATTCTTGGCTGTACCAATAAAAATCAATTATAAACCATAAAAGTATATATTCATATACAGTATACTAAACTAGACTTTCAAGATACCAAATTATCTAGTGGATATAACATAAATATTAATATTTAAATAGCATATGTACAGCTTATTTGATGCAATACTTGGATAAAAAACAAACCCAAACACTCCAGTCCCACGTCTCATATTATTATTATTATACAGGATTTATATAGCGCCGACAGTTTGGGCAGCACTTTACAACAGTAGGGCAGACAGTACAATTACAATACAATTCAATACAAAATCAGAGGGCCCTGCTTGTTAGAGCTTACAATCATATTCCAATGTATAATTTTAAAAAATCTCAAAATGTCACATATTTTAATATTATAAATATTCTTTGTACAGAGTGCTATTACAGTGCATAACAATACCAGTGCATACATAGCAATGTCTTCAGGACTATGGGATGAGTGATCAGTAAAATTCTATAGTCGCTACTCAGTGATCCCACATGGATGGAGGCACCATCCAATCTTTTATCCATGTACTGGATCAAACAAGCTGTATATATATGTGTATATATGCTCTTTAAATGTATTATTTTCAATAAAAGAATGACTTTTAAGAAATATGCCCACTAGATAATTTGCTACTTTGAAAGTCCTATTTAGTTTATACTGTATATATACTTCTATGATTGGAAACATTCCTTGGGATTATGGTAGCTGTTAAAAATTAATTTAGGCAGCCCATCTACATGATTACACTTAAAGTCAATTAAGAACCTTCTAGTAGTTTTAACATTAGAATTTTGTTTATGACGCTGAAGTTAATAGCAAACCTTCAGACCTCTGTGACACATGTACTGGTTCTTGCATTTAACACGATAGTAGCCATGAAACTACAGGCATGAGAAGCTCTTGTTGGACCCTAACCCTAAAGGGAATATTTTTGTGTTCAGATATTTGAATCTAAATGTACTGTCTAAGAGCAGGGAGCAAATTGTATCTAAATTGAACCTGGGTGGGCACTGCCAACTTCTATTCCACTGTCCAATTAGGGCCTTTATGGCCAGCAAGGGAAGCTCTAAAGTTGGAACTGTGTCAAAGTTTCCATCACCCTCCAATCAAATGAGTGGTGAAGTTGTCCCTTGGCCCAAAAAAAAAAAAAAAAAGATTTAGAATTTAAGATGAGACTTGCAAGCACTGTATGCAATTAAGCAGTATATAGATATTTTAGAAAGCTGACATTATTGTTTTACCTATGCAGAAATGATCAATTATAATGATGCTACAACTTTTATTGATTAAAGACAAAACTGAAGAAATGTGAAGAAAATGCTCTCATTGTGCTTTGGTGTGGAGTATGACTCCTAATGTCCCAGCCTTTACAAAAATCCTCTATCTATAGTTTATACTGTATCAAACATATGTATCCAAGTCTTATGCCCCATACACACGAGCGGAAATTCCGCCAGCAAAAGTCCGATGAGAGCTTTTGGTCTGAAAATGCGACCGTGTGTATGCTCCATCGGACTTTTGCTGGCGGAATTCCAGCGAACAAAAGATTGAGAGCATGTTCTCAATTTTTCGGTCGAAAAAAGTTCCGATCTTAAATTCCGATTGTCTGTACCAATTCCGACGCCCAAAATTCCTACGCATGCTCGGAAACAATTCGACGCATGCTCGGAAGCATTAAACTTCATTTTTCTCAGCTCGTCATAGTGTTGTACGTAACCGCGTTCTTGACGGTCGAAAGTTCAGCGAACTTTTGTGTGACCGTGTGTATGCAAGCCAAGCTTGAGCGGAATTCCGTCGGAAAAACCATCCAAGATTTTTCTGATGGAAATTCCGCTCGTGTGTACGCGGCATTACATAAAGGTAGTGAGAATTGGCAGATAGTTAAACCCAAGAAGTATTAATAGCTAGTCAGGGATATAGACAGGAGTTGTACTTACCATGCTTACTACATTCACCTCCAATTATCTGAATTTTGTAAAGGCCCCTCTTAATATTAAAAGGACTCTTGACTGTAACTTAATTGTGGTTATTCATATCTGCACTACAATTGGAGCAGATTTATTTACATTTATCAGATTATTGTTCTAATTACTGCAATTACAAATCTAGCTCATTACAAGGAACTATGGAGTATTTGGCATAAAAAGACCATCTATATATCCTAAATGAAAGCCTTAAAAAACAATTTGAACTCAAATAAGTAGTTTTTTTGAGGCAGAAATTGATTTATAGTTTATTGTTTGTACTCTCACTTCATAAAATGTTTAAACTTCACATATTTTCACTGGTACACCGAGCAAATCCAGTGCTATGCCTTTTACAACCCTTGCATGATTTGCTTTACACCTAAATCAAGCTAAACTGTAACAAACTGTAACAAATAACCTATATGGAAATATGTATATGGAAGGCAACAATAAATGATTAAATAATGTGTTTTGTGTCAAATGCCACAATATTATGGGCATCAGTACAGAAATGTGTAAACTTATGTGTGTTCAGGTGTGTATAAACGTAATGAAAACTGTTAAACTAAACACTTGTATAATGAACAGCAGGAAATGTAGCATTTGTGGTATATACCTGATTAAAAATACAGATGTGATGCTAGATGTTCATGTAATTTTGGTCTGTTATTTGAAAACCTCTCTCTTTGAAACAATACAGTATTTATATATAAATTACTGTGCAAAAGTAGGCAACTGTGAAGAAATGCTGTAAGAATGCTTTAAAGCAGGGGTCTCAAACTAGCGGCCCTCCAGCTGTTGTGAAACTACAAGTCTCCATCATGTCTCTGCCTGTGGGAGTCATGCTTGTAACTGTCATGCTTGCAATGCCTCATGGGACTTGTAGTTCCACAACAGCTGGAGGGCCGTCAGTTTGAGACCCCTGCTTTAAAGGGAGAACTGTACTTACCCTTCCTGTCGGGATTGCTGGAGGCATTCCACCACAAACCCATCACCCGAGCAGTACGGGGTGGCTGTTGGCCACGGCACACTGTGACATGGACAGCAGCAGCCCGGTTACTATCAATCCACAGCCAGGATATTGGTACTTTCTTCACTTGCATTCTTGAAAGTGTTTGCAGTAATTTTTTAACTAACCAGGTGTGCCAAAGGGGCTGAGGCTATTTTTGGAGTTGAGGCGTAGAACAGAGAACCCAAAATTTCCAAGCGGCTCCTTTGGGGGTGGCGCTACACCTATAAAAGGTGGAAAAGCTGAGCTGAATACACCTGTAGTAAGGGGTCACAAGTTACTGATGCTTATATTGGCCTTGAAAGGTCATGATATCTGGTAAGAGGATATCTTTACTTTAATTACATTCTGGGGAGCATAAGGTTTAACACCTACAGTTGATTTTTAAGGACATCATTTTCTTTCACAACGAGGACTTTTTGGTGTTTTTGATCTTCTTTTTCATTTCAATTATCACTAAGTTTTATGGATCACATGAATGGACTTTTATTGTTTATAAATATCTGTTTTATTTGCATATTGATTTTCATTCTCACAATAATGACAGCACAACATTTTGGTTATTTTTTCCGCTAATGGAGTTGGAGATTTGGTCAGGATCAATAATGTCCTCAATGCTGATAAATACAAGCAGATACTAATCCATCATGCATACTATTAGGGAGGCATGTGATTGGCCCCAAATTTTGTTCTGCAACAGGATGACATTAAGAACTATCTTCAGTGTAAAGAAGAACAAGGAGTCCTGAAAGCAATGGTCTGGCCCTCACATAGCCCTGATCTCAACATCATTGAGTCTGTCTGGGATTACACGAAGAGACAGAAGAATTTGAGGCAGGCTACATCCACAGAAGATTTGTGGTTAATTCTCCAAGATGTTTGAAACAACCTACCTGCTGAATTTCTTCAGTAGCTGTGTGCAAGTGTACCTAGAAGAGTTGATGATGTTGGCCATATCAAATATTGATTTGATTTGGATTTCTATTCTGTTAATTTACTTTCCATTTTGTTCATTGATAAAAAATTAAGTATTAACACTTCTATTTCTGAAAGAATTCAGAATTTACAGTATTTTCTCTACACATGCTAAAACGTTTGCAAAGTGGACATTTAGGTCCATATGTATTTGGACACAGGCCCAATTTTCACACTTTTGGCTCTGTATGCCACCAGAATAAAATTTATTTGAATTTGAAGTGCAGACTGTCAGCTTTAATTCAAGGGGTTGAACATAAATATCTAGTACAAATTCTAGGAATTACAACCATTTTTATACACGGCCCCCCCCCCCATTTTAAGGGGCTCAAATGTAATTGGAAAAAATAATATAATCATGAATAAAATGTTCATTTTTAATATTTTGTTGAGAATCCTTCACTGGCAATGACTGCCTGAAGTCTGGAACCCATGGACATAACCAAAGACTGTGTTTCTTCCTTTCTGATGCTTTGCCAGGCTCTAACTGCAGCTGTCTTCAGTGGTTCTTTGTGGAACTTTTTTCTGCCTTTAGTTTTACCTTCAGCAAGTGAAATGCATGCTCAATTGGTTTGAGATCAGGTGATTGACTCGGCCATTGCAGAATATTTCACTTCTTTTCCTTCAAAAGCTCCTGGGTTGCTTTTGCAGTGTGTTTTAGATCATTGTCAATCTGTACTGTGAAGTGCTGTCTAATCAACTTTGCTGCATTTGGCTGAATCTGGGCTGGCAGTATATCTCTAAGCTCTGCAGAATTAATCTGGCTGCTTCTGTCTTCTGTCAGATCATCAATAAACACCAATGACCCAGTGCCACTGGAAGCCATCCATGCCCATGCCAACACACTGCCTCCACCATGTTTTACAGATGACGTTGTGTGCTTTGGATCATGAGCTATTCCAAGCCTTTTCCACTCTTATTTCTTCCCATCATTCTGGTACAGATTAATCTTAGTTTCATCTGTCCAAAGAACACTTTTCCAGAACTGGTATGGCTTTTTTAGATTTTTTTTGGCAAAGTCTAATCTGGCTTTTCTATTCCTCAGGCTTTTGGATGGTTTGCACCTTGTGGTGAACACTCTGTTTTAGCTCTTGTGAAGTTTTCTCTTGATTGTAGACTTTGACAATGATACGCCCACCTCCTGGAGAGAGTCCATCGCTTGTCTGGATGTTGTGAATGGGTTTTTCTATACCATAGAGAGGATCCTACGATCATCCACCACTATTGCCTTCTGTGGACACCCAGGCCTTTTTATGTTGCTGAGCTCACCTGTGCATTCTTCTTTCCTCAGAATGTACAAAACTGTTGATTTGGCCACTCCTAATGTTGCTGCTATCTCTCTGATGGATTTGTTTCATTTTTGAAGCCTTACAATGGCCTTTTTTACTTGCATGGACAGCTCTTTTGAACACATGATGTAGGTTCACAGCAATAGATTCCAAATGCAAATACCACACTTATAATCAACTCCAGACCTTTTACCTGCTTAATTGATGAAGAAATAATGAAAGAGTAACCCACACCTGGCCATGAAACAGCTTTTGATTCAATTGTCCAATTACTTTTGGTCCCTTAAGGGTGGTGGCTATTCTTGAGCTGTAATTTCTCATCCCTTCCTCCAATTTTGATGTACATACCCTCAAATTAAACCTGAGAGTGAGTACTTTCAGCCCATATCCATTATATAACTATAGCTTGAATATGTTTTGGTAAATACCTTAAAAATCTAAAATTGTGCCTGTGTCCAACTATATGGACCTCATTATATACTGTGTGTATATATATATATATATATATATATATATATATATATATATATATATATATATATAAATTAGATTATAGTTGCAGGTGACATTTCTAATGCTTTGATACTGAAGGTAATACTTTTCTACATACAACTTCCTGTTAGCCAGGTGCTCCAATGCAGGAATAAACCAATTAACTAATAAAACAAGAGAAATTGAAGTTATAGCTCTCTGATGGTCCAGTCACTACCACACAGGTTCTCTATTAAAATAAATAAAATGATCCATTGTAAAGATGAGAGAACGTTTCTGCCCCAAGTTAAAATGTTCACAAGTTTTCTTTCATGAAGAGGACACTCTGCCTGGGACAGCTGAGAATTGAAGACCCACTGATTACTAGCAACTTTTAGATAGTAAATAAAGATGGTAAAAAATTGTATTTTTAAAATTTGGAAAAGTTTTCAAAAGCCTAACACTCTCCACTTTTTTAACTCTGTGAACATAATAGGGTTTAAAAAGTCTCCTAACTCAGTTCACAGGAACATCGGTAGCAACTAACTTTAAATTTGATGTGGATGGGGGAATTGCCTTAATTTTTTTTAATTGTATAGGCTACTGCAGAGGAAATGAATACCCATTAACACTGGATTGGTTTTAATAAAACTGTGTCCTATTTTTAAAGCATCCCTTTCAAAGTACCCTATTAATGCTTAAGGCATACAGGCTGATATCAACATAGTGTAGGGAACGTATGACCTCCAATGATCATCCTAGAGAACTTTAAAAAAAAAACGTATTGCTTTAAACACAAGGCAACTGGAAGGTCATGATGCTGATGGGTAATACAGTTGGCAAAATGTGCTAAGTTAAACTTACAAGTGAGAATGAAGTTGGAATAGATCAGTAGTGCAAATAACAGCAACTGAGAGTTGAGAGCTCCCTAAGGCCTCATTTGGGCTTTCAGCATAAGCACATTTTAAACATCCTTTACCTACAAACATTCACTAACAAACATATGTTAGCACAACAGTTAAGTTCTATTTATTATCCCAAGTGTAAACTTGGTCTTAAGTGTAGGGCTCCTATGTGTCTGTAAACAAGCCCAACATTTCTTTCTTGCCATCTGTTAATATAAGGTTATATCTTCCTTGAAATACATACTCTTAGGGGTATATTTATAAATGTTTTCACTTAAGTTTCCTACAATGTTCACTCAGAAGTTACACTTTTTCAAATTAAATCCAATTAAAAATGTGTGAAATTTTGCTGAAAACATTTATAAATAGACCCTTAATTGTATCTGATTTTTATAGTTATCTAATTAATTTAATCACAAAAGATTATCTAGATGTAATCTGAAAGAGTTATATATTTTTTTCAATTCCAAATGTATAGATTTAAAATTGTGATAACCTCAAATAAATAATTATTGTGAAATATGAAGGTCATGTAAATACTTATTTGCAATGTAACCATTTTAATGCTTACACCTTTTTCTTGTTACAAGTCTTGTACCAACATATGTTAAGATTTTTAACTTGAAATTGTCTTAAAATTGTCTTTCCCCTTTCTGTTCCACTCCAGAACTCTATTGCTGGCATGGAAGCATCTTTATGCATATCTGGAGTGCAATGCACTGGGCAATGTTGTTGAATTCTACTGTGGTTAAATGCTCACTTGTATTCAGACCCACCTTGCAACTGTTATAACAGGAAAATGGAGGTTGTTAGTACCGTGTATATCTAGAAGAATTTCTGTATCTAAGACTCTAATTAGGCTTTAATCTTTTTTTTGTTTTTTTTAATTAAGGGGCAACTGTAATTGTTTTTGGGTTGGTGTGTTATAGCTTTTTTTATTCTCACAAAATCTTTGACAAAAAAACAGTTACTGTGTGTAGCCATGATGCTGCTATCACAGAATATTATTTATTTATTTTGTACATTCACATCAGCCCCTGCCCTCAAGGAACTTACAATATAAGGTCCCTAACTCGCATTCATAGATACACATACTGGGGCCAATTTAGGCAGAAGCCAATTAACCTACCAGCATTAAGGGTTTTCTAAAGTTGGAGTACAGCAAAATATGTTTGCTTTCAGGTTGTCCCTGTCTAAATAAAACTTTATAAATATCCCTACTGAACAAGGAGGGAGTGACAGTGAAACACTAAGCTGTGTGTGTCATTTGAGCTTCAGCTACTGTACATAGCTATACAGAGGAAATAAAACTAGGAAGGGATGATGAGTCCCTCTGCTTTACTCATTTGGCTATGGGTCCTTTGCACTTAAGCTATTAAACTCTGTAAATTCTGCCTCTTTCAGCAAAGCCATCATGATTAGCTTATCCTCATGACACATCACAGGAAGCACATCACAGGAAGCACCTCCATGGTTAACAGAGGACAGAATTAAAGTTAGACTTAAAAAACTTAACATTAATAAATCACCGGGACCAGATGGCTTGCACCTGAGGGTACTTTAGGGAACTTAGTCAAGTAATTGCCAGACCATTGTTCCTTATTTTTACTGACAGTCTACTGACTGGAATGGTACCAATTGATTGGAGAAAAGCCAATGTAGCACCAATATTTAAAAAGAGCCCAAAATACATCCTTGGGAATTACAGACCAGTTAGCCTAACATCAATAGTATGTCAACTCTTGGAGGGGATGATAAGGGACTATATACAAGATTTTAGTAATGAGAATGGTATCATTAGCAGTAATCAGCATGGATTCATGAAGAATCGTTCTTGCCAAACCAATCTATTCACATTCTATGAGGAAGTGAGTTGCCATCTAGATAAAGGAATGCCCGTAGACGTGGTGCATCTGGATTTTTCAAAAGCATTTGACACAGTTCCCCATAAACGTTTACTGTACAAAATAAGGTCAGTTGGCATGGACCATATTGTGAGTACATGGATTGAAAACTGGCTACAAGGGTGAGTTCAGAAGGTGGTGATAAATGGGGAGTACTCGGAATGGTCAGGGGTGGGTAGTGGGGTCCCCCCAGGGTTCTGTGCTGGGACCAATCCTATTAAATTTGTTCATAAATGACCTGGAGGATGGGGTAAACAGTTTAATCTCTGTATTTGCGGACGATACTAAGCTAAGCAGGGCAATAACTTCTCCGCAGGATGTGGAAACCTTCCAAAAAGATCTGAACAAATTAATGGGGTGGGCAACTACATGGCAAATGAGATTCAATGTAGAAAAATGTAAAATAATACATTTGGGTGGCAAAAATATGAATGCAATCTATACACTGGGGGGAGAACCTCTGGGGGAATCTAGGATGGAAAAGGACCTAAGGGTCCTAGTAGATGATAGGCTCAGCAATGGCATGCAATGCCAAGCTACTGCTAACAGCAAACAGAATATTGGCATGCAATAAAAAGGGAACCAACTGCAGAGATAAAACAATAAATCCTGCTCTACAAGACTCTGTTCCGGCCACACCTAGAGTATGCTGTCCAGTTCTGGGCACCAGTCCTCAGGAAGGATGTACTGGAAATGAAGCGAGTAAAAAGGGTCTGGAGGGTATTAGTTACGAGGAAAGGTTGCGAGTACTGAACTTATTCTCTCTGGAGAAGAGACGCTTGAGAGGGGATATGATTTCAATATACAAATACCATACTGGTGACCCCACAATAGGGATAAAACTTTTCGCAGAAGGGAGTTTAACAAGACTCATGGCCACTCATTAAAATTGGAAGAAAAGAGGTTTAAACTTAAACTACGTAGAGAGTTCTTTACTGTAAGAGCGGCAAGGATGTGGAATTCCCTTCCACAGGCGGTGGTCTCAGCAGGGGGCATTGATAGTTTCAAGAAACTATTAGATAAGCACCTGAACGACCGCAACATATAGGGATATACAATGTAATACTGACATATAATCACACACATAGGTTGGACTTGATGGACTTGTGTCTTTTTTTTTAACCTCACCTACTATGTAACTATGTAATTAGCCTGGTAAACACATAAACAAAAGCCTAGAGCTCCACCTGTTGATTTGAAATTTGAGGTTATTATTAACTATTCATACACAGTATTTACCTGACTGAATATTGTTTATGAATGGGTAATATTTACTATTTCCAATCAGCGGATGGAGTTCTAAGCTCTTTTTCATGAAAACTTTTTTTAAGTCCTGAACATAACAAATAGTATGTACAGTAACTATATGTTATTAAATAAAATAAATAAATAAATAAATAAACAGCATTTTATGTTTCTCGTGTTCCACAGTCAAGGCTCAGAGATGACACAACCAATCTCTAAGCCTCAGCACTATCAAATGGGGTGGTGGGCCTACTTAGGCCTGTGTATGTTTTTACATCTATAAAGTCAAAATTGTCAACTATTAAGCGGCAAGAGTGAAAAGCATCAGTGGTGAGCAATCCAGTGTCAGGGTCAGCAGCATGTCTGTACCTTGAATAAAGTTTTCACCGACCAGTGATGTCATTATTGTGCGTTTTTCTTGCCCATTTGGACACCCAGTATTTTGCCAAGTATGGGCAAGTAGGGAGCACCATCTGGGGGCACGCACTGCCAGCTTCTAAAAATGTAGCTTTTGCTATGTGGTGTTTACAGCACGTTTCATTTTGAGCACTTATTTAATTATATACACCCCCAACAAAGCTCTTTCTTAGAGTGAAACATGTAGGGTAGTTTGCTTTTCTCAGCGAGTTTGGGTGCACTATCACATTTTAATACGGTATTTTGGTTGGTGGGAAGGGGTTTTATTTCTAAGTTGCTTTCATATCTCTTTATTATCAGTGGGCAGGAGTCTGTGTTTTATTGCAGTCAGGATGCTTTTTAAGTCCAGGAAGAATGGCAGTAATAGATTTAACTTAGGAGCATAGAGTAGGGTGATTTCTATCAGTTGACTAGAACCCCTATGCTTCCTTTTTGTACTTCCTTTAGTTGTTTACTGCGGTACAGACAGAGCCACTAAGAGGAAATAGGGTTCAATGGTAAATTAAGGTAGAGAGGTATCTCTCAGTTTACCCTTTCCTATAAGTAAAAAACACACATCAAACAAATCTACTTTAATAAAGTCCTAAACATTTAATAAAGTCCTAAACATAAAGTCCTAAACACCGTCACTAGGTTTCCTGGTGCGTGGGCAGGCACACCCTGTGAGAGTTAAAAATGTAAGTTTAACAAACTTTATGGATCGCCCTAAGCTGTAAATACAAAAGTTTTGGAACAGCTTTGACTTTGTTCATCCCAAATGGCAATGTCTAAGGTCTCTTTCACACAGATGGATAGAATTCAACTTTTAGCTGCAGATAGATGAAGTTATCTGCTGCACCTAAACTCACACTATGCTTTCCTATGGCCCCATTCACACACTGCATTTAGCGACGGTTTTGTTACACAGGGTTTAGTGCGGTTATAAGAAATAAATTTGACTGCATCCAGGACCGATTTAGCACAGCTATCTGTACATAGCCACAGGTAATCGCAGTGTACTATTTCACCTGCGGATAGATGCGGCAACAAGGAAATAAAAACAGGAAGCACATCAGAAATGGCAAGAAAGTTCCATCACAGCTAAACGCAGCCGCATGTAAACATACGTAAATGCTGCTAATCGCAATGTACAACTTCAAGTGATTACTGTTCCTGGAGTCTTGGAATTTCAAAATAACAACACATGCTTTTTACAGAGGCAGAACAGCCGCTCGTGTGAAAGGGGCCTAAGCCTCACTACAGGTGACTGAGACCGCAGACTGGCAGTAACTAATAGTTTCTGTTGTCATTATGATTATAAAAAAAATAAAACAAAAAGGAGTACCAAAAAGAAAAAAGCCATGAGCACAATTCATATTAACAGAATCAAAAAAATAAGATTGCTAAAGATAAGATAATGTCTATAAATATATATATGTAAATCTTAAAGTATACAATTTCAGGTGAAATTCTTAATGAAACATTTATAAACAACTCATTTTCAATTCTACAATAAAAATACATACTTTTCTTGGCTCGACAGCCTAGAAAAAATATTTAGAAAAATGGGATAAAAGAGGTGACTATGGTAGACAAATAATAAAAATAGCTGCAAAAATGCCCTGAAGTAAATATTTATTTTACAAAGACCAGGGATCACAATGGAATTCGTTGTATGTCCCTAATATCTGAGAAGATGGCATGAATATGGTAACTGTGGTCTGGAAAAGGTTGTTTTAACTTTGTGACTTTCATAAGCAATGGTTTTATGTATGAAATTATCCAGTTACATGAAAAAGTTATCATGTACACAATCCCATGCACATTTACATATATTACATTATAACTATACAGTATATTGTCTGATTCCAGTAATCAGCAGGTTTTGCTTACCTTATAAGAAACAAGTTTTGCAAAAAGGCCTCCCACTGCCTGGTAGGAAAAATGTTTTTGAAATGTTAGAAAGCTGGACACTAAAGCCCTTGAGGACAAGGTGCAAGGTCAAGGTTTTGAAAGCAGGAGAAGCAATACACATACAATGTTCATATTAGCTTGACAATACTTCTATCATTCTAAGGTTGATAAATGTGTGTGCTCATCCGTCTGTTCTTTTTATTATGTAAACATGAACCTCTCCATCTGTGCATACTGGTCACCCTGTAACAATAAAGAAAAGGCTATGATTTTTTTTTTTTTAAGCAATATCTAAACTATTACATGTAAATGTAGTCAGGTCCATAAATATTGGGACATCAACATAATTCTAATCTTTTTGGCTCTATACACCACCACAATGGATTTGAAATGAAACGAACAAGATGCGCTTTAACTGCAGACTTTCAGCTTTAATTTGAGGGTATTTACATCCAAATCAGGTGAATGGTGTACGAATTACAACAGTTTGTATATGTGCCTCCCACTTTTTAAGGGACCAAAAGTAATGGGACAATTGGCTGCTCAGCTGTTCCATGGCCAGGTGTGTTATTTCCTCATTATCCCATTTACAAGGAGCAGATAAAAGGTCCAGAGTTCATTTCAAGTGTGCTATTTGCATTTGGAATCTGTCAACTCTCAATATGAGATCCAAAGAGCTGTCACTATCAGCGAAACAAGCCATCATTAGGCTGAAAAAACAAAACAAACCCATCAGAGAGATAGCAAAAACATTAGGTGTGGCTAAATCAACTGTCTGGAACATCCTTAAAAAGAAAGAATGCACCAAAAGACCCGGAAGACCACGGAAAACAACTGTGGTGGATGACCGAATAATTCTTTCCCTGGTGAAGAAAATACCCTTTACAACAGTTGGCCAGATCAAGAACACTCTCCAGGTGGTAGGTGTATGTGTGTCAAAGTCAACAATCAAGAGAAGACTTCACCAGAGTGAATACAGGGGGTTCACCACAAGATGTAAACCATTGGGGAGCCTCAAAAACAGGAAGGCCAGATTAGAGTTTGCCAAACAACATCTAAAAAAGCCTTCACAGTTCTGGAACAACATTCTATGGACAGATGAGACCAAGATCAACTTGTACCAGATTGATGGGAAGAGAAGAGTATGGAGAAGGAAAGGAACTGCTCATGATCCTAAGCATACCACCTCATCAGTGAAGCATGGTGGTGGTAGTGTCATGGAAGGGCATGTATGGCTACCAATGGAACTGGTTCTCTTGTATTTATTGATGATGTGAGTGCTGACAAAAGCAGCAGGATGAATTCTGAAGTGTTTCAGGCAATATTATCTGCTCATATTCAGCAAAATGCTTCAGAAGTCATTGGACGGCGCTTCACAGTGCAGAAGGACAATGACCCGAAGCATACTGTGAAAGCAACGAAAGAGTTTTTTAAGGGAAAAAAGTGGAATGTTATGCAATGGCCAAGTCAATCACCTGACATGAATTTGATTAAGCGTGCATTTCACTTGCTGAAGACAAAACTGAAGGGAAAATGCCCCAAGAACAAGCAGGAACTGAACGCAGTTGCAGTAGAGGCCTGGCAGAGCATCTGGAGATGTCTATGCATTCCAGTCCGCAGGCTGTAATTGACTGCAAAGGATTTGCAACCAAGTATTAAAAAGTGAATGTTTGATGGATGATTGTTAGTTAATCTGTTCCATTACGTTTGGTCTCTTAAAAAGTGTGAGACACATATACAAACTGTTGAAATTCCTACACCGTTCACCTGATTTGGATGTAAATACCCTCAAATTAAAGCTGAAAGTCTGTAGTTAAAGCACATCTTGTTCGTTTCATTTGAAATCCAATGTGATGGTATATAGAGCCAAAAAGATTAGAATTGTGTTGCTGTCCCAATATTTATGGACTTGACCGTATATATCAATAAACAAACCAGTTACTTCTATATTTTTGCCAAAGTTTTCTCTCATCATAATACTGCATTGTTTGATTAACTAACTAGTGATATATGGTATGACACAAATCTGGCATGTTATGTTGAGAAATGTACTTACGTTTAT
This sequence comes from Aquarana catesbeiana, assembly GCF_042186555.1. Lineage (NCBI taxonomy): Eukaryota > Metazoa > Chordata > Amphibia > Anura > Ranidae > Aquarana > Aquarana catesbeiana. Next base: position 115,064,307 of record NC_133331.1, read on the forward strand.
TTATTGCAGGTACTTATATAGCGCAGTCAATTTATGCAGCACTTAACATATACAGTATCTCACAAAAGTGAGTACACCCCTCACATTTTTGTAAATATTTTATTATATCTTTTCATGTGACAACACTGAAGAAATTATAATTTGCTACAATGTAAAGTAGTGAGTGTGCAGCTTGTTTAACAGTGTAAATTTGCTGTCCCCTCAAAATAACTCAACACACAGCCATTAATGTCTGAACTGCTGGCAACAAAAGTGAGTACACCCCTAAGTGAAAATGTCCAAATTGGGCCCAATTAGCTATTTTCCCTCCCTAGTGTCAAGTGACTTGTTAGTGTTACAATGTCTCAGGTATGAATGGGGAGCAGGTGTGCTAAATTTGGTGTTATCACTCTCACTCTCTCATACTGGTCACTGGAAGTTCAACATGACACCTCATGGTAAAGAACTCTCTGAGGATCTGAAGAAAAGAATTGTTGCTCTACATAAAGATGGCCTAGGCTATAAGAATATTGCCAAGACCCTGAAACTGAGCTGCAGCATGGTGGCCAAGACCATACAGCAGTTTAACAGGACAGGTTCTACTCAGAACAGGCTTCGCCATGGTCGACCAAAGAAGTTGAGTGCACGTGCTCAGCGTCATATATCCAGAGGTTGTCTTTGGGAAATTGGTGTATGAGTGCTGCCAGCATTGCTGCAGAAGTTGAAGGGGTGGGGGGTCAGCCTGTCAGACCATATGCCGCACACTGCAGAAGCACTGCTTCTTAAAGGGGACGTACCTGTACGCCCTTTTGCCCATCCGTGCCATTCTGCCGACATATATCATCGTGCAGCGGTCGGGAATCAGTTAAATGTGAGCATTTGTTTCCCAAACATGATATCAATTTGGTATATGTATAGGCTACTATCGGCTGTTTAAAACACATTTCTCTTTTTGCAAAAAAAACAAGCAGCCTAAACAGCACTGTTGCAGATATGCAAATTAAAAAAAAATAAAAGTTAAGCCTTTATCTCCATATCCAACTTTGCCTAGAGATACAGTGACACTGTAATAGAAAAGGCAGTTGTCTTTGATGTACAGGCTGTAATGGACAGCTTTGCTTCACCTGTTGTATGCTGTTTGAGAGGCAAGATAGAGCCATCCAGTTGGAGAATATATGGGTCTCTTTATAAAGGCTTAAGCAGAGTTCTTGCATATACTCCAGAATGTATATTTTGCATATTTGCATATACTCCAGAATGTTATGAAGAGTAATCAGATGAATTGCAACTAATTGCAAAGTCCCTCTCTGCCATGAAAATGAAAAAAAAAAAAAAAAACATTTCCACTGCATTTCACCCCTGCCACAAATGGACAGGCTGACATAATTTTAGTGATTCTTTCGGTAACACAGATGTCAACATTGACGAGGACAAGGCTGGAGATCACTCTGTAATGATGATTGAGTTAGAATAACAGACTGGAAACTTCAAAAGGAGGTAGGTGCTTGAAATCATTGTTCCTCCTCTGTTAACTATGGTTACCTGCAAGGAAACACATGCAGTCACAGGCAAGGATATTGCTGATACTAACATTGCACCTAAATTAACCATTTATCAGAACAACAAGAACTTCAAGGAGAGAGGTTCAATTGTTGTGAAAAAGGCTTCAGGGTGCCTGAGAAAGTCCAGCAAGTGCCAGGACCATCTCCTACAGTTGATTCAGCTATAAGATAGGGGCACCATCAGAGCAGAACTTGCTCAGGAATGGCAGCAGGTAGGTGTGAGTGCATCTGTGCGCACAGTGTGGCAAAGACTTTTGGAGGATGGCCTGGTGTCAAGAAGGGCAGAAAAGAAGCCACTTCTCTTCAGGAAAAATATCAGGGATAGACTGATATTCTGCTAAAGGTACAGGGATTGGACCACTGAGGACTGAGGTAAAGTCATTTTCTCTGATGAATCCCCTTTCCGATTGTTTGAAGCATCCAGAAAAAAACTTGTCCAGAAAAGAAAAGGTGAGCGCTACCATCAGTGTCATGCCAATAGTAAAGCATCCTGGGACCATTCATGTGTGGGGTTGCTTCTCAGCCAAGTGAGTTGGCTCACTCACAATTTTGCCTAAGAACACAGCCATGAATAAGGAATGGCACAAAAACATCCTCCGAGAGCAACTTCTCCCAACCATTCAAGAACAGTTTGGTGATGAGCAATGCTTTTTCCAAGTATAATGGTGCACCTTGCCATAGGGCAAAAGTGATAACTAGGTAGCTTGGGGAACAAAACGTTGAAATTTTGGATTCATGGCCAGGACACCCCCTAGACCTTAATCCCATTGAGAACTTGTGGCCAATCCTCAAGAGTCGAGTGAACAAAAAAACCCAGACGAATTCTGACAAACTCCAAGCATTGATAATGCAAGAATGGGTTGCCATCAGCCAGGATGTGGTCCAGACGTTGATTAACAGCATGCCAGGGTGAATTGTAGAGATCTTGAAAAAGAATGGTCAACACTGCAAATGCTGACTCTTTGCATAAACTTAATGTAATTGTCAATAAGAGCATTTAACACTTATGAAATGCTTGTAATTATACTTCAGTATACAATAGTAACATCTGACAAAAATACCTAAAAACACTGAAGCAGCAGACTTTGTGAAAATTAATATTTGTGTCATTCTCAAAACTTTTGGCCAGGGCTGTATGTTAACTATAAAAATAAGCTTATCTTATTTACTACCCTTTGGTCTGCTAAACATACAGTTTGAACAATTCTGTCATATCTGTTCAAGAAATGCAACACATGCCTGTTGACTATGTAAGAAATCCAGAGTTGTCTTTTGCACTCTTCCTATGTTATCTCAAGCAGTCAAATTAGCCCTTTTGGCTTTCGTCTTGAAGTACAGCATAATTGGTATCTATATTGTAGGGATGAGGACCATTTAGGAACAATACAAAATTGGAATAGAGTCCTATTCAACCAGAGCAACACAGGAATAAATTCAAGGGAAAGATGTATAGTTCAGACATTTAGCTAAACAGTTTAGCATGAAACCACCTCTTGCCATTACCGATTTTAGTATGGATGTATACATGTGAAAACCTCAGTCAATGCCGCTCCTTGGGCTATACGCACTGACATATCCACCCCCCCCCCCAAGAGGGCTTAATCATAGGGGTCTAGGTTTACTTAAACAGTGGTACACACTCTTGTTAGTGAATGGGACAAGTGTCTTATCCTAATATGCCCCTACTTGTCTGACAAAATCTCATAACCAGCAATGATGGGATGTGTTCTTGCCTTCTGCAACTAGTCAGGTTCTATGTGGCTAGTAAAAAGAAGTGACCAAGACTGCTGACTGATAACAGTCAGCAGAAGCAGAGTACAGAGAAAGTTATTAGCAAACACTGTTCTAATTTCTCTCTGTGGACTACAGAACACTCCTCCTCCTAAAACACTTTCTGTCCTGGGTTGACAAATACACTATGGGGGTATAGATACACTATGTTGAGTGAGTAGTGTAATCTCAGGAAGGGAACTATTTTACTGACAGGATCACCAAATTGGTTTAGTTAGGTTTTAAATTATATTAATAATATTTTATAAGATTAGACAGGGTAAAAGAAAATTAAGCTATCACACTGGATATACAGAATGTAAATCAAACATAATGAACATGAATGATTGCCAACCCAGGAGTGTGAGAAATGAACACAAATGAGGTTATTTGTAAAGTCCTATCTGAAGAGGGTTATCGCTAAACAAGGGGGCGCAGTGTATTTTCAGCAGAAATTTAAGACAATTCTTTGTTACGAATGTTTTCAACATTTATCACTTGAAAGACGTTCCTGAGTGTTAAGTAACAGGAAGCATAGCATTCCTCATTCCTCTTCAATTACCTCATCCAGCTGGACCCAAAATATCATTCTTCTGAGGACACAAATTAGTCATTTTCCCAATGACATACTGTGTCAGATAAGGTTTTCTTTGCTTACTGGAGAGAGGAAGTGGGACTTGTGACAGCAGTAAAGTATTATGTCTGCATGACACGAGACTGTTGTTTAACATGTCAAAGAACTACACATTAATTTTAACAGAAATTTAAAACAAATGCACATTTCTGATGTTACTGTAGATAAAATATAATGAACACCCTAATAATGTATAACAGAACATATTTGAATGCATTTAAATTACAAATGTATAGTAGGAAACAACTGACAAAGTAAAGAAAGCCATACTATTCCATGAAAAATATGTATAAATGTAATTTTCTAAAATAAAGTAAAAATGTTTTAAAATTCATCATAACAAATGCTAACAAGAGTTGATTTAATCATTTTAACAGAAAAAAGACTAGATCCGGGTATGTGCACCACCTTAAAAGAGGATACGATAATAAGAGAAAGCAAACCTAATACATTTTTTCAAACCCTCCATATATATATAAAAAGGAAAGTGATGGTGCTGATGTAAACTTACCATGGTGGCTCAACACTGATATGGTCTAGAACCAGTTCCCAAAAACATTTGAATAAAGCATGTGGACCAGATGGCTTACACACAGAAGTCATCAAAAAATGTAGTTCAGTTCTTTTCTTAAGTTCTTCTCCTCATATTGTAGGAAAGACATTTCTTGTATTAGTAAAGGGCCACATACAAGGATAGTTGCAGGAATTTTTTTATCCTGGGCAATAGCCAGCATAGCTTTATCACTGACATTTTTTTTAAATAAATACTTTAATTCTCTATGAGTAAAAAAGCAGAAACTTAGACAATGGGGTGGCTGTGGTTTCTTCAAATTGTATACTTTGTTAAAGTATTTACTTAGAAATAGCTAAATGTCTACATTAATATCAATTTGTTTAGATGACTCATTGTATATTGATAGTAAACTGGCTTAAACCTAACCTCTAGTCTTGCTCAGTTGTACAGGCTTCCAACCTGTACTCAGATTGCTTATTCTGATTTTACAGCTTCTGACAGTGGAGATTAGAAGCTGCAGCAAGTCAGATAGAGCCCATCTCATTTCCTGGCTGGAGGATGTCAAGCATCGGCCAGACTTACTCTCTCTGGCCCCCCTCATTCACTTGATTTCAGTTCTTTCAATTATGAAGTCTTGGCATCATATGTGGCCATTACTTGGGAAGTCTCCTGTTTTCAGAAAGCTATGCAGAGACCCTTTCACTAGCCATGATATCATTGGGTCCAAAATAAGGTAATTAAAAATAGAAAGGTTTTAATTTGAGTTTCCATTAGCATGCATTTATGAAGGTAAGGAGGCTAACCCAGGGGAAAACAAAATATGATCATATTATAATTCATCTTTAAAGATCACAGTCAGACAGTTGTGTTTCACATACTAAATCAGGGGTATTTTCTGAATACAGTGGGCCTCAGTGCAAGATCATAAGTTGGGCCCCCTTCCTCAAGAAAAGAAATTGGCACATGTTTAAGTATTAGGATTAGAAAATGTAGATGACTCTTCTTATTACAATTTATTATTATTTATGTATGTTCCAATTAAACTGACTATTGTGTCATTCTCATAATGAAATTATGACAATGCTTAAAGTTGTGCTCAAGTATTTTGCTATATGTGTTAGATAAATGAAATGTAAGACTCAGCATTTGTAATGTAGGGAAACAATTGAACTTAAACTGCCCACTAAAATAAGTCCATGTGGTATAAAACCTATAGCACTAGCCAAAAGGCATTCCTGGCACTGAGCTGAGTGACAGGCAGTAGAAGTAGAGAACTATTGATGCAGAGGACACATGGAGGAAGCCACTGAGGAAATAGAAGCTCGATTCACATGGTCCTGGGGTAAGCACTGCCTCAATTTGTTTGTGACTTGCTATATGTAGCAAGAGGGAAGAATACATTTGTCTCCTCAACATGTGTTTTATGTTGCAATATACAGTGTCCTGTCTTTTGTCTTAATGGTTCATTATAAATCCTACACAATGCCAGTGACTTTATTAACCATAAACATTATGCTGGGATTTAAGGACCCTAAACAAGAAATTCCAAAATTAAATGAAAATCTCAAAATATCCTAAAACAAAAGCCTACTGTTTTTTGTAAAGGAAAGCCTTGCAGAAAAAAAATAGTTTACCCTAAAAAGGTCCTACCAACATCCAATACAAACTTTAACCCTCAAATAAATGAAACCCCCAAAAAATGCCACCTGAAACAAAGGTTCACTTTTTTTAACCGCTTCAATACCCGGCCTGGGTGGACGTCATTTGACGGCCTCGGCTTTCCGCCGCTACTGCGGGACCCCGGGGGCCCGCAGAGCGGCGATCGGGGTACCGTTGTGTCCCTCAGGACACAGCCGTTCCCTGATGGGGGTATTGAAGTGGCGGCGGGCAGCGGCGGAGCGTCGGTAACGGCGGATGTCAATGCAGAGCGGCATTGGGAAGCGGCGTGTATTGTGCCGGTTCCGGCGGATGCAGAGCGGTGATCGGGGCGGTGATCGGGGCTGAGGCTTTTCCCCTGGATACAGCTCAGCCCCGATCACTGTAGCCAATGACATGGCTCTTCATCACATGACCGGCTGTGTCCAATCACAGCCGGTCACTAATGTAAACAGCACTGTGAGTAACTGCTGTTGCTGGGCTCTTCTCCTCACACACCGATCCAGTGTGAGGAGAAGAGATCAGCTAACAGTGAGTTACCACATATGTACTACTGTGCCCAGATCGCCCCTCCTAAATAAAAAGAGTACCTGTCACCTCAGAGTACCTGTCACCTCAGAGTACCTGTCATCTCAGAGTACCTATCACCTCAGAGTACCTGTCACCTCAGAGTACCTGTCACCTCAGAGTACCTGTCACCTCAAAGCACCTGTCATCTCAGAGTACCTGTCATCTCAAAGTACCTGTCATCTCAGAGTACCTGTCCATCAGGAGTACCCACCACCTCATCACCTGCCACCAGAGTACCCGCCACCTCATCACCTGCCACCAGAGTACCCACCACCTCATCACCTGCCACCAGAGTACCCGCCACCTCATCACCTGCCACCAGAGTACCTGCCACCTCACCACCTGCCACCAGAGTACCTGCCACCTCACCACCTGCCACCAGAGTACATACAGCCAGTCAGCCACTATGTCCAGAAAGGTGTACAAACCAGAAGAGGCATACCAGATACTGAGTCTGACCGATGAGAGCAACGGGGAGCTCTCACCGCTCAGTTAAGATTCTGGTTCTGATTCGGAATATGAGCCCCCCGAAGGCAGCACATCAGGATCCGAATCAGAGGAGGAAGTAGTCCGTCCAAAAAGACGACGGTCTGAACACCAGGCAGCTACCAGCAGTGCCAGTGGCGGTAGACCCCAGGAGGAGGGGCCCAGTACAAGCGCTGCTAGACCCCAGGAGGAAAGGCCCAGCACAAGTGGACGCCAAAGAAGTAGGGCCCAAACCCATCTTCCAGATTCCTTGGCAAACCCATTGTGGCTGCCTTCTACCACAGGGTCAGCCACGATCCCCCCTTTTACAGCACAGCCGGGTGTGCAGGTCAACACTGCAGGATTTTCACAAACGGATTTTTTTAATTTATTTTTCTCTAACGAATTGATTCAAGGCATCGTGGACCAAACTAATCTCTTTGCCCAACAATTTATTGCAACCAACCCCATGCCCGCCCTTTTGAGTGGAGACCGCTAACAGTAGTGGAGCTAAAATTGTTTTTAGGCCTAACCCTGAACATGGGGCTTACAAAAAAAATGAAATTCATAAGTATTGGTCGACCAAACCCATCCACCATATGCCAGTTTTTTCATCAGCCATGTCCAGGTCCCGATACGAAATCATAATGCGCTTCTTGCATTTCAATGACAACTCACAGTGCCCCCCCGAAATCACCCAAACTTTGACAAACTATATAAAGTTCACCCCCTAATTTATTTTTTTTCCCAGAAGTTTGCCGAAGTTTATGTCCCTGAAAAAAACATATCTGTGGACGAATCCCTGGTGCATTTCACAGGCCGGCTGGGAATCAAGCAATATATCCCCAGTAAGAGGGCGAGGTGTGGCTTGAAGCTTAACAAGCTTTGTGAAAGTGCCACCAGTTATGTGTACGCATTCCGCCTGTACGAAGGCAAAGATTCCCAGCTCCAGCCCCCTGAGTGTCCCTCGTACATGGGAATAAGTGGGAAAATTGTTTGGGAGTTGGCATTCCCACTCCTCCAAAAGGGGTACCATATTTATATGGACAATTATTATACGAGTTTGCCCCTTCTCCGCCACCTATATCTCAAACAAACTTTGGCCTGTGGTACAACTAGAAAAAACTGAAAGGGCTTCCCACAGTGTCTTGTCACCACAAACATTCCAAGGGGGGAATCGACAAGCTTGAGGAACGAAGAAGTGTTGGCTGTGAAGTGGAGGGATAGAAAAGACGTGTACATCATGTCCACCATCCACGATGACACCTCGGTAGAACTTCACAGAAGACACGGTACCGTTCGCAAGCCTACCTGTATCACTGAGTACAATAAATACATGGGGGGGGGTGGATCTAAACAAGCAGTTGTTGCAGCCCTATCTTTCAACAAGAAAATCCTTATTCTGGTACAAAAAACTCGCAATTTACTTTTTTCATTTGGCCCTTTTAAATTCTTTCATAATCTACCAAAAATCCACAGAAACACCCACCACCTTCATAAAGTTTATTAAAGACATTGTCACTGCCCTGATTTATCAGCAAGTATCCCCCCCAGAAAGCATTCACTCCGATTCTGTCAGCAGACTACATGAGCACCATTTCCCGGACCATATTCCACCAACAGGATCCGGAAGACGACGCCAAAAAAAATGTCGGGTGTGCACCAAAAAAAGAATTAGGAAAGATACCAGCTTCCATTGTACCGACTGTCCCTCCCAACCTGGCCTTTGCATCGGAGAATGCTTCAGGCGATATCACACTCTGGAAAATTATTAGTCCATATTTCTAATACTGCCATTTCCCCATTTTTAATTTCTGTCCTGAATATTTCCCTTCCTCAACCAACCATATCATTGCCTTCCATGTGAACCGACCCTGGCCTGTTTCTCAACTATGCCTCTGCCTACCGTCTGCATTGTTTTTCCGCCATGTTTTTGCCTTTCACGTTAACTGACTCTGGACTGTATCGACTATGCCTCTGCCTACCGTCTATTTCTGCCTTTTACCTGCACTGACCTCGGCCTGTTGACCATGTTTTTGCCTGCCCCTTGGATTGATCTTTAACCCTGCTACACAGGGGTCTTACATATGTGAGGGGCTCCAGAATAGTGTTCGGAGTTCAGAAAACCAGTTTTTTTTTCTGTGTTCCCATAACAGGGTCTGGTTGCCCGGAGGCTTCAAAGCGATTTGGGTGGGAGAAGCCTCTACCCCTGTCCCCATTCTTTCCTGACCGATGCCCTAAGCTTGATGGTACTGCCTGCTCCCTGGACAAATACTCTGGCTGTGCTGACCATACCTCTGCCTGCTGCATGTACTAACTATGGACAGTATTCCTGCCTGCTGCATGGACGATCCTTTGATCCTTTTGCTGCTGCTGACCACATCCCTGCCTTCTATCTGGACTAATGCTTTGGCTGTGCTGACATCTCTACCTGTACTGACTATTCCTGCCTGCTGCCTGTTTTGCTGTCGCTGTCCACGTTCCTGCCTGCTGCCTGGACCAATGCTCTTCTCTGTGGACCACTGCACTACTAAAACTGCAGGTAATCTTTTCTTTACCCTTTACTCAGCAGAATGTATTTTGGTTTGTAATTGGTATGTACAGTATATGCTATGTGTTAGAAATATGAAGGGCCTTCAACAATGTGATAGGTTGGCAGGAATTTGTGTGTAATGTATGCTCCTAGAACAACTGACAGTGCTACTTGGATGTTGGGCCTCTGTATGTGGCCAGACTATGTAAAAGTCTCACACATGTGGTATCACCATACTCAGGAGGAGTAGCAGAATGTATTTTGGGGTGTCATTTTTGCTATGTACATGCTATGTGTTGGAAATATCTTATGACTGGACAACTTTGTGTAAAAAAAAAATGCATTTTCGTTTTTTTTCCACAGTTTCCAAAAACTTTGGGAAAAAAATGAACCATTCAAAAGACTAATTATGCCTCATAGATTATACGTTGGGGTGTTAGCTTTCCAAAATGGGGTCATTTTGTGGGCGTTTCCGTTGTCCTGGTGCTCAAGGGCCTTCAAAATTGTAATAGGTGGTTGAGAAATGAGATGTGTAATTTATGCTCCTAGAATGCCTGGAGCTGCTACTTCAATGTTGGGCCTCTGTATGTGGCCAGGCTGTGTAAAAGTCTCACACATTTGGTATCGCCACACTCAGGAGGAGTAGCAGAATTTATTTTGGGGTGTCATTTTTGCTATGTACATGCTATGTGTTGGAAATATCTTATGAATGGACAACTTTGTGTAAAAAAAAATGGTTTTCATTTTTTTCCAAGGTTTCCAAAAACTTTGGGAAAAAAATGAACCATTCAAAAGACTAATTATGCCTCATAGATTATACGTTGGGGTGTTAGCTTTCCAAAATGGGGTCATTTTGTGGGCGTTTCCATTGTCCTGGTGCTCCAGGGCCTTCAAAATTGTAATAGGTGGTTGAGAAATGAGATGTGTAATTTATGCTCCTAGAATGCCTGAAGCTGCTACTTCAATGTTGGGCCTCTGTATGTGGCCAGGCTGTGTAAAAGTCTCACACATTTGGTATCGCCATACTCAGGAGGATTAGCAGAATGTATTTTGGGGTGTCATTTTTGCTATGTACATGCTACGTGTTGGAAATATCTTATGATTGGACAACTTTGTGTAAAAAAAAATGCGTTTTCATTTTTTTCCCACAGTTTCCAAAAGCTTCGGGAAAAAAAAAATGAACCATTCAAAAGACTAATTATGCCTCATAGATTGTATGTTGGGGTGTTAGCTTTCCAAAATGGGGTCATTTTGTGGGAGTTTCCATTGACCTGGTGCTCCAGGGCCTTCAAAATTGTGATAGGTTGTCATCATATGAGATGTGCAATTTATGCTCGTAAAACGCCTGACAGTGCTAGTTGGATGTTAGACCTCTGTATGTGGCCAGGCTGTGTAAAAGTCTCACACATGTGGTATCACTATACTCAGGAGGAGTAGCAGAATGTATTTTGGGGTGTCATTGCAAGTATGCATGTGCTGTGTGAGAGAAATAACTTGTTATTATGACAATTTTGTGCAAAAAAAAAAAATTTCCAAGAATTGTGGGAAAAAATTACAACTTCAAAAAACTCACCATGCCTCTTACTAAATACCTTGGAATGTCTGCTTTCCAAAAAGGGGTAATTTGGGGGGTATTTGTACTTTCCTGGCTTGTTAGGGCCTCAAGAAATGAGATAGGCCTTCAGTACATCAGGTGTGATCAGATGTGATCATTTTTCAATGATTTGCACCATAGCTTGTAGACTCTATAACTTTCACAGAGACCAAATAATATACACTAATTTGGGTTATTTTTACTAAAGATATGTAGCAGTATACATTTTGGCCCAAATTTATGAAGAAAAATTACTTATTTGCAAAGTTTTACAATAGAAACTAAAAAAAAGTGTTTTTTTTTTTCAAAAATTTCTCTCTTTTTTTGCTTATATTGCAAAAAATAAAATAACCAGCAGTGATTAAATACCACCAAAAGAAAGCTATGTTTGTGAGAAAAAAATGATAAAAATTTGGTTTGGGTACAGTGTAGCATGACTGAGTAATTGTCATTCAAAGTGTGAGAGCGCTGAAAGCTAAAATTTGGTCTGGGAAGGAAGGGTGTATAAAAGCCCTGTATTGAAGTGGTTAAGGGGAGCCTTGCTGAAAAAAAACCAAAAAAAAGCGGACTTTCAGTCATTTTTTTAACTTTCCATCTATTAAATCTTTTGCCCTTGTTTTAACTTTGGATAGTAAAACATTTTTTTTTGCCAGTAAATACCTTATACAGCCCACTTCCTGTTTCTTGTTTAGTAAAAAGCCTAGGCTTATGACATCATGCACAGCTCTCTCTCTCTCACTATTATGACAGTTTGCCAGGAAGGATGAGTCATATGAGGGCCAATGAGAGCTGCAGAGAACAGTGCAGCAGCTTCAGCTGCCCACAGTTAAAAGGGTTGCAGTAGAGGGAGATTTCTGCAGCATATTTGGCAAGTACAGAATCACAGTATACAGTAAATAAAATAATATGCAAAGTGGTTGAATGGAAGCTTCAGAATGGCAAAGATGTTTTTATTACAAATTACAGTATGTGAGCAGACTGCGGTTCCTCTTTAACCTAAAATAAAGGCCTTATCAGCATACAATTAAAACACTTAAAAAAAAAAAAAAGTGGCTATGGACAGGACAGCAGCTAAATGTGACTGAAGACAACAAATCAACCACAAAATAAAATTAAAAACAAATAAGCCACGTTAATAAGAACAATCAAAAAGGCAGCAAAGTGACAAATGCCCCAAAAGCAATCAGAATTAAAGTTTCCTAACTGACCCTATTTTTTTTCCAAGCAGTTTGTCAGCTTTCTCTATGCTTTCTCTGCAACAGCTTCCCATACACTAATACTATAGCTGTTCTGTGCCCACCTTTTTATGGTGATGGGGCTGACATATAACAAAGCCCCCATTATTGACTCTTCTTAGCCAACTGATCTAAAGGACATTGCAATGCATGATGATTACAGTTAATTCAGATGGGCAATTTCCTGCACTAGATTGGGTTCATCATGAATCTATGGTATACAGGGTTTACCTCGAACCCAGGGTAGACCAAAACCCATAACTCATCTGTAAAAATAACATATGCTCTATAACATGCTATGGAATCATATGAAAATTTACAACCATTTTTTTCATTAGAGATTGTTTACAAAAATTTTTACTATATGCAACAAACCTTTATAAAACAACATTGTAGCAAATATTAAAAAATAAGACCAACAGCAAGGCAATTTTTAGAGCAGAGTGAATAAAGGAAAAGCTCAGACATAAGAGAGGTGTTTTGTTACACTAAAAAAAAGGGTATTTTCCTAGGGACACCTCATAAAAAAATTGACTAGCAGCAAGGTGATAGTTTCACCGCTTGCCGACCAGCCGCCATCATTATACACGTTCCGACCTGCAGCACGGCGCGGTAGGCTCCTTTAAGCAGGATAGCAGGCACACGCCTGCTGCCCTGCGGGGGTGCCGATGCTCATGGTCGACGGTCGCGATGATCGGCATCCATGAGCGATTGCGGGCACGAGAGGCAGAACCGGGGTCGTGTGTAAACACACAAATCCCTGTTCTGTTCTGTGAGGAGAGACAGATCGTGAGTTCCTAATAACTAGGAACCACAATCTGTCATGCCCTCTAGTCAGTCCCCTCCCCCTACTGTTAGAACACACAGTCAGGGAACACAGTTGATCGCCCCCTTGATCGCCTCCTAATGTTAACCCCTTCCCTGCCAGTGACATTTATACAGTAATCAGTGCATTTTTATAGCACTGATCTCTGTATAATTGTCAATCGTTCCAAAAATGTGACAAAAGTGTCCAATATGTCCGCCATATTGTCGCAGTCACAATAAAAATCATAGATCACCGCCATTACTAGTTAAAAAAAAAATAATAATAAAAATGCCATAAATAAATCCCCTATTTTGTAGACGCTATAACTTTTGCGCAAACCAATCAATATACGCTTATTGTTTTTTGTGTGTGAATGCGCTGCTCCCATCTATACACCCTTTACAATATTCATATACCCTACCTATTATTTGAAAACCTCATCTTAAATACAACACATTAGACCAAAATCATATAAACAATCCGATGACATATATCACATATGTAACAGAGTCCCCAGATATATGCTTGCAAATCTTCTATCAATTGCCGTGATTGGCGTGCTCCTGTGTTCCTTCAATATACATAAAGTGACTGTGTGCTCCACCACCACCTGTGAGATTGGCCACTCACCAGATATTTCTTTGATATTACACCTTTGGTTCATTCATGGGATAACCACTCCACTTAGGGAAAAAACCTCTTCAACGGCTATCATTGGACCTTATTGTTCCTCATATGAAATATGGATAAAACGATCATCGCACAATAACGTTTTAAAACTATTTATTGTGTAAAAACAAAGACAGACTGTGCACTCACATTTACAAGTGCCCTCGAGCCGGCACAGAGCTTATCCAGCAGTTAGGGACGGGTAGGAACTATAGCCTGGTTCGCCTATGTGGAAGCTTCCTGATGACGCATACTATGATGCGAAACGCGTAGAGGCTGCTGGGAGTTTTTTGTACCCACGTGATCGGGAACGGTCGTGGTTGGTGAGGACGCGAACGGATACGAGGGGTGGAACACAAGCGGAACACGGAGGTCGCACAGCACACATAGGCGAACCAGGCTATAGTTCCTACCCGTCCCTAACTGCTGGATAAGCTCTGTGCCGGCTCGAGGGCACTTGTAAATGTGAGTGCACAGTCTGTCTTTGTTTTTACACAATAAATAGTTTTAAAACGTTATTGTGCAATGATCGTTTTATCCATATTTCATATGAGGAACAATAAGGTCCAATGATAGCCGTTGAAGAGGTTTTTTCCCTAAGTGGAGTGGTTATCCCATGAATGAACCAAAGGTGTAATATCAAAGAAATATCTGGTGAGTGGCCAATCTCACAGGTGGTGGTGGAGCACACAGTCACTTTATGTATATTGAAGGAACACAGGAGCACGCCAATCACGGCAATTGATAGAAGATTTGCAAGCATATATCTGGGGACTCTGTTACATATGTGATATATGTCATCGGATTGTTTATATGATTTTGGTCTAATGTGTTGTATTTAAGATGAGGTTTTCAAATAATAGGTAGGGTATATGAATATTGTAAAGGGTGTATAGATGGGAGCAGCGCATTCACACACAAAAAACAACACTTTTAATCCTTTTCTATGAAAGGTTTTCTGAATGCAGCAGCCAAAAAATCACTATTAAATTGATTGTAACTATTGGTTTTGCGCCGGTGACACACACATACTAATATACGCTTATTGCGATTTTTATTACCAAAAATATGTAGAAGAATACATATCGGCCTAAACTGAGAAAAAAATGAGCTTTTTTTAAAAAAAAAAAAAAATTGGGGATATTTATTATAGCAAAAAGTACAAAATATTGTGTTTCAATTTTGGATGTCAATTTTGTTTGGGTACAGCGTCCCATGACTGCGCACTTGTCAGTTAAAGCGACGCAGTGCCGTATCGCAAAAAATGCTCTGGTCATTGAGCAGCCAAATCTTCCGGGGCTAAAGTGGTTAACATATGCATATAGAAAAGTATAACCAGGCAAGTGTGTCTTCTATAATAAAAATTACAGTGTCTTATATCCAATACACCTATTTAAAAAAATGGAATTGGTTCTAAAGGCTTAAAGGTTTTTACAGTTTTGCATTTTATGCATTATGGAAAAAAACCTTCCAGTATCCGTTACCCCCAGCCCCCCTACATGCTTACCTGGCTTTTCTTTTAATTCAGCATTGTGCCCAAGAGCAGCGTAATTGCTTTCTCTCTATCTCCTCACAAGCACAGAGGCAGCAGCAGGAGCCATTGGCTCTTGCTGCTGTCAATCAAATCATGCGAGGTAGAATTGGGGCCTGAGTCACTCTGTGTGTGTCTATGGACTGTACATCTGCCCCCATAGCAAGCACTTGCTTTGGTGGCAGACCCAGAACAGTAGGAGCCAATAGCCATCGGGGGACCCCAGAAGAGGAGGTTTGGGTCTTTTCTGTGCAAAACCATTGCACAGAGCAGGTAAGCATAAAATAATGTTATTTTAATTATTAAAATGGCTTAATTAAAATTGTAAGCAGCGGCAAGGCAGTATGTAAGCTGCTCAAATAGGTCAAAATATATAAAAATATATAAAGAAATACAGCGCTGTCAGCAAAAACTTAGAGACATGCAAAACAAAATTTGCTGTCTAAATGCGTAATTAAGCTGCAGTTATAAAATATGGGATACCCACATTAAACAAGATATTAGAAAAAAACTGCGCTAAATAAAACAAAACTCAGTGTATGCACACATATTGTTTAAGTCCGTCCAAAACAAATACACAGGTATCAGATTGTCAATCTGTATAGAGTCCACAAAAGGTATGTATCCAAATCTTCAATCAAGGTGACAACACACTTAGAACCACCGCAGAAATAAGTGTAGAAGATAGGACAGTCCTCCACCTATGAACCAACTGCCTCTTACCAGCTCCCTCGATCTCTGGTAAGGAGATCAAATGCGCTTTTTAGCTTATGACCCAGCTACAGGATACAATGAGTGGAACACCAGGTAAATTCTCCGTGTTTTCTTTAAATATGTCTCATCAGCATATCCATAGGCCTGATTCCACCGCTACCAGTCTCCTCCTTCTCTCTGCCGTCCTTCTACAGGGTGATGTCATCAACCTGGTCCCGCCCCTTCCGGAGGTGCACATGTGATTTGAGTAACGGATGGAGATAACGGATGTTACTCAAATCACATGTGCACCTCCGGAAGGGGCGGGACCAGGTTGATGACATCACCCTGTAGAAGGACGGCAGAGAGAAGGAGGAGACTGGTAGCGGTGGAATCAGGCCTATGGATATGCTGATGAGACATATTTAAAGAAAACACGGAGAATTTACCTGGTGTTCCACTCATTGTATCCTGTAGCTGGGTCATAAGCTAAAAAGCGCATTTGATCTCCTTACCAGAGATCGAGGGAGCTGGTAAGAGGCAGTTGGTTCATAGGTGGAGGACTGTCCTATCTTCTACACTTATTTCTGCGGTGGTTCTAAGTGTGTTGTCACCTTGATTGAAGATTTGGATACATACCTTTTGTGGACTCTATACAGATTGACAATCTGATACCTGTGTATTTGTTTTGGACGGACTTAAACAATATGTGTGCATACACTGAGTTTTGTTTTATTTAGCGCAGTTTTTTTCTAATATAAGGTCAAAATATATAAACACAAGGAAGGTTTTTTCTTTTTTTTAAAGCACCATGATGCCAGTCTGCATGTATCTAAGGACCACAACCTGAGAATCATTCTGCCGCAAAGTCCATCACTTCTTTCAGGGTGCACTGATGAATACCAGATGGCTCCTTAGACTGTGCTCCTGAGGTCTTTGGAAAATTGGCCATTGGGAAACAGCTGCACCTGCAGCAGATACAATTAAAAAAGACCCACAGTGCAGAACCCATTCTATTTGTTGCCTATTCAAATGCTCACATATTGTACTAAAGCTAGCTACTTCCTACCACATTAAGACCAAAATGTATGCTGCTACATTTAAAAAAAAAAAATAAATAAACAATTAAAAAATAAATGTACGTTGTATATTATTTAGTCTGTGTGAAAGTTATAACATCTACAAACTATGCTATATATATATTCAAAATATATTAACCCTGATGATCTAACCGCATCTCATTTCTTGAGACCCTAAATACTAGTCGAAATACCCCTAGAATGGCCCATTTTAGGAAAGTAGATACTCATTTCATAAGAATGCTGAATATGTCGAGTATTTGGAGTTGCAATTTTTGCCACAATGTTTTGGAAAATTAAGGTAAATACAATTTGATTTTATTTCACAAAGTTGTCATATTATCAAGTTATTTCTCACTCATGCAAAGGCATACATACAATTACACTCCAAATCACATTTTTTAACTACTACTGAGCACAGGGATTCTACATGTGTGGGACTTTTTTTGTTGCCTAGATGCATAGAGGGGGAATCCAAGGAGAATCTTCAGGCTTTCAAGGTGCATAAATAATGCATCTGATTTGCTAGCTACACATTTTGTGAGTACCAGGACAAGAGAAACACCCACAAAGTGGCCACATTTTGCAAAGTAGACCCTCCAATGTATTTATTAGATGCTAATCACTGAGTTGCTATAAGTAAAAAAAAAAAAAAAATGTCCTCTTGCCCTCAGGAGTCAACTGTCCTGCCATTGAGATTAAATTTACACTATATGTGGTGGCAGACGTTTCACTGTAAGGTAAAACATCTGTCACTGCAGGGACACATGGGACAATAGTTTCCTACGTGCCCAACTCTCATTATAATGCAGCCTATGGCTGCGCTTAAAAATGCAGACATGCTGCAATTTATCACAGTGCACCATGCCGAATCGCACAGCAATGTAGAGTACACCTCCTTCTGAAAAATGCTAATCTCCTGACTGTCATGGGCCTGAATACATTCTGGGCCACCAATATAAAACAACAACACAGCTAAGGTCAGAACTCTTGATCCTTGCTCTATTTTAGTGACTTAAAATATTGAACCACTTAGGACAACATAACAGTCAACTAACTAACATTTTAAGGAGAGTTTGCCATTGACAATCAACGTGTTTTCTCAGCACAGGCTGCCTTTAAAGTGGTGGTAAAGGTTTGCTTCTTTTAAGTAAAAATAATTTGTGCAAGGGTTTTGTACAGAGCAGCCCTGATCCTCCTCTTCCGGAGTCATTTGTCGCCACTCCTGGCTCCTCCCCTTCATAGGGTGCCCCCACGGAGAATCGATTTCCATGGGGGTACCCATGCAGGCTCACTCCCGAGTCCCACTTCTGCATCCATTGACACAGACAGCGAGACTCGGCCCCACCCCCATGTCAATTGATTTGATTGACAGCAGCAGGAGAAGCTCCTGCTGCTATCAATTTGTCCAATGAGGGCAGAGACATCTGTGCACATCGCTGGATCGGCTGGGTTTAGGTAAGAAAAAGGGGGGCTCCCAGGTCAGCTGCAGTAGAGAAGGTTTTTCACCTTAATGCATTGAATGTATTAAGATGAAAAACCTTGAGACTTTACAATCACTTTAAATCCTAAAAATTAACTTTGCTAAATTTCGGTCTGTTAAATATACCATTGATAGTTGGTTATATTAGTCCAATAAGTGCCATAAGCAAGTGTTGGTCATGTTAGAAGATCAGAGTTGTCCTATGTCTTATGTTTACTTTCTATCTTACCACAAGCATTCTCCTCCTCCCAGTTCTTATCTGGGGACAACAGTGTCTATGTTGCAGAGATGAGTAAGTCGGTGGGTTTGAGAAGTTTAGCAAAAGACATCTGGGCAGGGCTGATCACACTCAGTCCACTATCCAAATGCTGTGCGTTTCTCACAGCAGGGCCTAAGCTGGCCATACAGGTATAGATTTGTGTACTGTATATAAAAATCTAGCAGATCCCCCCAGTCACACTAAACAACCCAAAGGGATGAATCTCCCACTGTAGTTATTGTACTTTGACAGCTGTACCTGCTGGCTTTCAAAATATCTGAACAGCGACTGCATTTGACTGGATGCAGCCTCTGTTTGGATGACAATTTTCCATCTGGCTCCTTTGATGTTCTTACAGAGCCAGTCACTAAGTAAAATTCATACAGGGTATGGCCAGCCTTAGAAGCTTAGTGCGTTACTGGCAAGTCAGAATGTACTGTATATTTCTTACTTTCAGGGTGTTTAAGACATAGGGGAAATATGGATGTATTGCATGTTTTTTTTGCCCTAAAATATACATTAAACAAATCTAAATCTGGCCATACACTAGCAGAATTTCATTTGAAAGTTAGTGGGGTCAAATGGACAGTCAATTTTGACCAAAGTGGCAAGAAAATTTGAAGGAACAGGATGGGAATTTTTTCTCCAGTCAACAAAATTCCAACTGTGAATGTGGTTTTCGTTCAGGAAAAAAAATGATTCATATTTTAGTAAAACTTTTTTAATATGACTGGGATTACATTCAAGTTACAGATCTAGAGACATTTTATGGGCTTCTAAACAAAGTTAGTTGAATCTATGATAGCAAGAATGTTCAGATTATTCAGAAATTAGCATTCACATGAAAATCAAACTGTGTATTGACAGCTTTAGGCACTAGTCAGCAAGTATTAATTTTTTTAAAACTGGAAATCCTCTTGGCCCTCCAAAGAGCAAAGACGTTTTGACAAGGCCCTGTACACAGCAAATTAGTTATCTTCTACATCTAAAAGTAGAGCTATTTCAAAGAGTAGCAAAGATAAGAAAAATAACACCATTTGTGTCAAAGTGCATTCCTGGCACTCATCAGTTTACAGATTAAAGATGTTTAACTTGTGCTTTACCAGGAGCAATGGAAGGAGAAAGGGATACTGTTATCAGGCAAGTGCACTCTTGAACCTAGCCTCATACATATTCTGCATTTAGCTGTGACAATTTACATCTTAAGATAAGACTACTAAAGGTGTCTCTGCTAAGGTTAAATGCCCAGAGCAGCAGACAGTCCATTTCCAGGTCAGCAAGTGTAAAGCTGTCAGTTTCAGGTATATATGGAACTGCATCAGTCATTCTTAATCTCTGTGTTTAAGGATATATGTCAAGTAGTGACCTATATTCTAGTGATTGTATGTAAAGATTAGATAGTAGGTATTATTTGCAACTTCATTCATTTAAATAAAATGCAGCACTGCTCACCATTCTTTTAGATTTCAAATATTTCATTGTTTGTATAGGACAGTTTAGTACATAACATATTTTACTTTTAATCTGAGGTTAAATGTTAAACAAGTCTTTTCATTCACATAATTAGAAATGAATTAAGGCATGTAAAGCAGACAAAGTAGGAAGATTTAATTAAACCTTTGACAGTATAAATCTTAGAAAACATTTCCACAAGATATTCACATCTTTCTCTGACTAAGGAAAATATCTAAGGATCAAGATCACGGAAGACAAGCATACACTCCAAAACATGAAAGTCTATAAAAATGCTTATGTGCCAAGAACATAAAAAAAAAAAAAATACAACTATTTTTGTCAAGTGGTTGTTGCAAGAGTTATTTTTGGTCACATCACTGTTACATAGTTACTAGAGATGGGCTTTATGTTCGAGTTGAACATGAGTTTGACTCGAACATTGGCTGTTCGCCAGTTCGCTGAACAGCGAACAATTTGGGGTGTTCGCGGCAAATTCGAAAGCCGCAGAACACCCTTTAAAAGTCTATGGGAGTAATCAAAAGTGCTAATTTTAAAGGCTTATATGCATGGCATTGTCATAAAAAGTGTTTGGGGACCTGGGTCCTGCCCCAGGGGACATGGATCAATGCAAAAAAAAAAAGTTTTTAAAACGGTCTTTTTTTCAGGAGCAGTGATTTTCATAATGCTTAAAGTGAAACAATAAAAGTGAAATATTCCTTTAAATTTTTTTACCTGGAGGGTGTCTATAGTATGCCTGTAAAGTGGTGCTTTTTTTTCCGTGTTTAGAATAGTCTGACAGCAAAATGACATTTCTAAAGGGAAAAAAAGTCAAGAAGTAATAGCTGTGTCGGCTATAGTGAATTGTCTATGGGAGAAATCAAAAGTGCTAATTTTAAGGGTTAATATGCAAGTTATTGTCATAAAAAGTGTTTGGGGACATGGGTCCTGCCCCAGGGGACATGTATCAATGCAAAAAAAGTTTTAAAAACTGACTTTTTTTGGGAGCAGTGATTTTAATAATGCTTAAAGTGAAACAATAAAAGTGTAATATTCCTTTAAATTTCGTACCTGGGGGGTGTCTATAGTATGCCTATAAAGGGGCGCATGTTTCCCATATTTAGAACAGTCTGACAGCAAAATGACATTTGTAAAGGAAAAAAAGTCATTTAAAACTACTCACGGCTAAAATGAATTGTCAGTCCGACAATACACATAAGAGTTCATTGATAAAAACGGCATGGAATTTCCCCACAGGGAAACCCCGAACCAAAATTAAAAAAAAAAAATGCGTGGGGGTCCCCCTAAATTCCATACCAGGCCCTTTAGGTCTGGTATGGGTATTAAGGGGAACCCCATGCCTAAAGTAAAAAAAATGGTGTGGGGGTCCCCCTGAATTCCATACCAGACCCTTCAGGTCTGGTATGGATATTAAGGGGAACCCCACACCAAAATTAAAAAAAAAATGGTGTAGGGGTCCCCCTCAAAATCCATACCAGACCCCTCAGGTCTGGTATGGATTTTAAGGGGAACTCCGCGCCAAAATAAAAAAATGGCGTAGGGTCCCCCCAGAAACCCATACCAGTCCCTTATCCGAGCACGCAACCTGGCAGGCCGCAGGAAAAGAGGGGTGAACCATACCAGGCCACATGCCCTCAACATTGGGAGGGTGCTTTGGGGTAGCCACCCAAAGCACCTTGTCCCCATGTTGATGGGGAGAAGGGCCTCATCCCCACAACCCTTGCCCAGTGGTTGTGGGGGTCTGCAGGTGGGGGTCTTATCGGAATCTGGAAGCCCCCTTTAACAAGGGGACCCCCAGATCCCAGCCCCCCCTGTGTGAATTGGTAATAGGGTACATATGTACCCCTACCATTTCACAAAAAAAATGTCAAAAAGGTTAAAAAACACAAGAGACGGTTTTTGACGAAGAAGATCAGAAGAAAGAAGATGAAAGTAGAAGAAATTAATAAATGGACTTGTCAAAAACCGTCTCTTGTGTTTTTTAAACTTTTTGACACTTTTTTGTGAAATGGTAGGGGGTACATATGTACTCCATTACCAATTCACACGGGGGGGGGCGGGAATTTTGGTGCGGGGTTCCCCTTAATATCCATACCAGACCTGAAGGGCCTGGTATGGAATTTAGGGGGACCCCCACACATTTTTTTTTTTAATTTTGGTTCGGGGTTCCCCTGTGGGGAAATTCCATGCCGTTTTTATCAATGAAATTTTATGTGTGTTTTCGGACCGACAATTTATTATAGCCGCAAGTAGTTTTAAATTACTTTTTTTCCTTTAGAAATTACATTTTGCTGTCAGTCTGTTCTAAATACGGGAAACATGCACCCCTTTACAGGCATACTATAGACACCCCCCAGGTACGAAATTTAAAGCAATATTACACTTTTATTGTTTCACTTTAAGCATTTTTAAAATCATTGCTCCCGAAAAAAACGGCAGTTTTAAAATTTTTTTTTGCACTGATACATGTCCCCTGGGGCAGGACCCATGTCCCCAAATGCTTTTTATGTCAATAACTTGCATATTAACCCTTAAAATTAGCACTTTTGATTTCTCCCATAGACAATTCACTATACGTGACACCGCTATTACTTCATGATTTTTTTTTCCCTTTAGAAATGTTATTTTGCTCTCGGACAGTTCTAAACACGGAAAAAAACGCCACTTTACAGGCATACTATAGACACCCCCCAGGTACGAAATATAGAGGAATATTTCACTTTTATTGTTTCACTTTAAGCTTTATTAAAATCACTGCTCCTGAAAAAACTGCCGTTTTTAAAACTTTTTTTTGCACTGATACATGTCCCCTGGGGCAGGACCCGGGTCCCCAAACACTTTTTATGACAATAACTTGCATATAAGCCTTTAAAATGAGCACTTTTGATTATTCGTGTTCGTATCCCATAGACTTTAACGGTGTTCGAACAAATTTTTTGCCTGTTCGCATGTTCTGGATGCGAACCGAACCGGGGGATGTCCGGCTCATCCCTAATAGTTACATAGTAACTCCAAATCATTTGGTGGAGAGGGGATTAAGTTGTGGGGTTGTTTTTCAGGGGTTGGGCTTGGTCCCTTAGTTTCAGTCAAGGGAATTCTTAAGGCGTCAGCATACCAACACATTTTGGACAATTTCATGCTCCCAACTTTGTGGGAACAGTTTGGGGATGGCCCCTTCCTGTTCCAACATGACTGCGCACCAGTGCACAAAGCAAGGCCCATAAAGACATGGATGAGCAAGTTTGGGGTGGAGGAACTTGACTGGCCTGCACAGAGTCCTGACCTCAACCCAATAGAACACCCTTGGGATGAATTAGAGCTGGAAATGTGAGCCAGACCTTCTCATCCAACATCAGTGCCTGACCTCACAAATGCGCTTCTGGAAGAATGCTCAAACATTCCCAAAGATACTCCAAAACCTTGTGGACAGGCTTCCCAGAGGAATTAAAGCTTTTATAGCTGCAAAGGATGGGCCAAAATCAATTCTAACCCTACGGACTAATGCCCCATACACACGATCGGACATTCCGACAACAAAATCAATGGATTTTTTCCGACGCACGTTGGCTAAAACTTGTCTTGCATACACACGGTCACACAAATCTTGTCAGAAATTTCGAACGTCAAGAACACGGTGACGTAAAACACGTACGACAGCACTAGAAAAGGGAAGTTCAATAGCCAGTGCGCCGCCCTTTGGGCTCCTTCTGCTAATCTCGTGTTAGTAGAAGTTTGGTGAGAGGTGATTCGCGCTTTTCAGCCTTGTGCTTTTCCAATCGTTACTGCTCTTCAGTTTGTGCATGTGGGTTCGTATCTGGTTTTCAGTGCATGTAGTCAGTTCGCATTTGTTTTTCAGTGCATATTTTATAGTACGTATTTGATTTTGCAGTGCGTTCTTGTCCGCTCGTTTCTGATTTTTAGCTCGCTCTTCTCAGGCCTTTCTGTTTTTCAGTGCGTTCTGTTAGTTCGTTCTGACTAGCCGACCTTTTTGAAGTCATGTTGGTGTTGGGGTTCTTATTACTTTGACCCAAGCCCAGTCTATGAACAGGGCGGGGAGGAAAAGAAAAAGAAAAGTGGGACTTTAAATGAAGTACACAGCAGCACAAACGCAGGTCAAGTGACCAAAATTCATTTATTTGGTATAATCCATGGTATGTAAAAAACATTTTGGGCATCCAACCTCTAAAATGCTGTGGGCATCAAGCCTCTATATAATAAACCATGGATTGAGTATACATAAAATACACATAAATTACACAATAAGTCATGATCCATTGTCACATAGAAAGCAAAGCTAACAATCAATATACATGCGTACATTTGTTACTGTAATTAGACCCAAAAAGAGCCATGAAAATTAGGACAAATAATTAAAATAATAAAAGATTTAATGCCAGATACTTATGGAGGTAAGTGGAATCATTGAAATCTTGGTATTCCATGATATGGGAAGATTGGTAATAATCAAAGCTCTACGCGTTTCGCGGTATAGCAACCACTCATCAGGAGCATACATCATGGAATGATTCTAAAGAATATTTTTTAATAAAAAAATAAAAAGTAAAAAAAATAAAAATAAAAAAATTTTCAGTAAATAAGCAGGAAATTAAAAAAAGGTTTTGTATAAAAATATTGTACTTGTATAGAATGAATTAAAGGTTGCGCGTCCAAACTCACGTACGCATCAGCGATCCAGTGAAACAGAATCCAGAATCGCAGAGAGCTGCAAAGCAAAGCAGCCCGATGCCAGGGTGATCTGCGGGAATGAGAACAACGGCCATAGGCAAAACAATTGCTGGTGGGTGCAATGCGTGTAGGATGTGGATCTCCATGTGGGAAACCTATATGAAACAAATCGTAGTGATATGTGTTGATGTGTAAGTATGAGAAAATGTAAAAAAGAGTGATGTGGTGGCAAACGTGGAAATAAGGAGAGAGAGTGGGATAGGAAGGAGTGGAAAAAAAAGAAAAAGAAAAATGAGGCCAAGAAAAACATGAACAATAAAGACTGATGAAAAAGAGAAATTAGGTAAAAAGGAATACTACCTGGTGTGCATAGAGTGGACAATTCCATGCAAATGAGTGTGATGCTGAACAGAAAAGAAAGTTAAGTGCGTGAATCATCACTCTTTTTTACATTTTCTCATACTTACACATCAACACTTATCACTACATTTGTTTCATATAGGCTTCCCACATGGAGGTCCGCATCCTACACTCATTGCACCCACCAGCAATGGTTTTGCCTATGGCCGTTGTTCTAATTCCCGCAGATCACCCTGGCGTCGGGCGGCTTTGCTTTGCAGCTCTCTGTGATTCTGGATGCTGTTTCACTGGATCGCTAATGCAAACGTGAGTTTGGACGCACAACCTTTAATTCATTCTATACAAGTACAATATTTGTATACAAAACCTTTTTTCATTTCCTGCTTATTTACTGAAAATATTTTTATTTTTATTTTATTTTTTTTTATTAAAAAATATTTTTTAGAATCATTCCATGATGTATGCTCCTGATGAGCGGTTGCTATACCGCGAAACTCATAGAGCTTTGATTATTACCATTCTTCCCAAATCATGGAATACCAAGATTTCAATGATTCCACTTACCTCCATAAGTATCTGGCATTAAATCTTTTATTATTTTAATTATTTGCCCTAATTTTCATAGCTCTTTTTGGGTCTAATTGCAGTAACAAATGTACACATGCATATTGATTGTTATCTTTGCTTTCTGTGTGACAATGGATCATGACTTATTGTGTAATTTATGTGTATTTTATGTATAATCAATTCATGGTTTATTATATAGAGGCTTGATGCCCACAGCATTTTAGAGGTTGGATGCCCAAAATGTTTTTTACATACCATGGATGATACCAAATAAATTAATTTTGGTCACTTGACCTGCTTTTGTATAATAGATAGTAAAAACTACAAACCCGCGCAAATGGAAGTTGGTTAAACTAATATAGATTAAGGAGCAGCACGTTATAATGGTAATGAAAAATGAAAAACAATAATTAATTGCAAACCGCGCTCCCTGTAAAGTGCAAGTGCAGATGACACACTCTAATATAAACAAAGTAAATGTAGTATAAATATATTGTGTCAATAGTGATACTCATGGGTAAATATCACCTAAGTGAAAACAACGAATAATCAAACATCAAAAATTTGAAAAATCAAAAACAAAACAAGTGAAAGCAACAGTTCAAAATTAAATTCAAAAATTATATTCAAAAATTAAATTCAAAAAAGTGTTCAAATAATGTTGAAATTGGACTCCTGGATGAATCCTCCTGGGGTTCAGCCAGGCATCAGACAACAGCGATCCACCACCATCACCGGCCACACAGCCTACTCACCAGATTGTGGTGACTCCCATGATAGGAGTCAAAGAATGCTTCAAGAACAGCCAAGGAAGCTCCACACGATCACGGCTTTGTTCAGGTGCTGGAACTCAGGTAACACTGTAGCTGCTTAGATGCATGCAAACAAACTCCCGGATAGAGATGGGTCATTGAAGACCATTAGTGCCAGATCAGCCCAAGAACTGAACTGGTTCATGTGAGGATGAAGAAAGTGGGAGAGGGGGTCCCTATCACATTCCCGGCCCGGAGCTGAGGCAAGAAACCCAAACCAAATCAGGGGGACAGTTAGTTGTCAGGTCAGGTCCCTCACAATGCAATCCCAGAGGAGAATAAATGGTCTAATAACAATCCGCGCCAATCTTGCATGTGTGAAAAACAATGTGAAACCAGTGATGATGATTGTGCTGCTGTGTGCTTCATTTAAAGTCCCACTTTTCTTTTTCTTTTTAGCCAATGACCGGGATGGAGGTGAGCATCCCTTTGGTGCTAGCCTCTTTGAAGTCCCAAATTTTTCCTTTTTTGAATAAGGGTGGGGAGGAGTTCATGGACCAAGAATTGGTTGCTCCAGTGTGACCAATTCTCACACATGCCTTTGTTGCGGGAGATCCAGGAGAATAATCCTGATGATTTCAGGAATTATCTCCGGATGAAAGACCCCGTTTTTTCACCATCTGTTGGCTTTGCTGTCCCCTTATATTACCAAGCAGGACACCTGCATGCGGCAAGCCATCACTCCCGAACAGAGGCTTGTCGCCACGTTGCGGTACTTGGCGACAGGGAGAAGTCTGCAGGACATCAAGTTCTCGACAGGCATCTCCCCCCTAGGCTCTGGAGATCATTATTTCAGAGATCTGTTCTGCCATCATTCAGGTCCTGCAGAAGGACTATATTAAGGTAAGATTTATCCTTTAACATCACATTATATGTATTTAATTTTTGATAATGTATTGTATTTCTTTCATCATTCCCTAATTACCATGATTGTAATATGCTGTAAATGTCCCCTTTGTTCGCATGCATGCTGGAATTTTTTAAAGTTCTTTTTTGTCCTTCATGCATATTTGCCTTCACTAACCTCCCCAGCATGCTTTCCTGGGCCCATACACACCTAGCCTAGTCACTTAACAATGTATTTTTTTAGCTCCATTTTAGTGCTTATGTCCTTAAATTCATGCAGAGTGCCTGAGGCTTTTTTTGGGGGTCCCAAACTCCCCCCAGCCGCTAAGTCAACCGATACCGATCCTCTATCTCTATCCTCTACAGCAATCCACTGAACACAGGGCTTTGCTGTGAGCCCTGTGTGCAGTGGATTGCTGTCTCCCAGGGGCATGCTGTGATATTTGTATCCTTAATGTAAGTACTGAGCTATAGGTTACCATTTGGCCCTTGCTGCAAGAAACTATTTATATGCTGTTACTCTTTCTATACTTAGTCTTATTTATCATTGTATGTTTATAGATACAGTGATGGGCTTTTTGGCTATATATAGCCATCAGCAATGCTGAGATTAAACCCAGGATTCAGTGTGGGATACCCTTTGATGGCCTTCTTCCTTTCGATGGCCGCTCCCCTAATCAGGAATACTATTTACATGCCCCGGTTTATATATTCAGCTATACCCAATATAGTAAGTCTTACTCTTTAAAAAGTCTATACCTTTGTGCCTAAATACATATTCTCTGTTTTGACACTGGTTGCATTTGCTCTATTTCCAGCTTTCAAATTTCTGAGTGAATTCACTCACCCTACCATGACTTACATGATTTTGCATTTCAAAACAAGGTACTGGCTTGATGTTCGTTCCTGTGCTCACAATTGCTTAGCGCATGATTTTTGAACAGTTTGTTTATGTGTTAGTTGTGTGTGTCTAATGACATTATATCTCATTTTAGAGACACATTCTCTTATCTGTCCCGTCTGTGAACCTTGGCCGTGTCCTGAGGAAGCCTAACGGCAAAACGCATAGACATACAAGGGCTCACTGCACAATAATCATAGATGCATATATGTTACAACTTTCATTCCTATATTTTTGTATTTGTAATTTTTTTTATAAATTTATATTTTTATAATGCTATATTTTCTCCATTGTTTTTAGCCTAGAAAGTGCGCTTCCCTGGTATTACTCAGTACTACCTTATTTTGTGTCTTCAATAATTTATGGACGTGGCTTATTTTTGATGCACTTTCTTCTTTGTCATTATTTTTCTCCCTTACTAAAGCTGGAATACTTACCTTTTTTGTACAATTTCCACACTTAGAGAAACCCCTAGTATTCACTGGAACACCTGTGTGGGACACCCTAAAAAGTTTGTTCTGGTGTCCCACACTAGTGCTCCTGCATCCAGATGTATAAACAGCTGCTGAGTGTCCTCTCCATACACTGAATCAAGTTTGCATTTCATTCTAGTACAAACCCATCTAGACAACAATGTCATAAACTTCTTTTAATACAAATAGGCCTGAACAAATGTAGTCAACCTGTATCTGCCAAAAACATTGTATTAGTGGGCGAACATACAATGTTTACTACGAACGATTACTGTGCCCAGGAACTTGAAAGTTGCCATTTTAGAATGTACAACAGTAAAGAAAAGCACATGGAGCAGCATGCAAGTAATAATAATAATAATAGGAACACACGACAACTACTTACTTTTTTGAAGAACTCTCTTGATCCTTCTGTACTGATCGTGCTCTCTCAATTTCAGGTCTGACCAGCGTTTCCTCAGTTGATCCTTGGATCACCGTACCCCAAAATTCCGGCTCAGACTCTTTACAGCTTTAGCCATGATCTTGGCCTTTCTGACATTTGGGTAAAGTCCATCCTTCCCATCATAACCAGCCCTCTTCAAGATGTCCACCATCTCCACCATCTCTATAAAGGACATATTTGAGGCCTTAAAGCGGGGTCCCACTCAAATTTCTAACTTAATCGTACCCCCTTCATTTAATTGCATAGATGTTCAAATGCCGCACGAAATTTTTTTTTATCGCTGTAATTAACTTTATATTGTACTTTATTGTGGCACTTCCTGTCTCTCCTTTCCCCGGTGCTGCACTGTCTCCTGGGAGCTTAGTGTCAGGCTTCCCAAGATTCAGTGCAGAAACAATGATCATGCGCGTGAACAAGCTGTGAATGAACAGCATTCACCGCATCCCGGAAATCAATGCTTGTGGGCTTCACATGCCCACAAGCAAGATGGAAACAGCCAGCATCACATTTTTTAAGTTATTCTTCAGTACGAAAACAGACAGAGGCGGAAATATTACACCCAAACTGTGAGTATTATTTTGGGATTAGCAAAATGTCTCAATGACCTAAAAAAAAAAAAAGACTGGTCGCCAGACTCCCGCTTTAAATCTCCTCCAGGATCAGGATGTTCGTGGCTCCGTGGCTTTCATCGTTGCTGCTTCTGTCTGCATGCACTTGCTCTTTCTCCCCCATGTGCTCTCCCCACTGCGCAGAAAAAGAAGAGGCGGGGAGTAGACTAGAAAGAAGGTCAGGGGCGGGCGGAGTTTCACACATGTGCATCAGTGGCCTATATTGCTTATAGATTGAGGCCTATATTGGGACAAGATTAGAAGAGTTTAGCCTGACTTAGGGTTTGCCTTGTGTTGTGTCTTGCAGAGAAAATGGATCCATTCAATGATAGGGAATTTCTAGCAAAATTAATTGACATGTTCAGGGAGCTGCCCTGTCTATGGCAGGAGAATCACCCATTTTTTAATAAGCTAAGAAAGAGGAAGGCAGCACTGGAGAAACTGCTTGAATTTGTGAAGCCGATGATCCCCATGGCAGACATCACCTATTTGAAGACCAAAATTGGTGGCATGAGGAATACTTATCTTAGGGAGAGAAAGAAGGTCCAGAATTCCCAGAGATCAGGAGCAGCAGATGACGTTAATGTCCCCAGGCTGTGGTATTATGACAGACTGCATTTTTTGTCAGACCAGAGTGAACCCAGGCCAGCACTCTCCACTCTTCATTCAAGGCTTCCTTCCACCTCAGCTGAGGCTTCCGATGTCCAACCTGGGCCTTCCAGGCAGGAAGATGTGGAGGAGACCAGCATGAGTCAGGTAGAGCATTGTTCAACATATTTCTTGTCATAAAATTAAAGATGATAAGTAGATGTTATTATTGATCACTAATTGCTGATTTAACAAAGTGGTTTACATATCAATAGACAGAAGTGGCCAAAAAGGATTGGGACAAGAATGAAAAATGCTGGGTTCATAATGATAGTCTTTTCTATTTGTTAACATTCAATTTGCAACAGTAATGAGCTCTAAATTGTGTGTGATTGATTACCAAAAAACTAAAACTATGTCCCTATTTCATACACAGGAAAGCCTCAACCAGCAGGTGGCAGGGGTAAGTGGCAGCCAGGAGGTCGACCATCGTCCTCCTCCTCCACCTCCTGCCACAACACCAAGAGTGTGATTGCCTGGGTTCTGTCTGGTCTGGCAAAAGATGCAGGCTGTTGTATGACCACAGCCTGGGACATATATATGTCATCTGCTGCTGTTCATGATCTCATAGACTCCTGGACCAGATTGTGCCCACTGTTATATGGACTCCTCAGGCCACCAATTTTGCCTGTAAAGTAGTTTTGATGTGTGCCCTGGGGTACAAAGGCATCGCACATTCAACCAGTTTATTCAGCATTGCCTTCCTCTTTATTTTGTTATGACCCATAATAAAATTGATTTTTTTTTTGTTAAAATACTTGCCTATGTGTTTTACTTCAAAAAGGACAGTTTGTTTGTGAGAAGGCAGGTACATTTCAAAAATACAATGTCAAATTAACAAGGGACACCAACCAACCTCCTTCAGGTTGAAAAATACTAAAAAAAAAAGATAATAATGGCATTGTGGTAACTTGACACACAAAATGAAAAAAAAAAATTATGGAGCTCACTAGAAAAAAATAAATAAAACAGGAGATCTTGACAAAAAAAAAATATATAAAAAAAAATCACTATAAAAAAAAATACAAAACATTATTATGGAGATCTGATGAAAAAAAAATATTCTTCAGGAGATCACAAGAAATAATAAGGAAATCATTTTTTCAGAACTGTGTGTGAATATCAGCAGCAAAACAACTTCATTATTCTAGCATTATAAAGAAGAAGAGAATGCGCTGCATTAAAATATTTAAAAATTTGCAGTGTGACGAATGTGCTATCTCCATTATGAATGCTAGTTTTGCCAGACCAATCGCTTCTGCCTCGTAATTGATTGAGAGCATGCGTGGAACTTTGTGCGTCGGAATTGTGTACACATGAATGGAATTTACGAGAACGGATTTTGTTGTCAGAAAATTTGAGATCCAGATCTCAAATTTTGTGTGACGGAAATTCCGATGGAAAATGTCCAATGGAGCCTACACATGGTCAGAATTTCCGACAACAAGTTCCCATCGAACATTTTCCGTCAGAAAATCCGACTGTGTGTACTGGGCATAAGACTGGATGACATTAAAATTCATGTAAAGGCAGGCGTACCAATACTTTTGACAACACATTTCATATATATATATATATATATATATATATATATATATATATATATATATATATATACACACAGTGGGGACGGAAAGTATTCAGACCCCCTTAAATTTTTCACTCTTTGTTATATTGCAGCCATTTGCTAAAATGTTTTAAATTCATTTTTTTCCTCATTAATGTACACACAGCACCCCATATTGACAGAAAAACACAGAATTGTTGACATTTTTGCAGATTTATTAAAAAAGAAAAACTGAAATATCACATGGTCCTAAGTATTCAGACCCTTTGCTGTGACACTCGTATATTTAACTCAGGTGCTGTCCATTTCTTCTGATCATCCTTTACATGGTTCTACACCTTCATTTGAGTCCAGCTGTATTTGATTATACTGATTGGACCTGGTTAGGAAAGCCGCACACCTGTCTATATAAGACCTTACAGCTCATAGTGCATGTCAGAGCAAATGAGAATCATGAGGTCAAAGGAACTGCCTGAAGAGCTCAAAGACAGAATTATGGCAAGGCACAGATCTGACCGAGGTTACAAAAAATTTCTGCTGCACTTAAGGTTCCTAAGAGCACAGTGGCCTCCATAATCCTTAAATGGAAGATGTTTGGGATGACCAGAACCCTTCCTAGAGCTGGCCGTCCGGCCAAACTGTGCAATCGGGGGAGAAGAGCCTTGGTGAGAAAGGTAAAGAAGAACCCAAAGATCACTGTGGCTGAGCTCCGGAGATGCAGTCGGGAGATGGGAGAAAGTTGTAGAAAATCAACCATCACTGCAGCCCTCCACCAGTCGGGGCTTTATGGCAGAGTGGCCCGACGGAAGCCTCTCCTCAGTGCAAGACACATGAAAGCCCGCATGGAGTTTCCTAAAAAACACCTGAAGGACTCCAAGATGGTGAGAAATAAGATTCTCTGGTCTGATGAGACCAAGATAGAACTTTTTGTCCTTAATTCTAAGCGGCATGTGTGGAGAAAACCAGGCACTGCTCATCACCTGTCCAATACAGTCCCAACAGTGAAGCATGGTGGTGGCAGCATCATGCTGTGGAGGTGTTTTTCAGCTGCAGGGACAGGACGACTGGTTGCAATCGAGGGAAAGATGAATGCGGCCAAGTACAGGAATATCCTGGATGAAAACCTTCTCCAGAGTGCTCAGGACCTCAGACTGGGCCGAAGGTTTACCTTCCAACAAGACAATGACCCTAAGCACTCAGCTAAAATAACGAAGGAGTGGCTTCACAACAACTCCGTGATTGTTCTTGAATGGTCCAGCCAGAGCTCTGACTTAAACCCAATTGAGCATCTCTGGAGAGACCTAAAAATGGCTGTCCACCAACATTTACTATCCAACCTGACAGAACTGGAGAGGATCTGCAAGGAGGAATGGCAGAGGATCCCCAAATCCAGGTGTGAAAAACTTGTTGCATCTTTCCCAAAAAGACTCATGGCTGTATTAGATCAAAAGGGTGCTTCTACTAAATACTGAGCAAAGGGTCTGAATACTTAGGACCATGTGATATTTCAGTTTTTCTTTTTTAATAAATCTACAAAAATGTCAACAATTCTGTGTTTTTCTGTCAATATGGGGTGCTGAGTGTATATTAATGAACTTAAATGATTTTAGCAAATGGCTGCAATTTAACAAAGAGTGAAAAATCTAAGGGGGTCTGAATACTTTCCGTCCCCACTGTTTATATGTGTGTGTGTGTGTGTGTGTGTTTGTATATGTGTATATATATATATATTAGCTGCAGTCTGCAGCTGCAAAACTGCTGCAGCAGGAAGATGCTGACAGAGCTAGAACCACTCAGCCTAAGCCTCTGTACTAAAAGGAAGGGATATGCCACCAATCATTCTGTCACTACCCTCCCTGATGTAAACACAATGCACAAGCATCTACATCCTTTTCTATAGCGCAATCTGTGGAAGAATAGAAAGACCATGAACTGATTGTTTCTTCTCCTGAGCTCAGTGCCCAGACCTGCAGGAGCCAGTGAGTCAGGGTACCAATTGAAAATGCTGCTGGGACAAAGAGGAACTGTCTCTGTGCCATTTTACTGGCATGTGGGAATCAAATAGTTAAAACTCTTCAGTATCATAACATTATACAATTTAGGTGGCTTAGCAATGGCCGAGTGAAGAAGTAATTCCAGTGAGCTCCTGGCTACCCCCTATCCTGCCCGCCTACCTGACGGCTAAATAGTACTTCAATGAGGCATGCAAACTTCAAAGAGATACAGGACAAGAGCATCGGTCAGTGGCACCCCGACAGCAACCCCAAGGAGCAGTATAAGGAGCTATTTTCGGGACTCGCAGAGAGGCTCACCGGGCGCCATTGCTACAGCGCCACGTGTACAGTACACAGTAGAAATTGACAAACAGTCCTTACCTACCTCTCTGACTCCATCTCTCTCATCGGACTGTTACTCGGACCCTCTGGCTCTCTTACAGCCAGACATGGCAGGTACATCCCGGCAGCTGAGCGACATGCCCGATGATCTCCGCGCTATCCTTCAGGCCCTCCCTACCAAAGCGGACTTTGAGGCCCTCCTGTCCAAATCGGACATTGAGGCCCTAATACAAAGAGTGGAGGAGGCTCATACGCGAGATGTACAGGAGATCAGAGCAGAACTACAGACAATTTCGGACCAGGTAGATGTGGGAGAAGGGTCGATATCTGCCCTCACACAACGGATTTCTGCACTGGAGCGATTGCGGGAGACTCAGGAGGCCACAGCGGTGGATTTGCAGCTACACCTGGAGGATTTGGAGGACCGCAGCCGCCGCAATA
This sequence comes from Aquarana catesbeiana, assembly GCF_042186555.1. NCBI lineage: Eukaryota > Metazoa > Chordata > Amphibia > Anura > Ranidae > Aquarana > Aquarana catesbeiana. The sequence goes on from NC_133331.1 coordinate 115,099,504, forward strand.
GCTTGCGACTGCGGGGCCTCCCTGAGGCTACCGGAGCTGAGGACTTAGAAGTGACAGTGGTGGCCATTTTTCAGAAAGTTCTGGGCGCCCCGTCACCATCCCTAGAAATGGACAGCGTACACAGGACACTGGGCCCTAGATCTTCAGATCCGGACAGACCCCGGGATGTGCTTTGTAGGGTCCACTGCTATACCCAGAAGGAACTTATACTCCGTAAGGCCTGGGAACAGGGAGAAGTGACATTCGATGGCGCCGCGATCAAGATCCTCCCGGACCTATCCAGAGCCACACTGCAAAGAAGGGCAATGCTGAGGCCAGCTCTGGAATTGGCCCGGAGACAGGGCTGCACATATCGTTGGGGATATCCCTTAGCGGTGACATTTCGGAATACCACAGCTTCTTTCACCCTGAGAACCCCAGTGGATTTACCGGCCCTCTTTACTTTTCTGAGGGCAGAGCCGATTTCAATTCCAAACTGGCTGGTCCTTGTACCGCATCCTCGGGACGTACAGGAGCCTCCATCCAACGGAGTCAACCACCGCGGCAGCAGTGCTCCAGGAGGAGATCCAGGGAGCCCTCCAATGAGGGCACACGTGAGTCATAACCTAGCTACCTGACACAAGACTATTTCACAGCCTGATCATGGTGGTTTTCCTTTTTACCCCTAGAAATGTTGTCTTGTTGACCGCTCCCCCCTGTCCATAAGCTAACGGCGCTCTGACCCCCACTAACTACCTAGACAGTTGAGACCGTTCCGCTCGAGTGTGTGTATCCTCCACTCCCTAGAATTACTGTCCCCTGGCATCAGAGAGTAAAGACCAGGACCTACTGTATTGCGGGTACATTGTAATCGAAATCCCGCGGAGAATAAGCTCAGAGATGAGCAAAAAGACTGGTCTTATGGCAGATATAAGGGTAAGGAGAGCCGGCGGGAACCTCCACTGCAGAAATGAGGAGGCTGGACTAGATGGCACGATCTGGGGGATGCGTTCCCTTCATAGGGCGGGCCTTCCAGGCATCCCTCCTCAGACAATATGGTGGGGGGGGGCCCTGGGGGTTGCGTCCTGGGTGGGGGATGCACCATATAGAGATAAGCTGGGTCATGATCTTTACTTGTGCAGTGCGCTGCTCTCAGTCTGTGGTGATGTGAGTTGCCGGAAGACATCGGTGTTTCACATTTTAAGATGCTACCAGGTGCCCTCCCACCCTTGTGGGGTGTATCTGGAGAGCACACACTGAATACTGGGGATGCGGTCTTAAGTTGATCATTCTCTTTATGTTGCAATCCTGGTTGTTTTATTTTTTTTCTTTTTTAGTCAACTGGGGTTTTCTTAACTACAACTGTTACCATGATCAGGCTCGGTCATTGAATGGGATCTGTGTGTTACATAAGATATAATCCTGTCTAACAGGAAGCTGTTGATGCATATTATGTTTAAGTGCTACCTCCGCATATAGGTGTTATAGCCGTTTTCACTTCCATTTCAATATTTACATATACTGTTATATTGCGGACTGGGGGGGGGGTCAGTGGGTTCAATAAGGGCTATTCCTTTCCACAACCCCACCTAGGCCAGCGCTCGATTACCAGTTCGTACTGGTGAGCGTCTCAGCACTACCGTGCTACCGATATAGATTACTCTACTTAGAGTCCTTAAGTGCGAATTAGCACCTGTTCTTTTTTATTTTATTTTTTTTCTCCCTCATCCCAATTCCCCCCCCACAACCCCCTCCCCAGCACGGCAAGTACCCTTTGCCTAGATACTAATCCATTTTCACCCTCCCTCTTACTCTTCCTCTTCACACTCACTATCTTTCACTATTTAAACTTTTCCTCTTGATAATCCCCTTCTCACTGTCTCTCCTTCTGAATCTTATCCCCTCTCTACCCTGGGCAGCATGGAGGCGGTGAACGTTTTTTCATTGAATGCGAAAGGCTTAAACGTGCCGGAAAAAAGAAAGATGCTCTTACATGACCTCAAACACCATAAAGCAGACCTAGCCCTACTTCAGGAGACTCATTTCAAAAGTAGTAACCTGCCCGTACTGAAAAACAAATTCTTTCCACTGGTATACCACTCCACCAATGGATCTTCCAAGACCCGTGGAGTGTCCATACTCATCTCAAACAGGGTCCCTTGGAAGTGTACAGATATGAAGTCCGACACAGAGGGAAGATTTCTGTTCCTTAAAGGAGAGATTGGTTGAATTCAGGTGACCCTGGCAAACATCTACGCACCTAACTGTCACCAGGACCACTTCATCCGCAAAATTATAGATGAACTACTAGAATTCACTGAAGGCCACCTTATAGTAGGTGGTGACTTCAATGTCCCACTAATCCCTTTGGAGGACACTTCCTCGGGGACTTCTTCAGTCACGCCTAATGCTAGGAAACGAATATCCAGGACACTACACAGGGCACAGTTAATTGATGTCTGGAGACTCCTACACCAAACTGAGCGTGACTACACCTTTTACTCGACCCCATACAAACACTATTGGAGGATTGATTACTTCCTACTCCCACATGGCCAGTTGCACGCACTTCGAGATTCAAAGATAGGGTCCAAAACATGGTCTGATCACGCCCCCGTCTTGTTGACATACGCACTGACTGATAACATTACTACTAGATCCAAGACGTGGAGACTGAACGAAAGCCTCCTACAAGACGAAGAGGTACTGAAAGATGTCTCACAGGAGTTAGACGACTATTTCAAAACCAATAACACTCCAGGCAGCGATCCCAGAATTGTGTGGGAAGCACACAAGGCGGTGATCCGTGGAGTCTTATTCAAACACGGGGCACGCATTAAACGGACACGCTTGTTACAGATGACATCTCTCCTTCATGACTTACACTTAGCGGAAGCAAGACACAAACATGCTCAGACTCCAGATGGTGAAGCAGAACTTAAGCAAATACGAAACAAAATTACAGACTTAATGCAGTTTCGAGCGAAAGTCGCGTTACAAATTTGTTGTCGGGTAACATACGAATCGGGAAACAAATGTGGAAAATTGCTTGCCAAATCTTTGAAGGAACAGATTATTGCTAACTATATCCCTCGTATTACGTCGCCCTCTGGACGGAAGGTTACACAACCACAGCAGATAGCGGCTGAGTTTAGGGAGTTTTATTCCTCTCTTTACAACCTACCAAAGACACCCACATTACAAACACACATAGAAGATTACCTACTCAAATCTGACATGCCAAAACTGCCAGCAGAGTTCAGTGAGTTGCTAGACTAACCCATCGACTTGGAAGAAATACAGAAGGCAGTAGCTTCCATGAAATTAGGGAAAGCACCAGGACCGGATGGCTTTACGGCCCAATATTACAAAATCCTTCTACCATCCTTGGGAGAACCCATGCACAAATTCTTCAACTCACTGGACTCTGGATCACATATCACTAGAGACACCCTAACAGCACATATTAGAGTAATCCCCAAGGAGGGGAAAGATATGACGGCCTGTGGGAGCTATAGACCAATATCACTACTTAACCAGAATCTCAAAATATTCATGAAAATATTGTCTACTAGGATACAAACATACCTCTCATCACTGATCCACCTGGACCAGGTTGGATTTGTCCCCACAAGAGAAGCCAGGGACAATACAACCAAAGTGCTCAACATATTACATGTGGTGAATCAGAGTAGAACTCCCTGTGTCTTTCTAAGTACGGACGCAGAGAAGGCCTTTGACAGGGTGGATTGGAATTTCATGACCTTTGTTCTGAGATATATCGGAATTGGAGATAGGATGCTTAAGTGGATTGATTCGGTTTACATGGATCCCACAGCTCGGGTTCGCATGAATGGGGTTCTGTCAGATCCCTTCACGATTAGAAATGGAACTCGCCAGGGGTGTCCATTATCCCCACTTCTCTTCGCCCTGTCACTGGAACCCTTCCTGCGAACCATACGTGCACACCCGGATATAACTGGAGTGACTATGGGAGAGACGCAGCAGAAAATCGCTGCTTATGCGGATGACATGCTGTTCACTCTCACCAACCCAGTGGTATCTCTCCCCAACCTACTAAAAGAATTCCAAATATATGGTAGTATTTCCGACCTGAAGATCAACTTTAACAAATCGGAAGCCATGAGCGTAGGACTGTCCCTACACCTTCTCACCTCCCTCAGAGATAATTTCAATTTTAAATGGACTAACACAGTTCTTAAGTACTTAGGCACGTATATACCTCCCAAGATGTCACAGATATATGCCTTGAACTTCCCTCCACTATTGTTCACAGTACAGGCCTTACTTACCAAATGGAACACAGGGTTACATTCATGGTTTGGTAGATGCAACATTCTTAAGATGTGCATCCTTCCAAAGTTCCTATACCTTTTACAGGCGTTACCAATTCAAATACCTTCTCACTATTTTGACCAGACAAATGCCCTGTTCTCTAACTTTATATGGGCAAACAAACGGGCCAGACTCAATAGACGACTGCTCACACTCCCCAAACTATATGGAGGCCTGGCGGTACCAGACCTCCGCAAATACCAGCAAGCAACCCACTTGACCAGACTTATAGATTGGATACGACATCAACCCACTAAACTATGGACTCAACTGGAACAGACACAAAGTACCGTTCCATTAAATAGGATGCCTTGGTGTCACGAATCTCTACCACGTATGATAAAGAACCATCCTTTAATTGGTGTAACTTCGAGAACTTGCTCATCCCTCTTCACACGCTCACAACTGACTTCTTCCAATTCCCCCCTACGCCCGATTTTGGGAACTCCAGATTTCACTCCAGGATACACAGACCCAGTCTATCGATCTCTATGCGGTCGGGGCTACTTTCAGGCCTCACATTTTGTCACAAATGGTCGGTGGCCCTCAACAGCTGAACTCATGAACCCAGAAGGGTCATTCTGTCTAGACTTTTGGAGGGCTCTCCAACTTAAGCATTATCTTAACTCGCTGCCTCACCTCGCGGGTCATAACTGGACATTGACAACCTATGAAACTTACTGCTCGGAGGAAGGAGTCCTAACTCACGCATTGTTGGCCACTTACCAGTTGCTGATCACACCACCAGAAAATCACCAAATACACACATTAGGGGCGTGGGAAAGGGATTTAAAGTGTAAGTTTACATCACGACAAAAACAAAACATTTTATACTTTACATTCAAATCCTCGATTTGCACGAAGATGCAAGAAACTAATTTCAAAATACTTACTAGATGGTACAATACACCCATAAAACTACAAAAGTTCTTTCCATCCTCCTCGGGGTTGTGCTGGAGATGCCGAGGAGACCAGGGTACGATTCTCCACATCTTCTGGAGCTGTCCCAGGTTGGAGCAGTTCTGGAAGACTATACAGCAGACGATACAGAAATTTACAGAACGCCCTATCCCGGCTGAGCCCGGTCTCTTCTTATTACATGCAACTGATAGGTCGAGCAAAGCATACAAAAAATCTTTGATCCGTCATCTACTAGATGCAGCAAAGTCCTGTATCCCACTACTGTGGAAGTCTGACAAACCCCCAACCGTGAGCATGTGGCTCAGAAAGGTAGAAGACATCAGGAAAATGGAGGATCTCATCCTCACGGCTAGACATTAAAATGAGATATACACCAGAATATGGTCGAATTGGCTGATATTTATTTACTCTAACGAGGGTCAGAGCCTCCTGGCAGGTGACTGAGGACACCCGACTGTCTAATCTGACACATAAGCCCCAAGTCAAGTGCATTCGCCGTCTCCATGTTCCCCCCCCCCCCTCCGCTCTTCTCTTTCACTACCCCTTTCCTTTCTACCTCTCATCACCCCTATCCTTTTCTTACTAAGTCTTAATTTTCTACCTAAGACCCTGAACAAGGAAAATGGCAGAGGGAAGGGGTTATCCAGATATTTATAATAGCCGCAGCAATATTGAACACTGTATACATAACTCGATAGAATGTGTATATCTATACATTGAAAGAAAATACAGATGTGTTCTCAGTTATAATGTTATAAGAGGCTGCGTCTTTGGATATTGTTTTCTGTTTATGATGTTACTCTGGAGCTGTACCCTTTCCTTTGCTTGAATAAACTCATATTGGAAAAAAAAAAAACATTATACAATTTAATTAAAACCACTTAAAGACTAGGGATGGGTGAACGGTTCAGTCCGAGCATAAGTTCGGGCCAAACTTTCACTGTTCGGGCATTCAATGAACAGCCGGAAAAAAATGGTCAATCGACTGTTTGTGTGGCCCCTCGAACCGACCACAATGCCTTGTGGCGCTGAACAGTGCATTGAAAGCCCTGATTGGCTGAAGCAGTGAAAGCTTCAGCCAATCAGGGCACAGAGCACTATTAGAGTCATGATTGGACACTGTCATCATGACTCTATCCAATCATGGCTCATTCCCGCCCCACAGTATAAAAGTATTCTTTTAATGGCAGCTATTTTCAGTGTGATTTTGGCGTGGAGAGAGATAGAACAGGGATCTGTTCAGTGATATTAGTTAGTGTGCTACACTGTGCTATTTTGCTTCAATTGTCAGTGTAGAATATTAGTTTAGTGTCTGTCTAGAGATAGTGTGAGTGTAGTGAGGAAGACCATCATTCAGCTTTGCATAGTGTGCAGCTAGAGTAGAGACAGCTCAAATAGTTTCACTGTAGTGTAGTGAGACTGTGTCATTCATACATACATTAGCGTAGAGTAGGGACAGCTCATATAGTTTCAGTGTAGTGTCAGTAATCTTTACATTAGTGTATAGCTAGAGTAAGGACAGTTCAAATAGCATCAGTGTAGTGACGGTTGAACACCGTCTATTCGATTGCGTTACTGACAGTTTAACACCATTTACTTCTGTGTGCATTACTGCCAGTTTAACGCCATTTACTTCTGTGTGCGTTACTGCCAGTTTAACACCATATAGTTGTGTGTGCGTTACTGCCAGTTTAACGCCATATAGTTTTGTGCGTTACTGCCAGTTTAACTCCATATAGTTGTGTGCGTCACTGTATGTTTGGCGCATTGTATTGCAGTATATTATAGTGTATCCGTGGAGTGTGTCTGTGTAGTGTGAGTACTCAAATTAAAGTGCACCAAACACCTCTTTACATTGATTAAAGTGCATCTAAGTACAGATTTCAACTTCTTCTTTACATTTGCTTATAAGCACCACCTCTTCCCTCCCAATAATGTCTGGGAGGACAACAAGGAGAGGCAGACATTCCCTTGGCACTGTAACGGGGTGAGCAACAAATGTGTCCACAGGCAAAGGTGGATGCGGTGGTCAGTCCTCAAGCAGAGCATCATTTCCTATGTTTAGTGAGTTTGCCTGTGCTATCCAGCATGCTTTCAGAAAGGGAATTCAGTGTTGCAGGAGGTTCCGTTACTGATCATAGAACGCATCTGTCCACAGACTCCGTGGACCGTTTGACTTTTATAAAAATTAATCGGTCCTGGATTACCAGCTATGAAGCCCCTGATGCCGATGTCACTGATTAAGTCTTTTTGGGATGTGAAATCTCTGCAGGACTTCGAGGCTGCCTAGCTTTGAGGGTGTTCAATCATTTCATCTGAAAGAATGTTTTTGGTATAAGTTTCATGGGTACAATGAACAGCCAAAGACCAATTTTTCAGCACCTGTTTGACAGGTGTATATCATTGCAATTTTTTACAGCAAGGCCAATTCTTGCTTTCATCAAGAGTACCTCTATAGGGTTATGGTGGGAAGGCACCACCGACACCAAAAGACCAATTTTTACGCATCCGTTACACCAGAATGTATCCAAAAAATCTCTAATCTTGTTCCCAGTGCACTACATTGTGGCCCCATCATACACACTTGCTCCCCAGCTGTTGCTGAGCAAAATAAAGGCAGCTTGCAGGGAAAATGTAATTTTTTTGGCTTTATAAATGCAATTATTGCTGCAGCATATTCTAGACATGGTACAGATCTGCCACTTTACAGGTAGACTAAGGGGACCCCCCAGGCACTATATTGGAAGGAATTTTTCATTTTTATGCTTTCACTTCAAAAATCAAAACATCACTGCTCATTTAAAAATGACGTTTTTCACAAAGCTTTTTTTTATTGATACATGTCCCCCAGGGCAGGACCAGGACCCCTTTAACCCCTTTAACCATTGTATGCCTTGCATGACTTGCATATAAGCCTTCAAAATAGCCCTTTTGATTTTTGACGTTCAGATCCTATTGTCCTCTAATGGGGTTTGTTATTCAGATCCGAACTTTTGCGGTGTTTGAAAGTTCTGGTGCAAACCGAACAGGGGTCTATTCGGCCCATTTCTATTAAAGACCAGGCCTTTTTCTGACATTTGTTGCTTACAAGTAAAAATCTGTATTTTTTGCTAAAAAATTTCTTAGAACCCCAAACATTATATATATATTTTTTTAAAATAATTTTATTGAGGGATTTCAACCATACATAAGAAAGAAGAGAAATTAAACGTTTTGCTCATCGGGTACATAGAAGATTTCGAGTACAAAGAGAACAAGTAGTATTCATAAAACCAGGTTTATAGTCTATTATAAGGTTATATTTTAAGGCTCTAGGGTCTCTGCACCCCCCGCCACCAGCACCCCGTCCGGAATCTTGCTGTGCAGGAGGTTGAGAGGTCCAGAAACCCAGAACATAAATTGAAGAGAGAAAATATAGAGGCATAAAGTATTCAAATCATTATGAACAATGAGTAACGCAATAATGACAAGAAAAAAAAGAATGAAGTCAATACCAAAGAAGCAACAGTGTGTGTTGAAATCTCAGGGCAGTTCGAAAAGAGGTCGGTCTCAGGAACTAGGGTACCTTATGCGAAAGGACTTGAGGTAGCAATGAAGGGAGGCCTTTCCTGATATCAACCCATTGATTATTTAAAGGAGGTCCTATTAATAACGAGATCCAGAGAAAGGAGGTATCAAGAAGTACAGTGAAGAGATTGGAGAGAAGAAAAGGGGAGGAAAAGGAGAAAAGATAAAGTGCGTATAACAGGGGTTGGGGAAGAGGAGAAGCACAGAAGGCTATCACAAGAGGGTATCCGAGGACCACCCTGGGAAAGAATCGAGCCCATATTTTATGAATCAGGGTTATAGAGATATCCCCACCTGGGTAGCCCAAGGTTCCCATATGATTTTGAATTTGTCTAGAGTGTCCAGAATGGTATTGGAAATCTTTTCTTGCAACATTATCCAAGAAATTTTTTGTTTAGCTAAGCAGAAGGATACTGTCGGAGAGTTCCATGACCGGGTAATAGTCATTTTGGCTCCAAGGAGGATAAACCGAATTAGAGTCTGGTTAGGTTTAGAAGTATTAGGGATTGGGAAATTAACTAAGGCGATAGTTGGGTCTTGCTTAACTGCAAAACCAAAGGGCGAAAATCTTATTCCAAAATATTCTGATTCTAGGACATTCCCATAAAATATGTAGAAGAGTGCCTATGTGGTTGCATCCTCTAAAACAGAGAGGTGATGATTGAGGGTAATATTTGACTAGACGAGAAGGTACCAAATACCAGCGTGTCAAAGTTTTGAGGCTAGCCACAATCAGGGACGTGTTCAGTATACCTTTAAAAGAACGGGCAAAATTGGAATGCCTAAGGTCTAGGTCCCAGCTGAGGTCAAGGTCGTGCTCCCAGCTCAACATGTAGGCCGTTTTCTCCGATGGTTCAGCTAGAGATGAGTATATGAGAGAAATTCCTCCTCTCGTCTCCACGGCCAAGGAGCACCACTGTTCATAAGGAGTTACTGAGAGAGGGCTTTCGCTGCTCTTCCATAAAGGGTTCAGAAAATGTGATATTTGATAGAACCTAAATTTTTTGGATGGGGGCATATCAAGTTTTGAGGTGCAGAGTGGTAAAGTGAGGGGTCCATTAGAATTAAAGAAATGTCCAATTCTGTAGAGGCCTTTATCTAACCACCATTTGAAGGCTAAGATATCTAGACCTGGGGGGAACTTGGGATTTCGGAAAGATGTGAGCAAGTGGTTGCCAGGTAGAGGTTAGGGGTCTCAACTTATGAAGGGAATCACATAACTTCATCGAATGGGATAAAATAGGAGCTAGTATAGGGGGGCGTCTTTTAGGAAGGTTCCAAAGCAAGAAATCTAAGGTATAATTAGGGATAGCTTCTCGTTCCATGTTTACCCAATCTGGTTTAGGCCCTTTAAGATAGATTATGGAGAATTGGCTTAACTGCGCTGCCTGATAGTATCACCACAGGTTAGGTAAACCTAGGCCTCCTTTCATTCTGGGTCTAAAAAGAACATCCTTGGAAAATCTGTGTCCCTTTTTGTCCCATATGAAGCGGATGATGGCAGACTGTAAGTGTAGAATGTGTGCTTTGGGGACTGGAATACGGAGGGAGCGGAAGAGGTATAATATTCTGGGCAGAAGAGTCATTTTAATAGCGTTCACTTTGCCTAGCCAGGATAGTTTATAGAGGGACCATTGATTCAGGTCTTCTGTGAGTTTTTTAAACATGGGAGGATAATTATATTTGAACAATTGGTCTATGTCGGATGCGAGATTAATGCCTAAGTAGGGAATGGAGGTGGGGTTCCAGGAAAATGGGAATTGACCTTTCAATCTGTATACAATGTCTTGGGGAGTTGATACATTAAGAGCAATTGATTTTGACATGTTTACTTTGAGTCCGGAGGCGAGTTCAAAATCGTGGAGAAGATGGATTATCTTGGGGGTAGAAAGGAGGGGGGATGTAATAAATAGAAGGACATCGTCCGTGAACAAAGCACATTTGTGCATTGATTGGCCGCAGCGGACTCCATGGATATCTGGATGTTGTCTTATCGCGATGGCCAAGGTTTCAATAGCTACTGCGAAAAGAAGTGGGGAGAGGGGACAACCTTGCCTCGTGCCTTTCTTAATAGGGAATTGATCAGAAAGGTGACCCTGGATTCTGACCTGTGCCTTTGGTTGATGATAGAGAGATTCTAGTACATTAATGAAGTTCGGGCCAAAGCCCCATTTCCGTTGAATTGTAAAAAGGTAGGGCCAGGCAACAGTATCGAATGCTTTTTGAAGATCGATGGAGAGGAGGAAGCCCTCTTGAGGGGGGCCGCCATCCCATCCCGACCTCATGAGGGAGACTGCTCTCCATATCTGGTCCGGTCCCTGCCTCCCCAGGATGAACCCTACCTGATCTTTATGTATGTAAGAACCTATAAATGATGCTAGTCTGTTCTATAATATCTTTGTCATGATTTTTAAATCATTATTGATTAACGAGATTGGTCTGTAATTGCTCACTTCGCTGGGGTCTTTGCCCGGTTTGGGAATGACCGAGATGAAGGCTAGATTGGCATCAGGATCAAGGGGGGAGGACTTGCTTAAGGAGTTAAAGAGACGAGCCAGATACGGAGAAAGCGCGTCTGTAAAGGTTTTGTAGTAGAAGACCTTTTTTGAGGTCTTTTATGACCGCTCGGATTTCAGATTCTTGAAATGGGGATTCCAAGGTAGAACGATGGGAGTCAGATAGTTTTGGCAGTGGGATATTTTCTAGAAAGGAGTCTAGGTCTTTGTGGGAGATAGGACAGCTGTCAGAATACAAGTTGGAATAAAAGGATTGAAAGGCATATAGAATCTTTTTGGGGTGTTGGGTAAGAGAACCCGACAGGGATTTTATTTTGGGGAGGGCAAAGATCCTATGTTTCGGGGTGAGTTTGGCTGCTAACTGAGGGCCAAACTTGTTGGCACGCATTTAGTGACTGCCGCTGACCCAATTAAGATGTCTATTTGCATTGGAAGTCAAGGCTAAATTAAGGGACAATCTGGTGGAGGCTAGTTTAGAGAGAGTGGTGGGATTGGGGTTCCACTTATGGGAAACACTGAGTTCTTTGAACTCTTTTTCTAGTTTTAGAATGTCCGCTTGTCGTTTGCGTTTTAATTGGGAGGAAAGTTGGATAAGCTTCCCTCTAATCAGCGCTTTGTGTGCACTCCAAAGGGAGCTAGGAGAGACGTCCCCAGTGTCATTGAACCGGAAATATTCTTTAATATCTTTTTCCAGCATAATACAATGAACAGGGTTGGATAGAAGTTTTTCATTCAGGCGCCAAAGCCATGAACCTGGGGGCGATAAAGAATTTAGAAGTTTTAGTGTCACTAGGGAGTGATCGGACCACGGGACATCATGTATGGGAGCCTGGTAGGCAGTGTGTATTTCAGAAGTGGGCATGAATATGTGGTCAATTCTAGCATAGGTTTTGTGAGGGGCTGAGTAGTGTGTATAATCTTTTGTTGATGGATTTAGTTCCCTCCAGGTATCAATAAGACCTAGAGAGTGGAGGAGTCTGGCGATCCGGAGACTTTGTTTGGGGGTTTTTTTAAGGTGGGGGATCCTTAGGTCTGATTTATTTAGAACCTGGTCAAAAGTGATGTTGGAATCCCCTCCCATGATCACCCTACCTTCGAAGTGAGGTGAAAGATTTGCAAGTAGGGAAGAGAAACATTTGGCCTGGCCTCTGTTAGGAGCATAATAGGAGATGAGGATGTAGAGGTTTCCCTCAATCGTACCTTTGACTAAGATATATCTCCCATCAGTGTCTCTAATTGTTAAACAGTGTGTGAATGAGGTCTGTTTAGAGAATAATATAGCAACTCCCCGTTTTTTTTCATTAGCATTAGCTAGGAAGAAAGTGGGATATTTATTGTGGAGGAAGGAAGGGGAATAATTGGAGGGGAAATGGGTTTCCTGGAGAAGAATTATATCTAAGCCCCTAGAATTGTAGCTTTGAAAGGCTATGCGTCTTTTTACGGGGGAATTAAGGCCTTGGGTATTATGTGAGGCGATCTTAAGAGCCCTCTGTAGTGGAGAAGAGTCAGCCATGGTCACGAGAGGAGGAATACGAGCGTGTGTGGTGTGGACCTACCCGGATCTTTGTTGAACCGAACTTGAGTCTGGGAGGGTGGGTTCGGTACCCCAGCAGGAGAGTCTGGATCATGAAGGTCTTCTGTGCAAACTCCTGGGATAGGTGTAAAGGGAGAGAAAGTGAGAAAAAAGGAGACAAGGAGAAAATAAAGTGAGAGAGTAAAGTTAGTAAATTCCACATACTAAAAACGAACAAAACTAGGCGTAGGCGCCTAGGAAAATGGAGGACCGAACTTATGAGCTCAGTCCTAAATTGAGACCCAAAAAAAAATAAAGGGTCTCGGAAAAACAAAGACAACCTCAGCCGAGGTTGTGTGTCTGGTGCAACCAGAGGAAAAACCCCTCTCGATTACAGCAGAGGGAGTGACAAGCTAACCCGACCGGACCGATGGGCCCCCAACTTTAAGGGCAAAATGGAACCTCAAAGCGTGAGAGATAAAGATCTTTTGAGAAAAAATTAAACATGATTAACTATAACAGAAAACATAACATATAAGAAACAAACAAAGCTGAAGACCCAGCTCTAGGCGGATGTTTGCTGGAAGGTGGGAGGGGTGAGGAAGGGAAGGGAAAGGGAAGGGGAAGGGAAGGGGAAGGGAAGGGGGAGGGAAGGGGAGAAGGAAGGGGTAAGCTATAATTTTGAGGTTGAAGCTAAGGACCGCCTAGGCACAGGAGGATCAAGCTATCAGGTCAATCCTGAGGAGACAGGGGTCCATTTTCTTAGAGATGAAATGTCAAAAATTTGGAGCCTGCCCAATACCTTTGAGGATAGTTTGGGTGAGGAGGAAGAGGAGAAATTGTTCTGCTCTCATGGATGAAGAGAAAAAAGGGTTCAGTTGGTGTGTAACCAGTCACCACACAATTAGAGGAGGAACAAAGGAAACAAGGACCTTAGAGGGCCCTGTTGGGTTAAAAATCATCTGGGCAGATGAGAGTCACGATGCCGCTTCGTTTACTGCTTGTTCCAGATCGGAGTGATGGGGCTTCCTGGGGGGGTCTCTTGGAAGAGCTTGGTTTGTTGGGGGGTTCCTGGGGGGAAACTTCCTGGGTGATGAAACCGAGTCGCAAAAGTAAATGTTCACCTTCTTGAAAAGATGAGAAACCGTAGGATCTATCCTTGTATTAGAACAGAAGTCGGAAAGGGAAGGACCAGTGGTATTTTATGGCTCTCTGCGTTAAGATTTTAGGGCTCTCCTCTTTTGAATTGTGGCCTGAGAAATGTCTGCAAATACATGAATTTTGTTTCCCTGGAAGGAGAGGCTATCCAGATTCCGAGATCTTTTCATAATTTCTTCTTTGATCTTGTAGTAGTGGGGTTTAACCACTATGTCCCTCGGGAGCCCATCTTGGCGGGGTGGTTGGAGCGCTCTGTGAGCTCTGTCGATCTCAAGCTTATGGCTTGAAATGTCCGGGATGACTTCTTTCATAAAGAGCTTTACTGTGTCGCGGATGTTGGTGACAGATTCAGGGATACCTCTGATGCGGAAGTTGTATCGCCGACTCCTGTTCTCCAATCGTCGATTTTTCCTAGTGCGATTTTGAGTTGGTCTTGCAGCAATTGGATGCAATTAGTATTTTGATTGGTGCGTGCTACTGTGTGATCAACGGTTTGTTCAATCACTTCAATGCGAGCCCCCAAGTTTTGTAGGTCAGCTTTAATAGAAGTGGTTATTTGTGTGGCATTCTGAGCCAGGCCTGCAGCAAGCATGTCTGAGAAACAGTTCAAAAGTTGGGCCATATCAGACTGGAGTGGAGAGTGCAAGGGGGGAGCCAGCTAGGAGCCTGGGAGGTAGATAGGTGATTGCAGTGGGGGAGTATGGAGCATATCAGACAATGCTCTGCCAATGAGTGACTCGGTAGAGGCCGGGGAAACAGACTGTGGTGGCTGGGTACTCACGGGGGTCGTCAACAGAGAGATACCGTGCTGGACGGTCGTAGGGGGATCAGCTATGGAGTCCCCGTCCCCTGTGTCTCCGCGTGGAGAGGCCGCGGCCACCATCTTGGAAGCAGTGGGGGCAGGCAGGCCGAAATCCAATTGCCGGCTGACCTCCGATTTTTGAGGGTGTCTCCACATGCAGGCTTGTGCCTGAGACTATCCGAAGCCTGGTGGGGTCTGGATCGGGGGCTCCTGCTAGTGGATGCAGCTGTTGGGGACCGCGGAAGGCTCGGCCAGATCAGAGCTCTCGGTCAGCACGTCTTTCCGGAAGTCCCGCGCATGCGCACTCCAACATTATATATTTTTTTAGCAGACTAGAGATTAGAGAATAAAATGGCAGTTCTTGAAATATTTTATGTCACACTGTTTTTACACAGCAGTCTTTCAAATGCATTTTTTTGGACAAAATAAACAAAACGGTAACGTTAGCACAATTTTTTTTTGTATAATGTGAGAGATAATGTTACGCTGAATAAATTAATACCTAACATGTCATGCTTTAAAATTACGCACGCTCGTTGAATGCGCCAAATACAACAGTGGTCATCAACCCTGTCCTCAGGGCCCACTAAAAGGCCAGGTTTTATGTATTACCTTGGGGAAATGCAGACTAGAATACTGCAATCACTGAGCAGCAAACAATATCACCTGTGATTTATTTCAGTTATCTTGCATACCTGGCCTGATAGTGAGCCCTGAAGACAGGGTTGATGACTACTGAACTATGGTACTTAAAAATCTCCATAAGCAACGCTTTAAACATTTTTACAGGTTACCTGTTTAGAGTTACAGAGGAGGTTTTGCACTACAATTATTGCTCTTGATCTAACGATCGTGGAGATACCTCACATGTGTGGTTTGAACACCGTTTACATATGCGTTCACTTCTGCGTGTGAGCACGGAGGGATGGGGTGCTTTAATTTTTTTTTCTTATTTATTTTACATTTTTTATTTTTACACTGTCCCTTTATTTTTTTTAAAACGTTTATTCCTATTACAAGGAATGTAAATATCCATTGTAATAGAAATAAGCATGACAGGTCCTCTTTATTGAGAGTTCTGGGGTCAAAAAGACCCCTAATCTCTCATTAACCCCTAAAAGCAAAAGAAAAAAAAAATTTTTTGACACTTTGACTTTAAAAAAAAAACTCACATCTTTAAGCCCTAGAACTGGAAGTGACGACAGAGGTTGCTCTGGTCCTATGGTCTACCTTGCCCTCATTCGACTTCCTGCCTAGCCATCAGTCGCATCAGATCAGTTCTGGACTTACCGACGGCTCTGGTAAGCTGGGAAATGACAGGGAAGTAGAGGGAGGAGGGGGGGGGGGGCACATCTCCTGCCACCTATCTCATGGCAAATCCGCTGCTGGGATAACTTTTATCCAAAAGTCGGCCGTCTAAAGAAAAAATAAAACGATACCAGGGTTATGGCAGCCAGGGTATTTAATGTAAAAATCATGACGTATATTCCCAGTTATGCAGTCGGCAAGTGGTTAAATGGTAAAATAAAATTTAGGCCCATGTAAAATAATTCCTGCTCCTGTCTCAGGACACTTAAAGCACACAACAAAGCAAGAAAAAAATAAAAACGTATGCAGTATATATATATTTCCCCTAGTTGTATCCCTTTAAAGACACTACTTTTAGGCTTGCCAGAAATGCAATCTTGAGTGCCGGTTCACACTAGACGCGGCACGACTTGCAGGTCGCCTCACCGAGGCGACCTGCACACGACTGCCGAGGCGACTTGCAAGACGACTTCTGTATAGAAGTCTATGCAAGTCGCCCCCAAAGTAGTACAGGAACCTTTCTTCTAAGTCGGAGCGACTTGCGTCGCTCCGATTAGAACGGTTCCATTGTACAGAACGGGAGGCGACTTGTCAGGCGGCTAGGTCGCCTGACAAGTCGCCCCCGTGTGAACCGGCCCTAAGCCTTGTTGTGTACTGACAACACACCCTGCCTGGTAAATTCTCAACCACTCCTATTCTCAGATCTCCACAATATAAAAGCTAGTTATTTTGTAGTCCAAGAAAGTGAAGGAAGCAGCTTGCTATGGGGGCACCTGAGCTGAGACACAGCTCCCTGTGTCAATTCAGGCAGGGAGCCGCAGCTCGGCCCTGCCCCCTCTCTCTCTCCTCATTGGCTCACTGACTTTGATTGACAGCAGCTAGCGCAAATAGTGCTTTGCTGCTGTCTGAACCAATGAGGAGGGAAAATCCCGGACAGCCGAGTCTCTTCTGCAACATCCCTGGATCAAGATGGGGCTCAGGTAAGTATTAGGGTTCTTGTTTACAGGATTTCAAAATTTATGTTGATTAACTGACAGGGGGCCTAATTTGTTAAACTGGAAAAAAATGAGCACATTGGCAAAAACAACCTGACCAAGAACAAGATTTTTTCAACTCCTAAAATCCACCTCTTATGTTTCTGATACATGTACTGTAACCTATAAAACCCTTTACCCCTATCCAACTTAACAATGCTACTGGGTAGCAACTGAAAGTAAGAAGAACATTTTTAATTTTTTTCATTTTTTTAAATCTAACTTGTCAACAAATAAAGTATATGAATGCTTTCTGCTATGAATGTTAAGATTTAAGGCATCACCAAACAGGGATCTATGTTGAAAAAAATCATAAATATTGGAGGACTGGTATTTTATGTGTATGAGAAAATTTTGTCTCATTTTGAGAATATGAATTCATGGGAATTGCTCACCGATTTTCGTTACTGTCATGTACCATGTTATATGTATGTATTCGCCATATTGTCATAAGTTTCTATGATTGTATGTCTCTGATGTCCATGATTTACATGTATTTTCATGTGCAATCCCATGACCCAAATGTTTGTACTTATTTATCTTTCATGTTAATAAACATGTGATTCTTTTATACACACCCCCACCATGTCTAGAACCTCATTCAAAGTCCCAAATCCCCTTTTCTACTATTTTGTACCAGGGATGAAGGCACACAGGGTATGTGCCTCATTCAAAGTCCCACCTGTGTTTTTACACAGCCCCCCTTTTTTCCTTGTTCAGTCTTGTGTCCACCCCCTAGTAGACTTCTGCAGGTAGCCTGTAGTGGGTGGAGCTGCTGGAACCCAGTAGCTCCACACACTAAAGGCTACCTGTAGAAGACAGCTCCCACAGCTCTACTCTCTACTTTTACAAGGTAATAGCTGCATTTGCAAAGGCTTTGGACAGAAAGTGGATATGGAGGAATATATTTATAAAAAAAGTTTTGTACTTGGAGTTTAGCATTAAAATAGTGTCTGTCTGTTCTGGAGTGGCATGTTGGCTTATTGCGCGTTTGATTTTATGGGCATTATTACTTATGCACTTTTGTGGGTAGATTTTATTGGGGATTTTATTTAACCTCCCTGGCGGTATGATTCTGTCTGGAATTTTGTGCTGAAAGCAGTACAATTATTTTGCATGGAAATTTGATGCTATGTATTATAGGCCTGCAATTCTTAGTAATTACTTAAACCTGACCAAACAAGACTCTAGTAGACATCCCAGATGTGATAAAGTTTGAAACACAAAATCATGATTTTACATTTTTAAATAATATAATTTTATTCAATAATGTAATACAAACTAAAGAAATTTGTCAGACAAAGAAAATTCAATAAACATCCTGAGTGTGATAAATTTTGAAGCAAGGTACAGCACACAGTCCCACGTCACAATCCGGACAATAGAACCTGCTTTCTTTTCGGATTTTTTTTCCCTTGTCATCTCTGTGTGAATAGCAAACCACGCACATCCTGGTAGGTGCTGCCTTTTTTGCGGTTGGCGGTATATAGTCCATAAAGTGCCGACCTGTTAGGCGTTCTGGGTTGGCAACACCAACAGCACGTCGTCCAGGTCTGTTCGCATCTACTGATGGCATCTGGTGTTTGACAAAAATCTGCTCAGCTACCTTCCAGATAAAATCTGCATGAACAAGAGGCCTGTCACTCCCTGCTCGGTACAAGATGTAAGCGTTCCAAAGGCATTGTTCCAGAAGATGCCTGAAAATCTTTTTGTAATATTTTTTCTGCTGTTTCCGCATAGTCGGATAAAAGGTCATTGCCTGATCGGCTCGATCGACACCTCCCATAGTGCAATTATAGTCTATCACGACTTGCGGCTTCAGCACATCTTTCCCACCTTTTGTTTGGACCGTGGCAGTGGATGTATTGTGCACAGTGCTCATGAGACACACGTCCTTCTTGTCTCGCCAAGGTATTGCCATCATCTTACCCTTCTGCCAGGCAACCATTTCTCCGGGTTTTAGTTTTTTTCTTGCCAAACATAGATGGCATGTCACGTCTGTTAGGCCTAACTGTACCATAGGCATCAGTCTTGTTGCCCACGTACATATACTGCAGAAGAGCGGGCCTTTACCTGTACGTGACTTTTTCTTCCTGGTCTGGAGCACCCGCTCCGCGCTGGAGACCTGCTCCCACTGTGATTGGACACAGTGGGAGCCAATCAGTGAGTCTGGCAGACCCGCCGATCATGTAAACAAGGTAGATCACCGTTCTGTGACAGGAGAAGACAGAGATCTTGTGTTTCTGCTAAATAGGAACACGGATCTCTATCTTCTTACAGTACAAGCACCCCCCCACACATGTTAGAAAGTACCCCCTAGGGAAAAAATTTAATCTTTCGATTGCCCCTGATGTTAAAGCCTTCCCTGCCAGTACAGTTACAGTGCATATTATTTAACACTGATCACGCTATTAGTGTCACTGGTCCCTAAAAAAGTGTAAAAAGTGTCACTTAGTGTCCGATTTGTCCACCACAATGTCGCAGTCCCCATATAAGTCGCTGAGCACCGCCATTACTAGTAAAAAAGAAAATCCATAAAAATATATCACCTAGTTTTAAACGCTATAACTTTTGCTCAAACCAATCAATATACTCTTATTGGGATTTTTTACCAAAAATATGTAGCAGAATACATATTGGCCTAAATTGATGAAGAAATTAGATTTTTTACATTTTTTTATTGGGTATGTTTTATAGCAGAAAGTAAAAAATATTGTTTTTTTTTTCAAAATTGTCTGTCTTTTTTGTTTATATCGCAAAAAATAAATAACCACAGAGGTGATCAAATACCACCAACAGAAAGCTCTATTTGTGGGAAAAAAGGCCGTAAATTTTATTTGAGTACAGCGTTGCACGACTGCGCAAAATGTTAGTTAAAATAACTCAGTGGCGTATTAGAAAAAATGGCCTGGTCTTGAAGGGGTAAAACCTTCCTGAAGCTGATGTGGTTAATTTATAATTTTATGGTAGCAGCTTAATTTTGCTGTTTTGAAAATGTTTTTACTTTTTCCTATTTACTTGTGAGGGATTCCTCCTAAGCGCAGTAGCATTTTGGTTTATACTCTATCTTTTGAGTTTAACTACTGCAGCCATAGAAGTTATGAACAGGCAAATTCATTTGAATCTGTTTTTTCCTCTAATGAGAGCACCACCCAAAGAGAGGGTCATAGTGGTACTTTCAGAGCTTTGGATAATGCTAAAACAAGTAAGAACATGTGGGACATCTGTACTTTGGAGCAGTATTTAAAAGAAAATATCACTATGAGACTATTTAAATGAGAAGTGTCACCAAAGGATGGCCTTAATGATAATGGATTAGGACAGGAATAGATTCTGTTTTTTAATTGGGTAGGAAAAGAACCTCAGGAATTAATAGTGAAACATAAAAAGAAAAAATGTCAATGTTGGAGAAGAAAATAAGTGATTTGCATAATAAAGTAGTCTCAATTAGGAACACAGAAGAGTATAATAATTCTAACCCCTTGAAGCCGGCTGCTGCTGGCACTTTAAGTGGTTTGCTATGCTGGAAGGCAGGGGGGGCTTATGGCCACGCGACCGCTGTGATTGGCTGTTACTGTGGTCACGTGATCGATAAAGTTCCGATCGCAATTGGCGATCAGGGACTTTCCATGGGCCCTCGGTCACTGTAACGGGAGCATGCAGGGCGCATGCTCTCAGAACAGCACTGCTGGTGCTAATGCACGCAAATATGCAGCCGCTCAGCGCCAAGGCCCGGGCGCCGAGAGGCCACATATATGCATGCACTCGGCGCTAAGAGGTTGATGATGTAATTTAAAAATGTTTAGAAAAGGTAGATAGGGATACACAAAAGATAAAGGTAAAAAAAAATGTATAGAGATCTAGGAGATTTTAAAAGTAATACCATTTACCTTAGGCAAAGTCTCCCTCGGAATGGAGATTTGGCAAATATCACCATTGATTCAGATGACCTTCAGAGGTAGGAGGTCAATAGAGGTGCAATAATGAGTGGTGTTTGGAATAGAGGAAAAACTGGTGTCTCCTAGAACTCTGTCAGACCACCTACTCAAATTCCTACAAATTTAGCGAGTACAGCTTCACAAAAAATGTCCCCTTCTAGACAAGGACCGGTTAATGGAGTAACTGTGGTTGGTAAACCACAGGGTTTTAGAGGTAGACAAATATGGGGCCACCAAAGGGGAGTATCTCCACAACAGAATAATCAATATGTGGTAACCACCTCCAAAAGATTTGAGCCCCTTGGAGATTATAGAGAAGATACACAACAATATGTTTCACATCCTTTTTTAGGGAATTGGAGGGGGGGAGGGGCAGGGGTAGCAGAAATTTCCCCTACATAGGAGAGGAGGTAAGATATCAACATATTCCCCCCAAAGAATGTAGTATGGAAACCAGGAATATCAAGGCTGGGACAAATCAGGAAGAATAAGAACAGATCAGCCAGGAAGGGAAAGAGGGGTTGTAGAGCAGGAAGGAGAGTCTAGCACCAAAACAATAAGGAGAGAAATGTAAATAATGGAGTATATATTTTAAGTAAGTTGGAGCTGACACACAAGGAAGTGAAAATTTTGAATTTAGGTTTAAAATGTGCGATGAAACATCCCATTAGCAAATGTGACAAATATAGACACTCATAAATATATTTGGAAACTAACCATAAAAAAATATTTTTTGGGAAATGCAATAAAAATTTCAGTAAGGAGACATCAGTAGGGGCTGTGATTAATAATGGGTTGACAAAGAAGTCTACATTTAGCCCCTTGGTATCAGCTAATCAACACATAGATGTGTTTAGGAATCTAGTACTGAGGGATTTGGAACAAATAATTCCCAAGATCGAAATGAAACCGAAACACATAGTAGATGATATAGAGCAAGTGGCTAAAAAAAAACAACATCCAGCAAATAATGGGGGAGGGATGGTAATTTTAGAAAATATCAAACACAATTGGGTGAAATGTTATCAGATCAAAACATGTATCTGTAGTTATAGAATGATCCCTGTTGTAGATATAAGGACAAGTTAAAGGATGCAATTGAATATGGTTATAGAACTAGAGTGCTAGCAAAAAAAGAGAAAATATATTTATTACCCATTGTTTGTAGAATACCTACAATATACACACTCCCTAAAATCCATAAAAATTTACAAGCCCACCCAATTGTCAATGGGATTGGGTCAGTCACTGCGAGGTTAGGAGAACATTTAGATACATTTATAGGAGTGTGATTCAAACAAATGTATCTGAAGGATACCAAAAAATTACTACAATTGTAGAAAGACATTAATTTGGAAGGGAAACCTGATTTTTTTTGGTGACGGCTGATGTTGCATCCCTATATACAATCATTTAACATGATGATGCTCTGCTAGCCCTAAATTGGACACTTAGTAGAAGGGGTGATATCCCTTATACGCAAATTTTTTTTGCGTAAAGTCCTTTCTGTTTATCGCAGCATTGATATCAAGGCTCTTTTTTTCTCCCAGAGGAGGGGAATTGCGATGGGTGCAAAGTTTGCGCCAGTCTTGCAAACCTCTTCATGGGAGAGTGGGAGGATAAATTTGTGTTTAGGAATAAGAAATCTGAATTATTATTCTATAGAAACTTTATAAATGACCTGCTCTTCATTTGGGCAGGATCAGAGAGCTCTATGAATTAATTAAATAACAATAATAATAACATCAGATTGGAGTATCAATAGAGTAGATAGCAGATTAACTTCCTGGATGTCAACATTTTTAGAGAGGGAAATGAATTAACGAAGGTATTTTTTAAACCTACTGATAGAAATTGTTATGGTTAAAAAATATACCAAAAGGACAAATAGTGCGTGTAAGGAGGAACTGCAGCCGAGATTCAGATTTTCTTGATTAGTCTCAATTAATTAAAGAACGATTCATTCAGAAGGGGTATAGGGATAAGCAGTTAGAGAAAACTATACAGGGAGTCCTGCAAATACTGAGGGATGAGTGTCTATGTGAGAAAGATAAAATGGAAAATAATAACAACCAACAATGGGGACATTGGCATATTCTCTGTATGGATAAAGGATTAGGTCCTGTGGTCCCTAATAATCCTGTGTTTACAGTTTTAGGTATAGGGTTGTTAAAAAAGTTCTTGACGCCCGTATACGACAGCAATTTTTTGGTGGAACAACAGGGTTTTATGCCTGTCAAAAATTTTATGTATGTAGGCAGGTGAGAATCCCGGTGAGGGGAATTACTAAATTGAATTCTAATCATAAGGAGTTTAATATCTCTGAATTTATTACATGCTATTCCACACATGTGGTATATGTTTTAATTTGCCCATGTGGTCTTATGTATATCATATGGAATAAACACCCTTTAAAGAAAAGAATAGCTGAGCATATGACCAACATCAAGGTTTTAAACACTTAAGGACCGAAAGGATTTGCTCCCTTAAAGATCAGCCAATTTTTGCGATACGGCACTGGGTTGCTTTAATTGACAATTGCGCAGTCGTGCGACGCTGTACCCAAACAAAATTGATGTCCTTTTTTCTCACAAATAGAGCTTTCTTTTGGTGGTATTTGATCACCTCTGCGTTTTTTCTTTTTTGCGTTATAAACAAAAAGAAGCCGTCAATTGTGAAAAAAAAAAACAATATTTTTTACTTTTTGCTATAATAAATATCCCCCCCCCCAAAAAAAATCTTCATCAGTTTAGGCCAATATGTATTCTTCCACATATTTTCTTCCACAAATCGCAATAAGCGTATATTGATTGGTTTGCTCATAAGTTATAGCATCTACAAAATAGGCGATAGATTTATGGCATTTTTAGTATTTTTTTTTTTTACTAGTAATGCCGGTGATCAGCAATTTTTAGTGGGATCGCGACAAGGTGGCAAACAGATTGTACACTTTTGACACTTTTTTGGTACCAGTGACATTTATACATCGATCAGTGATATAAAAATGCACTGTTTACTGTATAAATGACACTGGCAGGGAAAGGGTTAACACTAGGTGGCGATCAAGGGGTTAAGTGTGTCCTAGGGAGGTGTTTCTAACTGTGGGGGGAGTGGACTGACAGAGAGTATGAGAGATCGGTGTTCCTGATTACTAGGAGCAGATGATCTTTCTGAACTCCCCTGACAGAACGGGCATCTGTTTGTTTACATTGACAGATTTCCGTTCTGGCTCTCTATGAAATGATTGCGGGTGGCTGGCAGACATTGCGGTTGCCAGCCACATACATTGGCTCCAGGGCCGCACCGATGGTGCGCACCAACTCTATCTATTGCACGTAGCCTTGTACTGGTACGACAATTTGCGCAATAGAGCCAACCTGCCGCAGTATAACTGCGGCGGCTTGTCGGCAAGTGGTTAAACAACATAGTATATCTCTTCATTTTAGGCTATGTCATGGTAAGGACCTCTCCGGTTTGAGATTTTGGGGTGTGGAGAGGATTCACCCCTCTTGGAGGGGTACTAATCGGGTTAGGGAGGTATTAAATTATCGAGACTGGATCAGTGTTTAAGCGGGTTTAAATATGAAAAATTAAGTGATATGGATAGAATGTAGAATAATATTTTTTTCCTGAAGTTTGGAGTATTTATTTTAAACAAGTAATTTTATGTAATATTCGTATGAAATTATTTTTTGAATTATATGTGGTAATTTAAAGCGGGGTTCCACTCAAATTTTTAACTTACCCCCTTCAGTTAATTGCATAGATGTTCAAATGCCACACGAAAATTTTTTTATCGCTGTAAATACCTTTATATTGTACTTTATTGTGGCACTTCCTGTCTCTCCTCCCATGGGAGTAGGCATGTTTATTGCCTTTCCCCGGCGCTGCACTGTCTCCTGGGAGCTTAGTGTCAGGCTTCCCAAGATTCAGTGCGGAAACAATGATCATGCATGTGAACAAGCTGTGAATGAACAGCATTCACCGCATCCAGGAAATCAGTGCTTGTGGGCTTCACATGCCCACAAGCAAGATGGAAAAAGCCAGCATCACATTTTTTAAGTTATTCTTCAGTACGAAAATAGACAGAGGCGGAAATATTACACCCAAACTGTGAGTATTATTTTGGGGTTAGCAAAGTGTCTCAATGACCTAAAAAAAAAAAAAAAAAAAAAAAAAAGATTGGTCGCCGGACTCCCGCTTTAATATGTTTGTGAATTATTCAATATAAAGAGTATTGTAATGTTTTGTAATGAATTAATATTGTCTATATTTAACTTAATAGTGTCTATATAGCATAAGAGTGATCTAAAATAAACATGTTAAAGTGCCGGCCTCCCATGACTTTACACTGATGGATAAAGTGATCAATGGCCCTGGAGAGATCTGGGACTAAAACAGCTGGAAGGGTTAAGTCTGGGCAGTTGGATGTCTATAAGAGTAGTGTCACGCTGTTTGGCCACACCCTCACACGAAGTTGTAATGATCAAACGTGTCAGTGCAGGATCATACGGCAACCAGAAGTGACGTGGACCATGAGGACCACGAGTGTGGTGAGACGCAGAGTTTAGTTTGTTTTGTTGATTTGATGGGCATTATTACTTGTGCACTTTTGTGAGTAGTTTTTATTGGGGATTTTATTGAAATAAAGCATTTTAAAAGGAATTATGTTATGTGGGCTACTTTTTTCCTGTGATCACAAGTGAGCATATTAACTTATGATGGCATCCGGACTCTAAAGAGGACCTGTTTTTTCTGGAAGGAGTTTCCAATGTTTTGCCAATCAGTAAAGTGATGGCAAAAGTAATTGGTGAGTGTTGAACCATAAGGAGAGTGGATTTCACTTGTTTACTGTGATGTAAAAAAAAAGAAGCACTTTGGATTTTGAACTGATTACTAAAGCGGAGTTCCACCCAGAAATGGAACTTCCGATTTAAGGGAAGGTGACCCCCTGACATGCCACATTTGGCATGTCATTTTTTTGGGGGGTTGTGGATGCCCTCTTTTTAAAGGGTCCCAGCTCCCACTTCCTCCCGGTGCACCGAAAGGGAGATCTCCTCTCCCCCTTCCCTCTCGGCAATCATTTGGGACATGTCACAGGTCCCAGATGATTGCCCAGCCATTCATGGTGTGCCGTGCGGCTCACGCATGTGCAGTGCGTGTCCGGCTGTGAAGCCACAGTTGGGCACCCACAGTAACAATGCCGGCGCCACAGAGAGGAGGGGGAGATGAGCGGGGCTTCATTCCCCGCATCGCTGGACCCTGGGACAGGTGAGTGTCTGATTATTAAAAGTCAGCAGCTGCAGTATTTGTAGCTGCTGACTTTTAATTTTTTTTTTTTTTTAAGCAGAACTCCACTTAATTAATACGTCCCTAGAGGGGATTTTTTTTTGTAGTTATTTAAATTGATGGATTTTGATTCATCATTACTATTTTTTTTTTGCACCATAAGGTGGAGTGTTGATTTCACTTATCACTGGGTGTTTTACGTATGATAATAATATTGGTATTACTGTTATGTTTGTAGGATAGCGCTGCTTTCAACAAACCTTGCTGTTTTTTCTTCCTTTTTGTTTATCATTTGTTGTTCTAGTTGGAATAATTGCAAATTAAAGATTGGCTCCAGGCTTTAACTTTTTCAGTTTTACCTGTTGTTTAAAACATGGTCAGTAGGATAAAAACCTTCCAGCAACAAGCATTCACATACTGTATATATGTTGCATGTTTTTATTAGTAACAGGGCTTATCATTAAAGGGTAACTCGACTTTTGTGGGGGGAAAAAAAATAGCAAATAAAGAAAAAATTACATAGCGTATACAATTGCGATACAAGTCATATTGTGATTGAATGATATTAAAAATTACTTTTCCTTTTCAATCTGTAGTTCTGTAAATTTTCTGAAAATGCAATACAATATGTCTACCTGGAGATGTTCTGTACACAGAATGAGCACAGAACGCCCCTCGGAAGCATAAATTCCTGCTTGTGTAATTGGCTCACCAATTTTCCCAGAAATCTGTCATGAGTCAGAATTTAGGCATCCCCTTCAACAAAAATGTCATTTTTGGTGAGATACTTTCAATAGGAAATCACGTCTAAAGGGATGCAGGCCCAGAAGCTTTCCTTATTAGAGCCCTGCAGGTGCACAGATGGTTGATAATTATGAAACCACTTCTTTTAGACTCACTTTACCACATGGATACAGACTAGGGTTGTCCCGATACCGATACTAGTATCGGTATCGGCACCGATACCGAGCATTTGCCCAAGTACTTGTACTCGGGCAAATGCTCCCGATGCTTCCCCCGATACCTTGACTGTCAGCTGTGATCGGCGCATGGGGGAGTTACAAGATTCTCCCCCAGCGGCTTTCACTAGCTTTAGTGACATACAGCGGTGATCGCTCACAGCTGACTGTCACTGCATCCTCCTCCATGCCCCCTCCTTTCCTCTGTCCCTCTCAGCTGTCCCCTCCGTTCTGCTCTTATCTGTCCCCTCCGTTCTGCTCTTATCTGTCCCCTCCGTTCTGCTCTTATCTGTCCCCTCCGTTCTCCCCCTCCGTTCCTTTCTCCTTATCTGTCCTCTCCGTTCTCCCCCTCAGTTCCTCCGTCCTCCCCCTCCTCCTTCCTTTGTGTATGGATAGAGTCAGCTGACTCTGTCCATTCACATAACTGAAACATTGTAATCTTCTGTGATTACGATGTGTCAGTTTATGAATGGAGAGAAGCTGCGGTCTTCTCTCCATTCATTGTCAGTGCAGCTGACGCTGCAGAGAAAGGGACTGGGGAATCTCTATCCTCTGTCTCTTTCTCTGTCTCAAGGGGGAGATATCAGAGGTCTGTTAAGACCCCTGATATCTCACCAAAGCCCCCCAAAAGGGCTGATTAAAAAAAAAAAAAAAAACAATAAAGAATAAAAGAAATATTATTGTAAAAAATAAAAATTGTAAAAAAAAAAAAAATAACACACACATACAACGTTCACCCCCTCCCCCCCCCCCCCCCCAAAAAAAAAAGCAAGCACTGTTAAAAAAAAAAAAAAAAATGAAAAAAAAAACACTGTCACGTGACATTAAAAAAAAAGTATCGGTAATCGGTATCGGCGAGTACTTGAAAAAAAGTATCGGTACTTGTACTCGGTCCTAAAAAAGTGGTATCGGGACAACCCTAATACAGACAAACACATAGGGATTTCTTTAGAATAACAAAAAGTAGAAATCTGCAACAAAGTTTGTTAAAATCCTTGTAGTATACATAGATCACCTAGAGGGGAATGTTTTTTCCTCAACAAAAGTGGAGTTACGCTTTAAAGCTAATCTCCTGTCTAAATTGTCCCTAGTATGTGTACAGTATGTATGAGTGGGAGTTAGGGACCTTAGATTGTAAGTTCCATGAGGGCAGGGACTGATGTGAATGTATTATATACTGTATATGTGTAATGCGCTGCGTTAACTTATGACACTATACATGTACCTGAAATAAAATAAAATAAATCTCCAACTTTTAGTAAAGTTTAAATAGTTCCTTTGGACCACACTGATAGAAAAAAATGATTTACTTCACTTACAGCTGCAGCGTGAGCGATGTATAAACAAAACTTCCTCTGATTGACTGAGGTGGGCAGATGACATCACAATCTCCACCTCAGCCAATCAGTGGAAGCTTTGTATTCATTCATAGAATACAATTCTACCTATAAATGGCTGAGCAGCACTCAGCCTGACTCAATTTTGTTTTGAGAGTGGGGCGGGAAGTTCCCGATCCACTGCCGATGCCGGAACACAGTGCTGTATACAATATGTAGCTGAGGCTACATACACTCTATCAGCACTCACAAACTACTTAAACTTCACTAAGCTTTATTGAGACTTTTTCTGTGTATCTTTTTGTAAGAAGACTAAGCAAATGAGCTTGTAATTTTAGGATGAAGCTTCATTTATCCGCTTTATTTAAACAGCAAAGGAAAAATATGAAAAAGCTGCTGAACATTGCCACAGTAGCAAGATATTTAACCATAAGGAATTTTGAATAGGCATGAATGGAAGCATATGATCTAAAGGCCAATTGGGACTGCAGATGTAACTGCCACATGCCATTTTAATGTTTTGCCAAGGCAAAAATATTTGGTTTATAGCTTAAGTTTAATTAGGCAGAGTACACAAAGTCCCATTGCCGCTGATCACCAGATATTAATAATGCCAGAAACATTCCAGGATATCCAGCCTACTGATTTACAAACGTGTTAACATACCTATACATTATGATGTAGAGCACACTGGTACTTGGAGTGTGGTTAAATATCCATATCTCAATAATTGTGTTGTCTTATTAACACAGCCCTTACAGACTTACTAACTTGTTTAAGTAAATGAACATCTTTTAACTCATCGTTATGTTATACATTTATAAATCTATCCTCAAATTACTGAATGCTAGTTCTGGGTCAGTGACATAGTACTGAAGCCAGAGACTGCCAGCCAACTAGCATTTTCAGAAGGAGGTCAGCAATGGTGGTTCTGACATTTCTTTCATGTTAGTTATGCATTGTTCAACAGCCTCCTTCTAGTATGCATAGCCACTTTTACTAAGATATTGTCTGAATATTGGATCAAACTGCTAGTTAGAAGAAAGCAATGAAAATAGTGGTTAGTTAAAAATTGGCTTATTAGCCCTCAATACACCTATAAAATGTGTTGGTGAGTGCATATACATCTTTTTGTCTACAATGATTCTTATTAAGTAGTGTATGAATAATAGGCTAACATCAGACATAAGACGTAAGGAGTTTAACATTAAACAACCAAAGTGAGAAAAAACTAAATGGTCAGTAATGGTACATTACAGTAAACCTAAATATAAGGTCAATATATATAGTGGATAACGCTCAGCCTATGAGAAAACCTCAGGGCACCAAAGTTAGGTGAAATGTATGTAGATTGTGAGTACAGAGATATTCCAACATAGCAGTTAAAAGCCAATAGTAGAAGAATCAGCAGTGTAGACTTTCCTAAGAGGCAATAATAACTGCCTCAGAAGTCAGTTGGCTTCTTTTCTATGGGGTAAAAAGAATGAGTTGTACATGCACCGCTAGCACCTGCTGGCCAAGCGAGAGAAAACAGAGTTGGGTCTCTCAACAGATATGTTTTCTAAGAAAGGCAGATGTCTCATCACTTGTCATACTATGGTGAGGCATCTGCGCATCTATAGCCAGCTTTAGATTTTAGTTAAGTCACTAAGAAAACAGAGCCAATTTAAGGTACATTGACCTCTACTTTAAAGTAAAAAAAACCTATGCAAGTTTTGTTTGATCACTGCCACCAGCAGTTAATTGCACAAATAAAATACTTTGATCTCAGTGAGCATTTAATTTGTAGGATTTTTAACATGGTGCAAGGACCTTACAGGACAAGATTCACTATACAAACATTAGGAGTTATCTAGTGCACTGCTATTGACATTACTATCTCAATGCAGATTCATTTACACATGTTTGGAGACAAGATGATGTGTCAATAAAAGAATTAGACCAGACACCTTGAGTCCATCAGTTTTATCTCCATGTGCTGATAGGAACAGTGGGTGATAGTGCAACCTAGCTTCTTCAAAGTCCTGCTATTTCTACTGAAGATCAACACTGTTTGCAGCTTTGGTAGCAGCAAACAATAAGTGGGAAGACTTCAGCTGTGAGATAAAAGTACTGGCCTGTTAGCAAACACAAAGGTTTTTTACATGCAGAATCCCTATTCTTCAGCAGAGCTCTATTCATTTGTTTTTTTGTTTTATTCAAATGATTAGTAACTTTATCCTTGCCCATTAAAAGGTCATTAGAAACAATATCTCCTTTTGAAGAAAATAAAAGAAAGACACGGGTGAATTTTAAAAATACAATCAGTTCAAAGGCTTTAGAAATAGATAAGGAAAAGGGTCATTTCACAGTAGTGCTTAATCACTTTTAGTTCCTTTGCTGCCAAAGCCAAAACACACTGGGAGACTATGCAATCATTTTGTAATAAGCAGATTTTTTGGAGGAAAATGCTAATTATTTTGCTCTGCATATGGGGCACAGCTGGCAACTCTAGTAATTGAATATAACAATCTAGTTATTGCGATATTCTTTTGCAATAGTAACATCGGTCTTAATGAGCAAGTGACACAAACTCCCACCCTGATTGTAGATGTTTTCCAGCATTTTGTAAATGATGTAAACCAATTAAAGATTGCTTTCATTCCCCATAAAGAAGAAAGTCATAGGGGATACTACCTAGATGCATTCAAAAGAATTTCATCGAAGTAAGACCATCTTGGTGATATGGTGAGTTTGAATGTAAGCCAGTCAGAAGGTTGGACAAATCTATAATGTCATAATAAAACTGTTGATTTATCCAGTTATGGACAGATTTAAGGGTTAGTAACTGAAATACTCATATTTAAAGCATATGCCAAGGAAAAACGAAAAAAAAAAATGCAGTCAATCTCTGTAATACCTCCAAATATTACCTTATCTTTTTAAAGACACTGCAAATATGGTAAAATACCTTTTAACCACTTCATCCCCGGAAGCATTTTCCCCCTTCCTGACCAGAACACTTTTTGCGATTCTGCACTGCGTTGATTTAATTGACAATTGCGCAGTCGTGCGACATTGTACTCAAACAAAATTGACGTCCTTTTTTTCCCACAAATAGTGCTTTCTTTTGGTGGTATTTGATCGCATCTGCGGTTTTTATTATTTTTTGCGCTATAAACAAAAAAAGAGTGACAATTTTGAAAAAAAAAATAGCAATATTTTTTACTTTTTGCTATAATAAATATCCCCCAAAAATATATAACTTTTTTTTCCCTAAGGTTAGGCCGATATGTATTCTTCTACATATTTTTGGTAAAAAAAAAAAAAAATAATAATCGCAATAAGCGTATATTGATTGGTTTGCGCATAATTTCTATTCAAAAATTTTATTGGCAACAATCAGAAAACAGTTACTGACAATTTCAGTATGACATTGAAAAAGTATAACTAACAGAGTATATGTTGGTGTAACAATATAGTAAAAAACATATTGAATGAGGGGATATGGTTGGGTCATAATAGTGTATATATTCTAATAGGAGCTACAGAGTGTTAAAGCAAGAGGGGCAAGCACCCATTGTCATAGGAGGGCAAGATGAGTGTGTTACTCTGTGGGAGGTGATCAAGGTACCAGCTGAGCAAGATATACTAGTAGGTTACGGTGAACATTGAATTGGGGGGGGTTGGAGGGAGGGAGGGTGTCAAGTAGAGGAAAGACTAGAGAGAAAGGAAGTAAGAGTAGTTGGGGGAAAGGTGGTCAGGTGGCTCGCACGGGTCCCCGACATGCAACGTCATGGTCTCTAGGAGTCAGGGGGGAGTTAGGGTTCTAAGAGGTGTTTGTCAAAATCAGGAGGTAGAAAATGATCTATCCATGGGCGCCAGAGGTTTTGAGGTGTTGGGGAATTTTATCTAAAATTGTTGCTTCAATTTTGCCATGGATCATGGCTTGGGTGACAATATTTTTCACTTCGGTTATGTTTAGGCTTGGGGTCTTACAAGCTCTAGATATTGTTTACTTGGCTGCTGTGGTGAGTTGTAGGAGGAGACGCAGTTGTGCCCTAGTGTAGTCCTGTGAGGTGTAGTTCAATAGGGCAAGGGGTGGGTCAGGGTAAAGAGTCTCTCGAAGTAAAGTA
Source organism: Aquarana catesbeiana (assembly GCF_042186555.1). Taxonomy (NCBI): domain Eukaryota; kingdom Metazoa; phylum Chordata; class Amphibia; order Anura; family Ranidae; genus Aquarana; species Aquarana catesbeiana. Next base: position 115,132,296 of record NC_133331.1, read on the forward strand.
GAAGCCATTTGAAATATTGTCATCCAGAAGCATTGCACGATTGGGCACGGCAACCATATATGTGCTTTCGTGCCTCTCTCGCCACAACCTCAGAAGCAATCTGGGGGATAGTTTGGTAGGAATTTAGAAATCCTGGCCTGGACTAAGTACCACCGCATTGGAACTTTATAGTTTGCTTCTAGTGCGACAACATTTTGGGATGAGATTTTTGTGTTAGCCCATATGTTCGCCCAGTCCTCTGTGTCTAGATCTATTGTTAGGTCTTTGGACCACTGTATAGCATATGAGGGGAGAGTAGCTGGGAGGGATGTGAGGTGGTTATAGAGGCGAGATATGATACCTGGAGCATGTGGGTCTGAGTCGCATATGCCCTCAAACATAGATAAGTTGTCTAGCTCTGAGGAAGATCCTATGACTGTTTGAGCAAAGTGAGTGATCTGAAGAAATCGAAAACACTCCTTGTGTGGGAGTTGAGCTTGTGCTTGTAAGGTTGGGAATGATTTTAGAGCGTCACCAGTGACCAGGTCATATATACCAGGGGTCGTCAACCCCCGGGCCGTGGCTCACTACCAGGCCGTGGCCCTTCTGCAGCCGGTCCGCGGGTGTGGGCGGCCAGCAAGAGACATGCTCGGCTGCTGGCATGAGAGAGCTGGGTGGACACTGGATAGAAGACATTCCGCATCTGGTGACAGGCAACGTGGCACATTACAATCCACATCTTATGGCAGGCAGTGTGACAGGTGATGTGGCAAGTGACTATCCACATCTGGTAGCAGACAGCGTGGCAAGTGACATTCCGCATCTGGTGGCAGGCGACAGTGGCAAGTGACACACTCAGGGCTCCCACTGATTCTACATTATGGTGAGTTGAACTATTTAATTTAGCACTACAATGTAATAATAGGAATAATGCACTTCAATCACCCTGACACCATATCAAGCATGGTGCCATGATGATTGAAGCGCTAACACCAGCCATTGCCCATGAAAAATCATGACCCCCCAGTCCATGGCACAATTTTCTTCCATGCAGCCGGTCCCCGGTGCCAAAAATGTTGGGGACCACTGATATATATGACGCAGACCAGCCTGGGACCAGGCCTGGAATGAGGCTGGTTCGGTGGAGGCTGGGTAGAAGAGTGGGTGACCAAGAAAAGAAAGAAGTGGTGAATGTGGGGACATTAACTTAAATAGTTTTCATAGTTTATCCCAAATTTTGAGGGAATGTTGTGTTATAGGGTTGGATATGGGGCCATGAGCTGAGGTGGGTAGCCACAGCAGGTTAGTCACTGTGATAGGGTGGAGGTCTATCGCTTCTAAATTGACCCACAGAGGCGTTTCAGCTTTTGCATGATAAAGAGTGATTTGGGCCAGCTGGGCTGCATAATAATAACTGGGCAAACCAAGGCCTCAGCTGAATTTACTACGGAGCAAGATGGGTCTTGAAACCCTGGGTTTCGTGGGGCCCCAAATGTATTTAAATACTCGGATTTCTGTAGCTCGATGGAAGTAGGGAGGTACCGCGACCGGGAGAACTCTATAGAGATATAGAAGTTTAGGTAGCAACGACATCTGCACAGCTGCAACTCACCCAAGCCAGGAGACACATAGGGGTTGCTAGGTATTAAGTAGGGATGTCAAGTGGGTCAGCATAGGAAGATAATTTGTGCGTAAGAGGCGAGTTGGGTTGCTAGTCAGCTTTATGCCACGATATGGTATCAATGATGTGTATCAGGTAAAAGGTAAGTTCTCTTGTAGGTGTTTGAGCTCTGTCTGTGGAAGAGACATATTGAGGGCCTTAGATTTGGATTGGTTGAACCCTAGGCCTGTGACCATTGCGAATTTGTCTAGTACTTGTATGAAGTTTGGAAGTGAAGCATGGGGTGAGGTAATGAATAATAGTGCATCGTCAGCAAATAGACATAATTTGTGAGACGTGGAGACTACTTCCAAACCTTGAATATTTGAGTTTGCTCTGATCAAGGCTGCTAGAGGTTCGATCGCAAGGGCAAAGATTAAAGGGGAAAGGGGCAACCCTCCCTCATTCCTCGTTGGATGGGGAAGCATTCTGAGTGAAACCCAGAGTACTTCATGCAAGCTTGTGGTTGGTTGTATAGGGCTCTGATTCATTGGAGGACGTGTAGGCCGAAGCCCCAACGCTGCAGGATAAAATGCAGATAAGGCCAGGAGACTGTGTCAAACGCCTTTCTTATATTGAGGGACAGGAGATGCATAGGTATGTTACGGGATCTAGCTAAGTGCTGTAACAAGATAACGCGTCGAAAGTTGTCATTGGCTTGCCGTTGGGATATAAAGCCCACTTGATCCTTGTGGTTAAACCCTCCAATGATTGGGTTGAGTCGTAACGTCAATATTTTGGCCGGGATTTTGATATCCACGTTTAGTGGGGATATGGGCCTATAATTGGACCAAAGAGTATTACCTGTGTTAGATTTGGGAATCGTGGAAATGATAGCTGTCAATGTGTCTTGACCAAAGGAGTGCTGTTTAAGTAGGGCATTAGAGGATTTTGTGAGGAGAGGGGCTAGCGTGTCAGCAAATTTTTTATAGTATGTGCTGGAGAGGCCATCAGGGCCAGGCCGTTTGTGGGGTTTAAGTGACTTAATAGCAAGAAGGACTTCTTTGGCCATAACCGGACTCTCCATTGACTCACGATTGACATCTGACAATTTAGGTATTGGTATGTTTTGGAACAGTGTTTCTACTTGATTCAAAGGAAAAGAGGCCTTCGCTTCATAAAGTTTGGCCAATCGTTTACGAAATTCAGGGAGCACCTTGATTGGGTTACTTGTGTGGGTGCCTTTAGCCATTCTGAGTTTATTGGGGTTATGGACCCGCTCCGGTCGACGAAGATGTAAGGCTAAAAATGTGTCTGGTTTGTTAGCCTTTGTGTAGATTGTATGATTGGATCTACATATAGCTTTATCTGCTGACTCAACCAAAAGTAAATCCAACTCAATTTAATCTTCTCTAGAATTATTCTGTGGGGTTCAGTAGGGGAAAATTTCAATTGGAGGAAGTGGTGGTGGAAGTCTGATTCAGTTGTTGTAGTTTAAGTTTTTTATCCCTTTTGACGTGTGTGGCAACTGAGATACACTTACCCCTAATCACTGGTTTGTGTGCTTCCCATAGAAGAATTGGGGAAATTCCCGGTGTGGTGTTATGTAACAGATATTCTTTAAAGGCAAGCTGGTTATCAAAGCAATATGACTGCACAGTGGTCTGACCATGTGATGGGGTGTATACTGGAGTGGAGTAATATCGGTGAAGATGCTATCGGGACAAATATATGGTCTATCCTAGAGAAGGATTTATGTGGGTAGGAATAAAATGTGTAGTTTTTCTTTAAGGGGTTACACTCCTTACAAATATCAAGAAGAGAAGCCTGTTGCAGCTGCTTGTGAAACTGTATGGAGGGGGAATATTGTTCTGGGGTGTATGGGACTTATCTAGGTGTGGGTGGAGTACCAAGTTAGAGTCGCCACGCATAAATAGTGTTCCTTTACAATGTGTTCTTATGACCTGCAGGAGGTGCGAGAAAAAAGGGTTTGGGTTATTGTTGGGGGCATAGTATGAGACAAATGTGGTTTCAATGTCCTGCAGTAGGCCCACTAGAACAATGTAGCGGCCTTCGGGGTCTTTGCTCTCAGACAATGGGGTGAATGGTAGAGTATGATGGAAGGCCAGCAGAAGCCCACTTTGTTTTGTTTCGGCAGAGGCGGTAAACACCTGTGGGTAGCGGGAACTAAAGAATTTAGGGGTGGTTCGGGCCGAAAAGTGTGTTTCCTGAAGGGCAACTATACTGGCTTTCAGGGATGCAAAAGACTGGAAGGCCTTAACCCGTTTGTTAGGGGAATTAAGTCCCTTAACCTTCAAAGAGAGTATATTTAGGGGGCCATCTGTGGAAGTGGGGAGAACTATTGTTAGGGGACGCGAGACCCATGCAAGCCGACCAACCAGGAGAAAAAGAAGAGAAATAGTAGGAGAAGAGAGGGAGAAGGATGGAGGAATAAGGAACAGGGTGTAAGTAGTGTAGGGCAAACAATTGGGTAGTAAATATTGAAAGGGTAGGACTATATTGCCTGACCAGGTAGCGCGCAGACTCCTCAGCCAGCCAGCTAGCCAAAGAGTGGGTGCACCATTGGGGGGGGGGCAGTGACAGCTCCCCGCTGCAAACGGAAAAGGTGAGTAATAATATCACGTCAAACTCAAGTATTTTTAAGAAACATTAGCTTACATAAACAGTCATGTTGGCGTATTAAATAGAAACATTGACAGCAGGTGTCCAATAGATGCAGCACTGAGGAAGGGGTGGATTGGGGGGGATGGGAGGGTGCGGGAAGGGAAAGGGAGTACCGTAAGGCCAGGGGAGGTAGGGGGGAGGGAGGGTAGAAGGGAGGGAGGGGAAGGTAGGGTTGGCTTTTTAGAGCATTAATGAACAACATTCATATAAAGAACAATCAGCAGCTAGATTAGACATAGTAAAACAATGCTGCTGTAAACTGAAGGTAGGTATAATAAAGATGCTGTGTGCATCAGTCTTTCAAACTGGACTATAAACGAAACTGAGCATTAACTTACAACATAAGAACTGTGAATGAATTGAAAAGAATCTGAACCTGTGAAACCCCTTAAGGGTCATGGGATCTGTGTGGGCTATCTTTCAGGGTGTAGAAAGTACATACCGGATACAGTTCCCTAGGTCTCGGTTGAAGAAAAGTGGTGTTTGGAGGTAAATTTCTTCACGGGCAACCAAGAACCTATTTTCAGCAAAAAAGAGAGAAATTGTAAATGTTGTTGCATGTTCAGTAGGGTGTATATGGTGTTGGATCAAGGAAAGTGTCTCCTGGTAATCGGGACAGGGTTCCCTTCTGAATAGAAGATGGTCCCGGCTGGTTGCGTTTCGGTGTAGTTGTGTACAGGTGGGCAGCTGAACGGGCTGGCGTACGTGGTAACAGATTGTTGAGCCTGGGAAGTTAGGTGGAGGGCTTCCAGGAGTCGTTGCAGAGATTCAGGTGATGTGCAGGAGTGTTGCTGCCCCTGGTATGAGAACTGTAGGGGAAAAGGAAATCGCCATGTATATTTGAGCTGGTGCTGCAGCAAGATTTGGAGTTGCGGATTCATGGCACGGCATTTGGCTATTGTGAGGGGTGCCAAATCAGAGAATAGCTGGTATGCATGGCTCTGGAACAGGAGGGAGTCCTTATTGTGGGCTGCTGAGAGGAGCTGCTCTTTTGTGCGAAAGTAATGCAGCTTGACAATTATATCTCGCGGTGGGCCATCTGTTTGGCGACAGGTGAGCACGCTGTGGATCCTGTCCAACTCTAGATGCTCGATGGGTATGGAGGGTGAGAGTTCCTGGAACAGTGCGGTGGTAAATGATTGTAAATCATCAATCATTTCAGGGATTCCGCGGAGTAACAGATTACATCTGCGGGGCATTTTCATCACAGAGCGCTACTTGCTCTTGGGCCTGTTCTTGCAGGGTGAGCTCCATGTCCATTTCCCGCAACAGCCTATTGGTATTTTGGTCTGAGGTTGTTTTAAGGGCCCTCTGGAGCATTGTCTCCATGTGTTTAAGAAAGTCTTTCTGAGACATACCTGACTGAGGCAGGGTCGGGGAGCCGCCGAGGTTGAAATCAGTTTCATCTTCCTCTCCACTGTCTGCAAGCTCCGATCTGGCCGGTGATGCTGCATGCTGTTTAGTCACGGCCTTCGCCGCCATTTTGGAGGAGGCGTGGGCCAGTGCTTCCTTTATGGGTTTGGGCTTGTTTTTTTGCCACGGTGACCCGTTAATACCATGCCAGGTGATGCTGGGGTGTACCGTGAGGCGATTCCTGGGTGGGTGGTTTAGACATCTGCTTGGGTCCTGAGTGCAGCAGGGAGGGTAGAGCTCTAGTAGAAAGCATCCTCCATGTTGAGCTTCACGCATGCGCAAAATTTATAGCATCTACAAAATAGGGGATAGATTTATAGCATTTTTATTAGTAATGGCGGCGAACTGCAATTTTTATTGGGACTGCGACATTATGGCAGACAGATAGCACACTTTTGACACTATTTTGGGACCATTGTCATTTATATAGTGATCGGTGCTATAAAAATGCATTGATTACTGTGTAAATGACATTGGCAGTGAAGGAGTTAACCACTAGGGGGCAGTGAAGGGGTTAAGTGTGTCCTAGGAAGTGATTCTAACTGTGGGGGGAGGGGCTACACCTCACATAACAGCGATCACTGCTCTCGATGACAGAGAACAGTGATCTCTGTCCCAAAGGGAAAGACACATACAGGAGAGACAGCTGCACACTCCAAAACAATTTGTGTATCATAGGAAGGTTCCCCCAGGGGGCTTTGAAACAGCAATATAGGCAATTCAGAAAGGATTTATATAAAATATTTTATTGGAAACATGTAAGGTCAATAACATGTTGCCGTTTCAAGCAGTATAAACTGGTCAAGGGATAACACAAACATTTCACATTTACAGAAAGCAAAGCAAACACAAAATTACAGCATCACATGATCATTAGTCTGTTGTGACGGTGCCCTGACACATTTCGACAAATGTGGTCTTCTTCAGGGGATTGGTTTGCTATAAAGAGATATATTTAGTATCTCGAAAGAAGGAAATATTCCAACATGTATTCATTTTCATATATGCAAGGTATAGTTACCACTGAAAGATGAAAAGAGATCTCTCGACCAGAAGCTTAAAACCGTTGGATAATCCCCGAGCGTCCATACTCATTTGTGTCCCAAAAGTGGGAAGCATCGATCGGATGCGACTTGCAAGCAGTCACACTTAGGACAACCTCAGTGGGTAAGGGAGGCAACACCTACAGCAAATTCCCAATGGTATCAATGCACTAAAAGGGGATTCCAAAAAGTCCTAACATATTACAAAATGTCAGATTCCAATTGTTTATTAGTATATGTCTCCTTTATGAAGATCTAGAACATTAAATGCCAAACAGATTCAACATGTTCATTAGGTATGTTCATATATTGTTATAGTTATTCATTTGTATTGAATTAGATAGATTATGTATATGTTGTTCTGACAATAGTATGGTGTTGTTTGATGGAAAAAAGAAATAGAGTTAGGTAGTGTATGAAGGGAAGGAAGGGCCAAAAACAGTGGTGAGAGTGATCTAGTGAAAGGGGTGCAAGCGCATAACCCATAAATATGGTCTGACAAAATAAGCCTGGTATATGTCAATGCTATAAAGCATAGGTAGACTAGAATGGGGTGCCTGGCTTCAAATATAAAATGAACCAGAGAATCAATAAACAGAAGCAAAGATGCAATGTTAAAATGTATTTTAAAGATGGTAACCTGAAAAGGCAAGGTAGGAATCAACCATAGTTATATGGAGTACTTACATGGAGCCATTCATGTTGAATGACTGCAGGTTCAGGGATGTATGGGATCCTGTCTTGATCCACATGCAGCCTAAAGTTATTTATAGGGCTTCCTGGAGTCCACTAATAGGCTACAGGTGCCGACCACTCCCCCCACCTCCAGCTGAGGACATCCTCAGAGAGTAAGGGAGGCCAACACCTGCAGCAAATTCATGTCAAAGCATCAAAAGGGATTCCAAAAAGGCCTAACATATTACAAAGTGTCAAACGGTCAAAGTGATCTCTGTCCTGTCACTAGGCAGAAGGGGGAAATGCTTTGTTTACAAAACCATCTCCCCGTTCTACCTCTCCGTGACAGGATCGCGGGCACCCGGCGGACATCGAGTCCGCGGGAGCCATGGTCACGGAGACCGCGGCGGGTGTGCACAGCACTGCTTCTTTAAGGGGACGTACCTGTACACCCTCTTGCCCATCAGTGCCATTCTGCCAACGTAAATCGGCGTGCGCTGGTCGGCAAGTGGTTTATCTGTCAGAAATGCATTTGCACTTGTGGGATAACAACACGTATTATTTTTGTGAACTAAGTGTTGTCAACTCTGCCTCATGTGTATTGGTTAAATACCCGACTACTCCCATTCTGAGATATCCACAACATAAAAGCTAATTATTTAGTATTTCTGTTGTATGTATTTTGTAAGTTGAGAACTAGGAGGGCTCTTCGAGATAAAGCTTGAAGTCTTCAGCTCTGAATTTATGACAGGATCTAAAAGATTTATTTGTAAAAACTGGAGAGTGCAAAATCTGTTGTAGCTGTGCATGGTAGTCAATCAGCTTCTAACTTTAGCTTGTTCAATTAAAATGGTTGATTAAAATGGTGAAAAACCTTCTGATTTGCAGCTCCCCCCAGCCCCCCTCCTTTTTCAAGGGGGGGGGGCTGGGAGGAGCTGTACGGTATATGGACCTCATTTCTCCCTTTCCTATAAGCTGGTGGTCACTTCAATGACCATAAACTTTATAGCAAAATTGTTCAGCAGACCCTGCTGAACAATTCTATAACTCTGATCGGTTGCCTCTCCATCTCCCTCCACTAAATTTCACCTAAAACTGCCCCCACTCTCCTCTCCTATCCCCTTCACCCCCCTTCTTTCACCACAGCACTAATTACTCCACCCACACCCGATCCAACCCCCCGCAAAATGGACCCCCGCAGACACCATCATTAGCCGGCAACCCTCCTCTTCCATTCCCGCCAGCTTCAGGTGCTGTATGGGGCTTGGGGGGATCCAGATGTGTCCCTCCCACCAGTCAGATCACCCCCATATCGGCCCCCGCACCCCTGATCCATCCCTGCTCAGAGCGCATCCCTCCTTCCCTTCCCTCTGCTTGTATCTTCTCCCTGCACTGAGCTTCGGCGAGCTGTCAGGCTGGGGATCACAGCAGGGGAGGTGGGGAGCGGTGTAAAAAAAGTATGAAAATGTAAAAAGTAAAAAAAAATAGTAAGACCCAGCTGGTGTTAAACTTTTTTTGGTGGGGGGGCCCGGCAAACAAACCCCCCCAGGTCTGCCCACCAGCCTCTCCACAGTTTACACAGGGCATACACAGCATACCTTTACAGGGATGCACTGGCGTTCCATGCATCTCTGTGCAGGCAGTCGCATTGATATCATTTGGGATGCAGCAACTGCACAAACAAAGCCATTGCTCCCATTTTACATCCACATAAGTTTGCATGCATATCCCTGAGCTTACACTGTCTGTGTTTGAAGTCATGTACCCACACCCACACGGATGTCAGATTGGGAACAGATGCTATGCCTGTGCAGCCATTGCATCCCAATTGACATAAATGGGACTGCTTGTACAAGAATGCATGGAAAACCTGTGCATTCCTGTGCGGGTAAACATAGCCCTTCATGGGTGTACGCTTTAGTATGCCACATGTGAACAATGCTTTAGTAGCAATATAGCAGGAATTTTGTAAGTTATGTTGTGTTTATGTGCACTATTAATGATTTTAGTGTATTTTTAGCAAAAATATTGTTTTGATAAAAATACCGCGGGGGCCTAAAAAAATCAGTAGCACCTTCTTTTTATTCCAGAGGTCATATGCCTTCAGAAAACATATGGTTTGGGGTGTCTTTTACAAACTCTTAAACCTGTAAGTGAAAAATGAAAGCCAGATTTTTTGAGAAATTTTTGGGTACTTTGGGATTTTCACCATTTTGCAAAAAGGCGCAATTTAAAAGTTACAAATATTTGTTATTTATTAACTCAATACAGATTAAGCTTTTATATTTAGTAGGAATTTTGTAAAATTTGCTGTGTATTTATCTGCTAATCATGATGGATTTTTAGCAAAAATATTTGATAAAAATTTGCGCAAAAATTGTGGTACCTTAGAAATCAGTAGCACCTTCTTTTTATTATACTGGTCATGTGCTTTCAGAAAATATATGGTTTGGGGGGACTTTTACAAACTTTGAAAGCTATAAGTGAAAAATAATAAAGCAAAGGAAAAATTGCAAAAATGGTCTGGCCATCTCAGTGTACAAACTGGAGCACAGGGCCTGGCAGCGGAAGGGTTAAAGTGTTACTAAACCCAGTGATATTAAATTAGTTTGTCAGCTCCCCCCCCCCCCCCCACAGTGCCCACAGCTTATAAATCTTCTTTTTAAATTAAAATGTTGCTTCTATATACCTTTTTGGATGAGAGTTCAGGGAGGAGGAGATTGCCACTACAGCCTGTATACACGCCTACATGTGTGATGTCAATATCATGTGACCTGGCTAGCTCTGAGAACAATTAAATGTTCTCTCCACCATAAAAGACACAACTGAGCATGTGCAGGTCAGCTATCCTGCCTGTGTTAGCTGGCCTTCCCCAGATAGACAGTGCAGGAGGGGCAGGATCTGTGCATAAAGGATAAAAAGCCTTTTTACACAATGCAGAGGATTACCCCCTTAAGTTCCACAGTGAGTATAACAAGCATGCTATGTTGCACTTTAAGCTTTGACAAAAAAACTGGAAGCTGATTGGTTTCTATACAGAGCTGTACCAGGTTTTGCACTCTCAAGTTTTAATAAATATATCCCGATGTTTACAATGGTATACTGAACAGACAAAAGGGAACAAATAGGAGAAGTTCATTGTTGGGTTCATGTTCACACACTCTAAATTAGTTATTGTATTATACCATAATGTATGTAGAAGAAATTCCATTTTGTGCAACGTCCATATTGTATATTTTCTTCACAATGTAGACAAGGTCAACAAAAATGTGATCCAACATGCTTTGTTGGTAACTGAATTGTTTCTTAATGTTTAACAAGATACTTTATTTAATGGGAAAGGCGGAGCTTATATCACTTTTGTATGTGTCTATTTGTTGTCCACATACTGTCACAATTGGGAGTTTGTTACCTCTGTACTATAGTAATTGGTGATTTCCTATATAGTATATGATTGCTCATGTGTTGCCAGGGTGGTAACTTTTTTGCCTACATATTGTCAGGTCACTCTTCTTTAGTGGACCACATAACTATAATTTTATCTCCTGCACACCTGTTACTATCTAACCACGGGGCAAATATCCTCATGTCTCACCACGGTGCATAACATGTGTTAGACCCTTTAATTGTTTTTATTGGTATGATTCTGTATATAATTGTATTGTAAGTTCTGTATATAATTGTATTGTATTTTGTATGTATTGCACACTGCCCTCACTGTGCACACAGCACTAATAATGTTTTCAGTACATGTTTACATTCTTTCGAGTCCTGATTAGAATAAGCCTGCCTATGTAACGCCCCTTGTTATAAACGTACACTTGTAATATTAATGTGATACCTACGTAATCATGTGCATAAAAACCTTCAATTGCGTCATAATAAAGCAGAACAGTAATTTGGAAAGATGCTGAGCGTATCTTTTGTGTCTGTTCCCTACTGCAGTAGTTATTATTAATTTGGAACCACTAATCAATATGAGGATAGGAGTTGCCTATCATCAATTTAACCGAGTCAGCATGGCGAGCTTTGCCTTAGGAGGGGATTCCAGGTGACCCTGAGTATCCGAAACGAGGAGCTTGAGACGATCCGGGAATTTCTGATAATCAGCCGGCTGAGGTAAGCCTTTTGCTTACATTTGAGTTATCAGACTTCCTTGATCGGTAAGGCATTTTCGGGACAAAGGGTACCTATTTTACTCCCCTTAATCGAACTGTATTGATTGGTGGTTATATGTTATGTTGTCCCTGTCTATTGTCCATTGGAGTGTTATAGATAAGAAAGGGAAGAATAGTGCTGTTCACAGGTATATGTAGTAAATCTGCTAGATAAAGTAGTTTAGAGGCAAGAGGGTATAGGCACACGTAGAGAAGAGAGAAGACTGGCCAGTCATTATGGGCATTGAATTAAGTAAGGGAATGAAGGGTAAGAGACCCTCAAAAATGCCCAGCGCAAGAGGAGCGCTACATATGAACCAAAGGTGCGGTTCCGCCTATACTGAGCCCCTAGATTAATGGTTAGAGTGGACATGGATCCACAATGGGTAACTGGGTTACCAAAGTTTACAGGGACTAAGAATCATGCAGAGTAAACAGCTAGATTAACAGCTATCTATGTGAGCAGGATGGAACAAGGGTGACAATTAACACTAGACAGAAAGGGACTTTCATGTAAAGTTGTGGGATGAATTTGGGGTCAGGCACTACAACTATGAGAGTTAAAACAGAGAAATGAGAGTTAAAACAGAATACTTTATATGTTGTCAGAGAGGGAAGATGGGATGAGCACTATGGCTCCCCGTCTGATCATAGAAGCTAGATATAAAAGATATCTGAACAAAATAAAGAAAGCAGAATTTAGGCAGGAAAATATTCATGAAAGTTAAAAGAAAGTGAGAGAGTGATATGCATGTGTTGTGTACAAATGGGAAAAAGTAAAAGATTTTAGAGAGATATTGGTGTATGTGTGTGCGAATGCTGGGACCTTTAGTTCTATACCTTGTGTGTGTCAAGTACGCAGATGTGACCCCCTCCTTTGCGCTCTCATGAAAGAAATGTGGCTGGGATGAGAGGTTAGTGATAAGCTGGAAGGACACCATGCCAATTTCTGTTTTTTAGACAAAACATTTATAACAAAATGTGCCGGATTAACGAATCTAATGGTAAACAATGTGATCACAATTATTTTGAATCTGTTTTCCAGACATGGTAAAATGAAGGTTACATTTAACCGTGTATTACACAAAATGAAAATCTTTTGAGAGTGGAAACAGAGCATTAAAAAAAAGGGAAATTAAGTAAAATTAAGTAATAATGAGTATTCATTTCTAATATGAGTTTAACAATTTTATTAATAATATTGATATATTGAAACTGGTTTAGACAACCTTTGGTTGGAAATGAAATCCAGGTTAATGGGGAAATTTGTAATGAATGGGATTAGTTTAGATTAAGATAACAATTTTGTAATTTTACGTTTATACAATAAGCCCTTATTGAGAGAAAAAAAAGACTAAGATGAGGTTGTTATTTGGAATAAAGCTGCCATAATATTTAACAAAGCCAAGATGGATGGGATACATAAGAAGTTTTTCTACAAAAATGAAATTTCAAGGTTCTTGATAACAACTTGATGTGCGGTCCATGATGTGAGAGTTGTTATAAATAACATTTAAATATAACAGACCCATCACATCAAGTCCACACACCATGTTAGGATAGATGCCACCTGTAGCCAGTTGTTGTATAGTTTTTGATGCTTTCTGGTCCATCATACAGATTCTTGGTCCTTTTGTTTTTATTTATTTTTATTTTTGAAATCCAAAGCAGAATATGTGGATTGTGAAATGATGTGCCCCTTTTTCTTGTAAGTACTGTGGTATAAGCAGAAGAATAGTTTGGATTTATGGGCATCTCTGCATGACCGCAGGGTATTGTTATCATTTATTATAATATTGCCAGGAAAAAGTTATCTTTTGAAACATGAAACTGGAGTTCTTACACAAACTGCGTGATACAAAACAAGCCATTGTAATATATTTATGCAAGCTGGACCCAGTAATGAAGGGTTCACCCCGATATATCAGAGCTGTAGCTTTTATGCAAAGGTGCTATTAGACAAAGTTAGATATTTGTTTTGGTCAAACATTTAATTTTTAATGGTCCGACATTCTGTGCAGCAAATATACAGCTAACGAAATGTTTGTCTAATGAAAGGTTTAAAATATGAGTTTATTTATGTACAAATCTAACAATGAAAAATGCGTACATTTGAATCCAGCCACCTTATTGCCTCTATTGGAGGAGGCTGGAGACAAAGGAAGACATGTGTGTTAAATTGATGGTGTAGGAATCAGCTGCTGTGAGCCCAGTGCGGGACACACTCCCTGAAGACCCAGATATTACATTTTTTGTAGATTTGAGTATGCAGTTTATCACCCAGAAGGATACTCTGTATTCAAAGTCATTGGATCCTTTTTGCCCAGCTCAAGAAGCAGAGCTCCATGTTTTAGCAAAGCCTGTGAGCTATAAAAAGATTGTATATTTATATAGATAGTCGAGATATAGAGAGCTTTTGGTTCCATTTAAAGGGCCAGAAGTTTGTTTTTACTTCGGCAGGTAAACCAACCAAGCATGCCAAGTTAATTTGATCGGCTGTTTTCAGCCTTCCATGTTCTTCCTGAGGTAGCCATATTAACTTTCACACATGGAAGCAGACCAGGTGACTAAGGATGCTGCATTTACAGCCCCGGACACTTGATGGGTCTGTGCAACTCACAGATTCCACCCTAGTTCTGGCCCAGTATAGCTGGGATTAATAATTCAACTTTAAGGACCCCAGAACGAGAAGAACAAGTGGTCCACAGAGGGCAACTTCTTATGAAACAGGACTTTGGAAAAGGTGATCATTTATGTCTGCCAGCCACTCTTTTCCCTCCAGCTTGACACATGGACCGTGTCATCAGTCACAAGAAGTTATGGCTGCCTTAGTAAATGAGCGTGGGATAGAGCCAGGGTTCTCCACAGTTGTTTTTATAACATACCACTTCTTGTTTTACCTGTTACCAAAGGTGTTACCAAAAGCTGAACATCCCTTCCAGAGATTACAAAAAAATATATCCAGATGCCCAAGTTAGGATCTTACGAGTATGCATTTTGTCTGTATGGACATGTTTTTTGGATGTCCAGTGGCAAATGTTACTGCAAAGGCCACAGTAAAAAGTGTTATCAGAAGTAGTTTGCAAATATAGAGTGCAGAAAGTACATAGAGTAACAGAGGAAATCATTTTTTATAGGAGAGTCCTTACTAGAAGTTTTTAGGTTTTATTTTTACACCCCCTACTGTCTACAATGTAGCAGACAAAGTAGAGTAAGAAACTAGAAAACTTTTGCCTGAATGTTTTCTTATATTTTATCAAGCCCCTAAGGGGGATGTTGGACTCTCTCCCTATGGGATTTGGTTTGGGAGTGTGTTACTCACTTGCTTATATTTTGTCTCAGCAGCTGAAGTCCTCCATTCGGACCTCACAGAGAATGTTGCTGAACTTTTAAGGTTTTTTGACAAACTCATTTATGTATTTTCTCCCCAATTCCAGATCCTAAAAGTTTGGAAGGATCTAAAACTAAAGCCAGGTGACTTGTGGACTGTTAAGAGACATTTATATATAAGGAAAAGTTTGGAGACTCAATACAGCATCTATTTCATGTACAGTTTTTGCAAAACTTGAAGGAAAAGTCACCTGGATCCACACCAGACACTGCAAAAATGACTAAATTAAAGAAATCTCTGTGTTTGATTTGTTTCCCTCTTGTGATCACAGTCTAGGGTACTTTTTGATTCAATTACTTTAATTGTAAGGGATATATATATATATATATATATATATATATATATATATATATATATATATATATATATATATATATATTTGAAAAGTAGTTCAGCCATGTTGAAGTCATATTTGTCTTTTGTATGTCTTCCATTTTATGTAGAATTGTCTGTGTTTACATATGCTAATAAGTCAGCATGCTCACAATGAAGCTAGAAGGCCATTCTGGCCACAGGAGTGTACAGCCAGTACTCTGTAAATATGTCTTATCAATTATTTGTTTTTCACAATGAAAAGTCATTTGGTAATGAAAAAAGTTGCTCAGCTATTATTTTCTCCACAATGGAGTTTTTTGCCTCTTTGGCCAGGATTACCTCTACCTAAGCGTGTGGAGGTTCCAGGTTAAAGGTGATAGCAGGTATGGTTAGTGATCAAAATATTGATCAAAAGAGGGGAGACTGTAATGGAAATTTGTAAGTTCTGTATATAATTGTATTGTATTTTGTATGTATTGCACACTGCCCTCACTGTGCACACAGCACTAATAATGTTTTCAGTACATGTTTACATTCTTTCGAGTCCTGATTAGAATAAGCCTGCCTATGTAACGCCCCTTGCTATAAACGTACAATTGTAATATTAATGTGATACCTACGTAATCATGTGCATAAAAACCTTCAATTGCGTCATAATAAAGCAGAACAGTAATTTGGAAAGATGCTGAGCGTATCTTTTGTGTCTGTTCCCTACTGCAGTAGTTATTATTAATTTGGAACCACTAATCAATATGAGGATAGGAGTTGCCTATCATCAATTTAACCGAGTCAGCTTATATATACAGCATTTAGAAAAGAAAATATATACTGTGCATATTTCTCATTTTCTATACATTATTTGTATTTTCGGTAGCGATTGAATCTGAGTTCAGTTTGAAGGCATTAGAAGAAGCCATCATAAAGTGCAAAAAATGTAAAATTAAACTCTAGCCTACTGCCAATGTTAAAGGCTAATAGCCAAGGGAAGGGATTGTCAAGGGATTGTCAAAAAAGGGTAGGGGGGATGGGCACTATCATTGGGGACATGTACCACTGCACAAAATTTTAAAAGATACTGTACAAAGAGCCCTGCTTTTATTTCATAGGTGACAAGGAAAAAACACAAATTCTTTTAATTGCACCCTTGGGAGATGCCTTTAACCTGTATGTGGTGTCTCTGACACCATAATCTGCCATCATATGTTATGGATGTGCGATTTACTTTTTTCTTTTTTTAACTTTTACATTATTTCTTGAATTAAATACAACATCAACACCCAATCTAATTCATTACAGCTTGAAAGGGGGATTTTTAGATTTGGCTTCTACACCTGAATTTTTATCCAACAATAAAATCTTGAATTGAACAGAGAAGGTAGCAAATACAACAGCTCTAAAAGCTTTAGGAAAGTTAACTATTTCAAAATTTAAAGCTAAAGCTCCCAACTTTGTACTCATTGGCCAGTGGCAAGAAAGGTTCATAGCTTGTGAACTTCTTTTTTCCACACTGTATGGTCTTGTCTTATGGTAATGTCAAGAGTCCACAAAAACACTTCAAAACCACCAACCGCACATTCCTTGAAAAAGACTCCCCTTCATCCCCAATTGTTCCCAAAATGTTCCTGCCAATGTACTCATTGGCCAGTGGCAAGAAAGGTTCATAGTTTGTGAACTTCTTTTTTCCACACTGTATGGTCTTGTCTTATGGTAATGTCAAGAGTCCACAAAAACACTTCAAAACCACCAACTGTACATTCCTTGAAAAAGACTCCCCTTCATCCCCAATTGTTCCCAAAATGTTCCAAATATAGACTTGAGATATGCATTTGGCAAAGATTGGCAAGCATCTGGGCAGTACACAAGCACCTGAGTAATAAGCAAATTGAAAAAGAAAAGGTCTCGCATTACAAATTGGAGTGTATTATTTGAGGACAAAAGCCAGAAATATTGTTTAGTGGCTGGAAAGTATGTAAGTTGCTTGTTTAGGCTTCATTATAAAGAGAAGTGACAAGGTCGCTATTTATTTTGAGAGAAAATAATTACAGCTATGTAATAGCTGCTGGATAGTATGTAAGCAGTTTAAATAGGCCATAATGTAAGATGAAGAGACAAGGCATGTTTTATATTAGAAAAAAACGGAGTATATTATTTCAGAGACAATAGCCACAAATATTGTACAGTGACTGACCAGTATGTAAGCAACTTCTTTAGGCCTCAATGGGAGAGAGAGATGAGGCAGGTTCTATACTGAAATAAAAATCAGAGTATATTATTTTCAGAAACATAAGAAAAAATGAAAAAAAACACTGCTACTTTCCAGATTACTGGTTGATGGCGCAATAAGGGTACCTGCAGCAGGGATTGTCCAGGGAGCCTGGACTTGCAAATACACTAAACCAAAAAATATCCAGTGCAAGGAGCACCCTAAGAGAGCTGCTAAAGTCTTTAAGTTTAGTACTATCATGGAAGTGATAACTCAACAGTTAGTAATAAATGGATAGCAAATGAAAAAATGTTTCCACAATTAGTAAGACTGAACAGAAGTCCACCCATAGACACCAGATGTAATTTGCCAGATAGCCACTGCAACTGATGAGAACAAGAAGTGAGCCTGGTGTACAGTCACTTCCATCACTGAGCTGCAGCCATCCAGTTACCACTGTCATAAAATGTGAAGGAGCTCAATGTTAAAAAGAAACTTTTTTGAAAACAGTAAAAAGAAAAGTATCCACTCACATTTGCACACACAGCAGTCTGTAGCTCTAATAAAGATGTCCTGGCTGGATGGTATCACCTCCTCCATTTTATAGTGACATAACTAGTTATCTAGGCATGCAGCCTAGGTAGTCAGGAAAGTGGGACAGCAAGTATGTGCCCCTACAGAACTATACCAGGCCAGATTCCCTCAACATTGGGAGAGTACCATATGTGGGGGAGTCAAAGCCTCCTTTAATTACAAGGCACTCTTTTACCCATGCTGATGGGGCAAGGGCCTCATCCTTACTTTATGAACCAAATAGGGTTGTGGGGGTCTGCAGGAGAGCTTATCAGAATCTGAAAGATACATTTTGAAGAAGATGACCAACTGTAAGGATGTTTCCCCTAAACATTGGCTTCAGTTTGTCCTTTGCTATAACTTAATTTAGAGTGCTTCTTTAATATTGGCTTTTTAGCTGATAAGTTTTAATATGTGGCAGCACTGTTACCATAGAAAATATGATACTAAGCGTGAGAAAGATAGTTGTACACGGTTTGGCGAAATGCCCAGAAAATTTTTACAAAATATAATCATAAATACTGATAAATATGTCTTGGACATAATTGGAATTAACTTTAAAATTGTACAATATTACACACATGTATACTTTATTAAAATGTGTAGTAATTACTAATAGGTGTTATTAAGAGTGACAAACATATGTCTATAAACAATTACTATGAATGTGGGTTTGTCTTTAATGATGACAAGCAATGGGTGGACATTTTTCTATTGGTTTCTATTGGTTTAATGTTGTAAACATTATCTGATCATATCCTAATAATATATTGTATTTAGGATACTGAACCAGGAAATAAAAGGCGAGTGATGCATTATTCTGTGTCCATGTGTTGACTTCAGTCTACATTGCTCCCCACAGAGCTCTGTGTGTGTGTGTCTGGGAATGGAGAGTGCTGGCACAGTTTAGTATAGGCGTAACATATAGGGAATACATACTTAATAATAGAAAGGTACTATTAACTTTTAAGTCAGGTTGTAGCATCCTTTGACCCACCATGCTCAAGGATGCTCACCCGCTGGGGTTGGGGATGCTGGGTGACATCATTGACCAAATATGGTAATTTGACCAAAATTTGGTCAATTACATTATCGAGGATCCCAAAGGTTTTTGTTTACAAATCAGCAAACTACATGATGCATACTGGCCAAGCATTGTAAAAAAAATAGCTTTTTAAAGTAGTACATTGTACTGTAGAGTTGGGCGAACGGTTCGGGCCTAGCAAACGTTTGGGCCAAACATCGCATATTCGGCGAACACCCGAATTTGCAGCACCTGCAATGATGTACAGTGCATTCTAAGCCATGATTGGGCAAAGCTTTGGAGAGGGCTGGGAAGCCGGCCTCATCATCCATATCAACTGATGAGCCATCAGCTGTCGATTGGTTTCCCCGCTGACAGCTGAAAAAAAAAAAACATTGCTGGCAATAAAAAAGTGAGAAAAAAAACAGAGTGGGGGTCCCCCCAATCCATACCAGGCCCAAGGGCCTGGTATAGATTTTAAGGGGAACCCCATGCCAAAATTTAAAAAAATGGCAGACTAGAGGTACCCCCAGGCACTATATTTAAAGGAATTTTTCATTTTTATTGTTGCACTTTAACAACTTCAATACAGGGCACTTTCACCCCCTTCCTTCCCAGTCCAATTTTCAGCTTTCAGCGCTGTCACATTTTGAATGACAGTTGCGCGGTCATGCAACACTGTACTCAAAGAAAATGTTTATCCTTTTTTTTCCCCACAAATAGCACTTTTTTTGGTGGTATTTGATCACCAGTTTTCACCAAAGTTTTTCTTTGTTTTTGTTACAAAACTTTGTAAATAAATACGTTTTCTCCTTCACTGATGAGCACTGATGAGGCTGCACTGATGGACACTAGGGATGGGCCGAACACCCCCCAATTCAGTTTGCACCAGAACATGCGAACAGGCAAAAAAATTTGTGCAAACATGCGAACCCTATGAAAGTCTATGGGACATGAACATGAAAAATCAAAAGTGCTAATTTTAAAGGCTTATAAGCAAGTTATTGCCATAAAAAGTGTATGGGGACCTGAGTACTTCCCCAGGGGACTTGTATCAATGCAAAAAAAAGTTTTTAAAATGATCATTTTTTTCAGGAGCAGTGATATTAATAATGCTTAAAGTGAAACAATAAAAATGAAATATTCCTTTAAATATTGTGCCTGGGGGGTCCTCTTAGTCTGCCTGTAAAGTGGTGCATCTGTCTGATGTGTTTACAGTGCCGCAGCAAAATTACATTTCTAAAGGAAAAAATGAAATTTAAAATTGCTTGTGGCTGTAATGTATTGCCGGCTCCTGGCAATATAGATAAAAATCAAGGAATAGTGTGGATTTTAAGGGAAATTCCACGCTAAAATCAAAAAAAGGCATGGGGGTCCCCCCAAAATCTATACCAGACCCTTATGTGAGTGAGCGCCCTCCCTCCTGAACCATACCATTGTACCCCTAAACATTCACCAAAAAAAGTGTCAAAAAGTAAAAACCACACAGACAGTTTTTGACAATTCCTTTATTGAAAAAAGAAAAAGTGTCTCACGATGTACATCCATCGTCAATCATGCTGCCCGATGGACCCGAAATATAGAAAAGAAAAATGAAAATACTCTGCCTCTATGGGAGGGCTCCCTCCGACTGCTGTCTTTTCGATGTGACAGCTGTTATATAGGCAAAGGCGGGGCCACCCGCTGACGTAACTGGATGACCCTGCCCCCCTCTGATGGCACATGATGTCAGAAGGGGCGGGGTCACTTGGTTATGTCACCGGGTGGCCCCACCCTTGCCTATATAACAGCTGTCACAGCCAAGAGACAGCAGTCAGCGGGACGCCTCCAATCAAGGCAGAGGTTTTTTTTTCTATTTTTTTATGGATGGACTTTTTTAATAAAGGAATTGTAAAAAACTGTCTTTTGTGGTTTTTACTTTTTGACACTTTTTTGATGAATGGGTAGGGGTAAAATATACCCCCTACCCATTCACATAGGGGTGAATCTGGGGGCCCCTTTGTAAAGGGGCAGACCCCCACAACCTCTGGGCCAGGGTGGTTAGGGACAAGGCCCTTGTTCCCATCAACATGGGGACAAGGTGCTTTTACTCTGAACTGCAGTATATATATTATATGGACTGCACTATATACTCTAAACTGCAGTATATATACTATATGGACTGCACTATATACTCTGCAGAAAAATTGGGCCTTAGGTGTTGGTGGTGCCAGAACACTGTACCCCCTCACAGTTACTCTTGTTGAGCACAGGAACGGGCCCTGCTGTTAAATATTATTTCAACAATTGTAATTACATGTCCCAGTCAAACAGGTGCAGAAAAATTGGACCTTGGGTGTTGGTGGTGCCTGAACACTGTAACTCCTCCTCACAGTTACTCTTGTTGGGTGCAGGAATGGTCCCTGCTGTTAAATATTATTTCAACAATTGTAATTACATGTTCCAGTCAAATAGGTGCAGAAAATTGGGCCTTGGGTGTTGGTGGTGCCCTAAATCAAAAATATTGTTGGAAGCTAGCATCATCAAGATTCAGGAGGAATAGTATAGGCAGTCTTCAAGGGATCCCAGATCCCTAGCAAATTCAATCAGTTACATCAGCATCGGGGGCTGGATAGCTGCTGATCCAGGACTGATTCATTTTTATAATTGTGAGCCTATAAATGGAGTCTGTGGACAGGCGCACTCTTTGATCCATTACAAACCCTCCAGCAGCACTGAAAGTCCATGTTCTGCCTCAAGTGCCCTGTCCATGATTCAACTAAGCGTTTGCTCTAGCAGGAAGACTAAAGGGACAGTGTCACTGATGTATGCATTGTCGCTGCTCACCAACCTTGTGGCCTCCTCAAATGGTGACAGGACAGTGCATATATCCTTAATCAGTAGCCACTGGCATGGCGAAAAGAAGCCAAGCTCCCCTGAGCCTGTCCTGGTGCCATACTCTGCTGTGTGCAGCCACTGTAGCATTGCCATTGTTGAGTTCCACCTGGTGGGCATGTCACAAATGAGGCGGTTTGTGGACAGGTTGAATTCACATTGAATGTCAGCCAGCCGAGCACTGCCATTGTATGACCACAGGAAATGGCCACAGACATTTCTGGCGTGCCTCAGAAGTTCCTGTAAGCCTGGGTACCTGGTCAAGAAACGCTGCACCACCAAATTCAGGACGTGTGCTGAGCATGGAACATGGGTCAAGTGTCCCTGTCGGAAGGCGGAGAGAAGGTTTGTGCCATTGTCGCATTCCTGGTTCAAGCTGCTGTGGCGTCAACCACCTCTGAGCCTGCCCCTGCAGAGCTGACAGAATCTCTGCCTGAGTGTGGCTCCTGTCCCCTAGGCAGACCAACCGAAGCACCACATGGCATCTTTTAGCCTGACTGCTTGCGTAGGCCCTTGAACGCTTACGGAGCACTGCTGGTTCAGAGGACAATTCTGAAGAAGAGACAACAGAGGAAGAAGAAGAGGAGTGGGTGGAACAGAGAGATGTGGCAGAATCAACCAGCTTTTTGGAGGCGTAGTGGCAGAATATACTCCATCACTGAACCTTCCTGGCACCTTCCCAGCTGCCAGCAGAGTTACTCAGTGCAGGAAGGAAAGGTTACTTCCCTGACCATACCTGTTGGACCATGAGTCAAAGGTAATATGAACCTTGCTGATGACCGCCCTGTCCAACGAGGCAAAACATTGCCTTCCACATGATGGTAGACAGCTGGAATGGCCTTACGTGTAAAAAAAATTTTTTTGGAACCTGCCACTGTGGTACAGCACATTCCACAAAGTCACAAAAAGGGGCAGAGTCTACCAGCTGAAAAAGAAGCAGTTGCAGTGCTAGCAATTTAGCCAAGCTATCATTTAGATGTTGAGCATGTGGATAGCTGGGGCATTATTTTTTTATGGTTCAGCAACTGGGGTAGCAAAATTTGCCTGCTCATGGTGGTGGTGTACTGCTAGCAGATTGGCTGCAAGTACTTGTGGCACCTATTGCTATACCTTCATTCCTCTCAGCACAGGTTTTTGAGAGGACTGGAGGTATAGTAGGAGTTGAGATCACAGATGAGGAGCAAGGAGAAGTCCACCTTTTTTTATTATGTGGGTCTTTCAGGTTCTGTTGCCAACGGACTGCATGGCAGGTCGTCATATGTCTTGTCAAGCATGTGGTGCCCAAGCAGGTGCTGTTCTGGCCACACTTGATCTGCTTCAGACATAGATTGCAAACAGCAATGGTGCAATCTACTGCATATGTGTCAATAAAAGCTCAATTACATTTTGGAAGTCAGCGGGGAGACAGCAGCGCCCTGTAGCTGTGGAGCTCTGTGGTGTGAGGAAATAGAGTGGCTGCCCTTAAGCTGGCCCCTGGAGGATATCCTGCTTCGTTGGAGTTGTGGCTCCTCCTCCACCTCCCTTTCCTCCTCTCTTCTCTCAGACACCCAAGTACAGTCAGTGACCTCATCATCCCCTCCCTCCTCGTCACTGGAGCAAACTTGGCAGTATGCTGCAGCTGGTGGAACATGACTGCTAGTTTTTTGTCCTTCTGTGGCACCCCCCCTCTCTAGGCTCATGTTACTCCCTTCCTCAACCTGGAAACCAACATCGGAGCCTTCACATTGATGCATATCCTCCTTCAGCATGTAACCTACACTATGGTCGAATAATTCTGGTGACTCCTCTGTGCATGATGGTGGAGTTACGGAGGGAGTAACTGTGGACAAAGAGCCGGTGGAATAGGCCACTTTGGCAGCTGTATTGGAAGGCAAACTAGTATGAGCCCGAGGATGAGGGGGATGAGGAGGATGAGGATGGCTTAATTATCCCCTCCACCAAGTCTTCTGCATGTTGTGGCTCAATAACACGGTGTCAGAAACCATGAAATCAGCAAAGTCAGGGAGGAGCCTAGTAATGGTGCCGAACAGGAGACTGCCTTAGGAGCGCCGGGTCTCCATCCCCATGTAACCTCACCCAAATAAACAGACTGTGGCTCCCCCGTACCTGACCCACGCCAGACAGATAATCCCCCGCTTTGGAAACAGCAACGAGCCGGCCACGATCCACGACCCTTTCATACGGAGGATGCTGGACGGGAGAAGCCGTGCTGCTGCTCAGTGAGTTAAACACTGAAGCCAAGTTGAGACCTCCCCCTCCCCCGTCTGGAGACTCAGATTCATCTAGTGCCGTGCTGAGGAAGGGGGTGAGTGAGGAGGAAGAGCCGGTTTGACAGCAAGATCCCTCTCTCCCTCCCCTTCCCAGCCAGGACAGGCTGCTGGTAGGATGAGAGCCGAGCTCCCGGCGACAAGAGTGTGTGGGCTGAAGTGAGGAGGTTCCCTGGAGTTCGGTCCGGATGCTGATGCACTGATCGCTGGCAGAGATCCCAGAGAGGAGCAGATACATTTGCAGCAGACCGAAGGACTGGTTAAACTCCCCCTCTCAGATAAGTAATAAAACAAGGGCAAAGAGATACGGGAGAATACAGGAGAAGGAGAGGGAGGGAAGCAGAGAAAGGGGAGAGAAGGGAGGGAAGGAGAAAGGAGAAAAGAAAAAGAGGAAAAGAAAGAAAATCTCGCTCAAACAATTGCACTATTATACTGCTATTCTGTTATACTGTTATGCATATGCCATAAAAATAGGAGATGTGATCGTTGGATTGGGTCGCTGGCTTGGATAGGCAGGGACAAGATATACTGCCACCTGCTGCCATCAACTGTTACTAACTGTTCCTTCACTGTTTTTTCACTACCTAACATGAATTACATGAATACATTAAAACACAGATTATAGATCATTAACAAAGGTAAAACACAGACTGTTTACAGATGGAAAGGAAAGGAAAAGGGGGGAAAGGGGAAGGGGAAAGAAAGGAGAGAAAGGGAAGGGAAAGAAGGGGTGGCGAGAAGGTAGGAAAGAATAAAGAAGAGAAAATCATAGATGCTGCATGGAGTCATCTGAATAGACAACAGACTAATCTAGTTTATCAAATTATTTGTGGCAAGCTCAACGGGATACCACTGACCTAGCTGATATTGAAGGGACTTGAGCAACAGGCCACAAGGATACTGCAGCCGCAACCCACCCCCCCTGTGTTTTTTTTTTTTTTTCTCTGAGATGAGGGGTAAGACCGGAAGGGGAGGTGGAGTTGCGGTTAAATCTCCTCGCCCAAGCTTAATCCCTACACACGGCCTGATAAATAGGTACGTGACTCAGGGAGGAGACGGTGAAGGGGCAACCTCAGCATCAGAAAAACAACAAAATACAAAAGGGCGACAATCAGAAAAAAAGGGGCACACTAAGACACTGATGGATAGCAGTACCATATCAGAAATGAGAGTGGATCAGGAACTCGAATCAGACCCACCCACTAGAGCCGAGCAACAGAACATGGTCCAATTGCCAACAAAAACAGATATGGAAAGAATGTTTGTGGCCTTAGAAAACTCATTAAAAACAGAAATGTCAGTAATCCACAAAGACATGGGCCATATGCTCGCAAGAGTAGAAGAGGTGGAAAAAAAACAGACCTCCACGCTAAAATGATTAAAGAACTGAAAGGCAAAAATTAAAACCCTGAAATTAGAACACCAGGAGCAGGCTTACAGAGCAGAAGATCAGGAGAATAGGGATCGGAGGAAAAATCTAAGAATCCGAGGACTTCCGGAACCCTCTCAGACAGAAAATCTGAAGGAAGTAATCGGTCGGGTCCTCAACCCAATCATCTTAAAGGAAGAAACCAACGAGAATAAGATTGAAAGAGTACACAGAACAAGGAGACTGCAGGGAATGTCGAGCGATAACCCAAGAGACATAATAGTCCAGTTCGAAAGCTGGGAGGTAAAAAATCATATGTGGAGAAACCTGAAGAAGAAATCGCCAATCACCTTCGAAGGAAAGGAAATCCAAATCTTTCAAGATCTTTCACAGGAAACCCTGAGAAGAAGAAGGACATTAAAACCCCTATTAAAAATACTGCAGGAGCAGGAAATCCAATACAACTGGGGCTTTCCATCATGCCTGATGGTAAAAAGAAACAGAAGAACTGTCAAACTGAAATTCACTGATGAAATCCCTGATTTTTGCAAAGCTCTGGAAATCTCACTACCAGAAAACCTTGAAGATATAATCAGAAGACCTGATAGTCTGAACTTAGAAGCACAATGGCAGTCAGCGTGTAGAAAATAGTATAGTGGGGGGAGGAGACGAAGAACGGGGATGAAGCTGGCGAGTAAGCAAATTAAGTATAAAGATAATAATGGAAATATAAGAGAAAGAAAAGGGTAAAGTAACAATATTGAAGTCAGGGAAAGGGGGAAGAAGTTTTAGCTAGGGGGTGAGAGGGGGAACCCGCACGCAAGGCACGCCCTGAAGCTGCTATCCCAACGGTAAGGGAGAAGCAGTTTAGAAGCGGCAAGTAGACCTCCACCTCAATTATAGGAGCAAGGAGAGAGAACATCTAAAGAAGGATGAAGAAAGAAATGAGAGTAGGAAAAAAAGGAAACAAGGTCCCTGCTCATGACCAAAAGGTCAAAAGTTCTAGGGTCTGGGGTTGGGGCGGGAGGGGGGAGAGTGGGAAGAGGGTGTGGGGGGGGGAGGTGGTTAGGAGGGCAGGGGAGGAACAAGGTTTGTTTCACAGGGAAGACACTCAGGCTCCTGTGTCTATCTCACAAAAGAATGGAAGATAGAAGAAAAGAAAGAGAAGAAGTGAAAGGAAAGAAAAAAGAAAATAAAGATGAATGTGTAGTTTTCCCGCGTGTCGCCCCTTAGGGCCCCCCCACCTCAATGCCAGCCGAGGGGTGGGGGTGCCCGGGGGGGACACGCGGGAAATAGAGGGAAATGGAGATAACAAATAATATTGACTTCCTGACCTACAATGTTTGAGGGTTGAACTCACCTAAAAAGAGACGGATAATATTACAAGAATTAGAAAGAAGTCAGGCCGTAATAATTTTTTTACAGGAAACACATATCACCCAGGACTCAAATGTCAAATTATATTCTAAAAATATCCCAACATGGTATTATGGAGATTCACCAATCAGAAAGGCAAAAGGAGTCGCAATAGGATTTAGGAAGAACATCTGTTTTGTAACAGAGAAGAGGAAAACTGACCCAGAAGGATGCTTTCTCTTCCTCATAGGGACAATACAGGGTACGAAATATACACTAGCCAATATCTATTGCCCCAACAAAAACTCCAAAAATGACCTAAAGGAAGTGTTGAAAGATCTGACAGAGTTTAAACAGGGTAAACTGATACTGGCTGGAGACTTCAACTTCCCCATGGACTACAAATTAGACAGTACGTCAGAAGTACAGGAGAGAGAAACATCACAACTAAGGAAGATCAAAAAGAAACTTTTCAAATATCAATTGGTGGACGCATGGCGGGTGCAACATCCGAATATAAAAGACTATACATATTACTCCACAGTCCATGGAACATACTCTATATTGGATTACATCATGGTGGAACACAGAAGCTTAGAGGAGGTAATAGAAACCACAATAGGAGTCACAACACTATCAGACCATTCCCCAGTAAGGTTGAAGATGAAAATACATGGGGAACCCATGGGGCGAGGTACATGGAGAATCAATGAAGATCTATTAGATGACAGCGAAACCGAAAAAATTATAACGGAAGAGATTGGAAAATACTTTGCGGAGAATGATACCCCTGATCTGTCAAAAGCAACTATATGGGAAGCACATAAATCTGTTATCAGGGGCAAACTAATATCGATTGGGGCAGGAAAAAAGAAAAAAAGAAACGGAAACATGATGCGATTGATAAAAGAAATTCATAACCTGGAACAAAGACACAAAAACCAAGCTGAAAAAGAAACATATAGGGCTTTGACCATAAAAAGAGACCAATTAAAAGAACTAATGGAATACGAAGAGAGAAAAGAGCATAACAGGGTATTGCAAAATAGATATAAGGATGGAAACAAACCAGGTAAATATCTTGCTAACATGTTAAGGAAAAAGAAGACTAAATTATATAGGGAAAATAAAAAATGATAAGGGAGAAATAAAACATACAACAACAGATATCGCGCAAGCCTTTTCGCAATGTTATAGTTCACTTTATTCAATAAAAAAGCAAGAACCACAATCTGAAAAAGAAGCAAGAAGGAAGAAGATTCAAACTTATTTAAAGAGAGCTAATTTACTACAAATTACATCTGAACAACTGAGAGCGTTGGAAAAAAAGATAACGCAAGATGAAATCAGGATGACCATGAAAGATACACCTTCAGGAAAAAGTCCCGGGCCAGACGGGTTCACGATTAAATATTACAAAAAATTCCAGGAACAACTGACACCAAGGTTCTGCAAGTATCTGAACAAAATTGGAGAAGATGAAGAAGTAAGAAGAGAAACACTACTAGCATACATAACAATAATCCCTAAGGAAGGAAAAGATAAAACCAATTGCTCTAGCTACAGGCCCATATCCTTATTAAATGCAGACACAAAAATAAACGCAAAAATCTTAGCCAGTAGATTAAAAAAATTCATGACTCTTTGGATAGACCCGGATCAGACCGGATTTATTCTGGGTAGAGAAGGAAGAGACAATAGTATTAAAACATTATTGATGCTGCGAAAGAAGAAACCCGGTGGATCCCCAGTACTACTCCTGTCGATTGATGCAGAAAAAGCATTCGACATGGTAGACTGGGGATTTATGATGGATATGCTGCAGCATCTAGGATCGGGCCCTAAAATCATGAAATGGATCAAAAATGTATATAACGGGCCTACGGCAACGGTTAAGGTCAACGGGAGACTCTCACCAATTTTTGAGATGTACAATGGAACACGCCAAGGCTGCCCGCTCTTGCCACTCCTATATGTCCTGTCATTGGAACCCTTTTTGGCAACCCTGCGAAACAACCAGGGGATAGGGGGGGCGAGAGTGGGGGATAAAGAATATAAAATTGCGGCGTACGCCGACGATATTTTAATGTACATAACGAACCCTAACGCAACTCTGGCGAATATAATTAAAGAAGTAAAAAACTATGGAGAACTCTCTAATTTCAAAATTAACCCTATACAAACAGAAATATTAAACATTGGATTGGGAAAAAACGAAGTTCTTGCTCTTCAAAGAGAATTTCCATTTACGTGGGTAAAAGGTGAACTATCATACCTGGGAATCAAAATAACATCAATCTATGAGAAAATTTATCTGGCAAATTACATCCCACTAATAAATGAGATAAAGGCAGAAATAAAAAAGATAAGTCTACAATCAACATCCTAGATGGGTAGAATAAATATGTACAAAATGGTGATATTACCGAAAATAATGTATAACTTCCAGATGTTACCTATTGCGATCCCTCAGAGTTTTTTCAACATAATAAAAAAAATGCAGACAAAGTACATATGGCAAAATAAAAAGCCGAGAGTAAATCACACACTAATGACCAGGAAGAGAAAGCACGGTGGTTTAGTATCTCCAGATATAATAAGGTACTACAAGGCGGTAATAATAGCACGTATGGTAGAGTGGACAAAAGAAAATAGGGAAAATAAGTGGGGTGAGATAGAAAACACTTTAAGTAGAACTACACTGCACAAAAATATTTGGACACCAAGTAAGTTTAGAACACTGGATTTAGAATCACACGAATTGACTAAAAACGTATTTAAAGTATGGGACGCACTTCACCGGAAGGAAAATTGGGTGTACAATTCACCCTTGATCTCGCTCACAGGAATTACATTTTTTATACCCAGAGAATAAATATTTTTCAAAATTGAAACAAAAAATCCACAAGTTAAAGACATCACTATAAAGGGGAAGATGAAAACAGCACTAGAATTAGAGGTTTCGAATGGGTGGAAGCTGAGAGAATGGGAACTATTTCAATTACATCACTTTGTAAACTCGTTGCCGCAACCAATTAGAGATGGAGGAGAGCTAAACCCATTGGAAAAACTGTGTGCCACACAAATCCCACTGAAAAATGGAATTTCAAAAATTTACGGAATACTGACAGACCTAGAGGGATTGGGAAGACCCTCCTACATAAAAAGATGGGAAAAAGAACTGGATATTAAATTTGAAGAACAGCAGGTCGAGAGGATGATTGGGGTGGGATACGACCATGCCTGGGACATGAACACCATCGAGATGAATTATAAATTCCTGGCGAGGTGGTATCTAACCCCAGTGAGAATTCAGAAATACCAACCGGATAGCTCGCCATGTTGTTGGAGAAATTGTGGAGGGAGAGCTACGATGACACATATTTGGTGGGAATGTCCAAAAATATAGAAATACTGGCTGGAAATAGTTGATCTTATAAATGAGATAACAGAAGAGAAGATAGACTATAACATATTGACATGTTTATCCAACATCTCAAAAACCCCAAGGAAACAATACACAAAAACAATAATCCCAAAACTTTTGAATGCTGCAAAGGGACTGATCCCAAAAAAATGGCTAAGCAGCGAAAAACCAGATATAAGAGAATGGTTTAAACAAGTGAATTATTATAGCAAAATGGAATTCCCTAGAAGCAGGGACAAAGACCAAATCGAAAAATGTTATAATATCTGGGGCGTGTGGAAAAAATTCAAAACCTCGGACAAATATTGGGGGAAGATGTTATAAGGCACAGGGCCCTGAGTTAGGACGACGGGGGATAGACCGAAACAAACCAAACCAGAGGGGGGAGGGAGGGTGAAAAGTTTGATTGGGGAAAGGGGGTCTTTTTGTAGTTTTTAAAATTTGAAATAAATATTTTTTTTTTGTTTCTAAATAAATGTTTAAAAGAATGGAAAACCCCACAATGATGTGAAAATGGGAAGGGATAAAAATTGAACTGCGAAGTTGAAATAACCCTCCCTAATGAATTCACTGAAGTGGAAAAAAAAAAAAAAAAAAAAAAGAAACCATGAAATCAATCCTAGACAGAAGTACAGTTTAATCACACTTGTTTAATAATAAAAGTAAAAAGAACAAACGTAGTCAAAACATTGCCAAAGTTCAGTAACTGGACTGGATAGTAAGCCAAGCCAGAAGTCAGGGATCAATGTAGTGGAACAGCAAGCAGGATCTGGAGCCAGAAGGGATGTCAGCAAAACAAGTCTTGAACAGGATCGCAGGAGATAGTTTCTGTGATGTGACCAAGGTGAAGTCAGAGCTTCTCTGTACTGGATGGCTTAAGTAGGTTGGACTAACGAGCAGGATATCATCAACAGCTGAGTAACTGTGGAGTGATAGGAGCTGGCAATTAGCCGACAGCTGAGCGGCTAGCTCAGAGAAGGAAGGGCTGAGCCCAGCCCTGACACACGGCCAGCAGAAGAAAAAAAAGGACAAGCGTGACCT
Organism: Aquarana catesbeiana; assembly: GCF_042186555.1. Classification (NCBI taxonomy): domain Eukaryota; kingdom Metazoa; phylum Chordata; class Amphibia; order Anura; family Ranidae; genus Aquarana; species Aquarana catesbeiana. The sequence goes on from NC_133331.1 coordinate 115,163,688, forward strand.
GCCTGCATAGGATGCACCATGTCCGCCACCACCATTTTTCACTGGAGACACAGAGGCTGCTTGCCCTCTTTTAGTGGCCTGTGAGTGTCTACCTCTCCTTGGTGGCCTTCCGGACATGATGGGGATTTTTTTTTTCACACCACACTATACTGTATTATATATGGTGTACACCGCCTGAAGTGTATTAGAAACTGTACACACTGTATTATATACCATGTACACCGCCTGCACTGTATTATGTACTGTACACTGGCTGCTTGTATTATATGCTGTGTACACTGCATGAAGTGTATTATATACTGTACACTACTGAATGCACTGCATATATAGTCTACACTGAATGCAGAGTATATAAATATATATATAAACTAGGCAGTATATATATATATATATATATATATATATATATATATATATATATATACACCGCCTGAAGTGTATTATATACTGTACACCGCCAAATGCACTGTATATATGGATGAATGGAGAGTATATATATATATATATATATATATATATATATATATATACAGTATATTAAACTGTATATCTATATTAATACAGCACCTGAAGTGTATTATATACTGTACATCGCCATATGCACTGTATATCTAGTCTATGCCGAATGCAAAGTATGTATATCTATAAAAACTAGACTGTATATATATATATATATATATTAATACACCGCGTGAAGTGTATTATACACTACCAAATGCACTGTATATATAGTCTACACTAAATGCATATACCAGGGCTTTTTTTCAGCAGGAACTAGGGGGACTCAGTTCCACCACCTCTGGCTCAGGTCTTCTGTACCCTGCTGATGAAGAAGATGAGGGCAGTGGAGGGAGGGGTTGTATGCAGAGGGAAGAGCTACTATGTTTATGCCATTTGGTAGGTATGTGTGTGTGGCAGGCATGGTTGAGTTCCTGCACCTATTCTCTGAGAAAAAAAGCCCTGTATATATTATCAGTGCAGACCCCCCCTTCAGGAGAGCAGCCGATCTGTCAATGCGAGTGGAGGAAAAGCCGATAAACATCTCTTCCTGTTTACACTATGATCAGCTGTGATTGGACACAGCTGATCACATGGTAAAGAGCCTATGTCAGAGACTCTTTACCTAGACTGAAAATGCGGTGTGTCAGATTGACACACCACACCACCAACTGCCACGGTGCGCACCCCCACGGGCACGTGCTTTGGCTTATCCTGCTGGACATCATATGACGTCCAGTCAGGATAATACAACCACTTTCCGTCATTTTGTTATATGGTAGGCGGGATGTGGTTAAGAATCATTAAAATCACTGCTCCTGTAAAAACTTTTTTTCGTATTAATACATGTCCCCCAGGGCATTACCTGGACCCCCAGACCCTTTTTATGGCCAATTACTTGTAAGCATATAAGCCTTCAAAATAGGGACTTTTGATTTTTGAAGTTCGAGTCCCATAGACTTCAATAGGGTTTGCCGTTCTGAACTTTTTCTCTATATGGGAGTTCTGGTGTGAACCGAACAGGGGGATGTTCAGCCCATCTCTATTGTACTGCTTTGCAACTTCATGTGCAGGTTAAGGCATTCCCAAAATAAGTTATTTAAAGGGACATCTACACCTGTCTACAGTACCTTGAAAAAGAATTTATCCCCCTTGAACCAAAAACGTAAATGTATTTTATTGGGATTTTATGTGATAGACCAACACAAAGCGGCACATAATTGTGAAGTGAAAGGAAAATGATAAATGGTTTTCAAATTTTTTTACAAATAAATATCTCAAAAATGTGGTGTGCATTTGTATTCAGCCCCCTTTACTCTGATATCCCTAACTAAAATCTAGTGGAACCAATTGCTTTCAGAAGTCACCTAATTAGTAAATAGAGTCCACATGTGTGTAATTTAATCTAAGTATAAATGCAGCTGAACCTGAGTGAACAAGCAGCATCCTGAAGGCCAAGGAACACACCAGACAGGTCAGGGATAAAGTTGTGGAGAGGTTTAAAGCAGGGTTAGGTTTTAAAAAAATATCTTGAGCTTTAAAAATCCCACGGAGCACTATTCAATCCATCATCCAAAAATGCAAAGAGTATGGCACTGCAAACCTACCAAGACATGACTGTCCTCCTAAACTGACAGACCGGGCAAGGAGAGCATTAATCAAAAAAGCAGCCAAGAGGCCCATGCCCATTAAGGAGCTGCAGAGATCCACAGCTCAGGCGGGAGAATCTGTCCACAGGACAACTATTAGCCGTGCACTCCACATATCTGGCCTTTATGGAAGAGTGGCAAAAAAAAAGCCATTATTGAAAGAAAGCCATAAGAAGTCTCATTTTCAGTTTGTGAGAAGCCATCGGGGGACACAGGAAACATGTGGAAGAAGGTGCTCTGGTAAGATGAGACCAAAAATTTAACTTTTTGGCCTAAAAGCAAAATGCTAACACTGCACATCACCCTGAACACACCACCCCCAATGTGAAACATGGTGGTGGCAGCATCATGTTGTGGGGATGCTTTTCTTCAACAGGGACAGGGAAGCTAGTCAGAGTTGATGGGGAAATGGGTGGAGCCAAATACAGGGAAATCTTAGACGAAAACCTGTTATGCCCCGTACACACGATCAGACATTGATCGGACATTCCGACAACAAAATCCATGGATTTTTTCCAACGGATGTTGGCTCAAACTTGTTTTGCGTACACACAGTCGCACAAAGTTGTCGGAATTTCCGCTCGCCAAGAACGCGGTGATGTACACCACGTATGACGAGACTAGAAAAGGCCAATTTAGAACCAAGCGCGGCACCCTTTGGGCTCCTTTTGCTAATTTCGTGTTAGTAAAAGTTTGGTGAGAGACGATATACGTTTTTTCAGACTCTTGGTTTTCAGATCGTTTTCTGCTGTTCAGTTTGTGCTTGTGGGTTTGTATCTGCTCTTCAGTGCGTGCAGCAATGTATGCGTGACTCTGTCATTGTGTTCTTGTTCGTTCGTTACTATTTTTCAGGTCGCTCTTCACAGGCCTTGCTGTTCTTCAGTGCGTTCTGTTACTCTGTTCTGAGCAGCCGACCGTTTTCTAGCCATGTTGGGTATACGTGCTCCTCATAGAGTTTGTGCTGTGCGGGGGCTTGGTGTTGGGGTCCTTACCTTGACACAAGTCCAGTCCATGAACAGGGTGGGGAGGAGTTCATAGACCAAGAATTGGTTGCTCCAGTGTGACCAGTTCTGTCACATGCCTTAGCTCCGTGAGAATAATCCTGATGATTTCAGGAACTTTCTCCGGATGACGGACTCCGTATTTCACCGTTTGTTGGCTTTGCTGACCCCTTATATCAGCAGGCAGGATACCTGCATGAGGCAAGCCATCACTCCGGAGCAGAGGTTAGTCGCCACCCTGCGGTACTTGGTGACGGGGAGAAGCCTGCAGGACCTCAAGTTCTCGACAGGCATCTCCCCCCAGGCTCTGGGGATCATTATCCCAGAGACCTGTTCTGCCATCATCCAGGTCCTGTAGAAGGAGTATATTAAGATAAGATTTATCCTTTAACATCACATTTTATTGTATATAATGTTTGATAATGTATTGTATTTCTTTCCTCATTCCCTAATTACCATGATTGTAATATGCTGTGAATGTCCCCTTTGTCCTCATGCATGCTGGATTTTTAGGTAATTATTTTTGTTGTCCTTCATACATATTTGCCTTCACTTACCTCCCCAGTATGGTCTCCTGGCCCTATATTCACCTCATGTAGTCACTTAACAATGTATTTTATCAGCTCCATAGTAGTGCTTTACCCTAAATACCCCCTAAAATGTTTATAAATGTGATCTGTGGTTTAAATTCAGGCAGAGTGCTAGAGGCTTTTTTTGGGTGTCCCCAAATCATTTTTAACCCTCCCTCCCCCCAACTGCTAAGTCAGCTGATACCAATTCTCTATCTATCCTCAATCATCTATCTGCTGACTTTGCCAAACCCATACACACTATACACATCTCTTTAGTGGTCAGATTTATGGATGAATTCCCCAAAGCATGTAGTGCAAGGGCCTGCCTGTATACTTTCAAATTGTACTGTTTAAAGTTTTTGTATCCTAATATTATCTTGATAGGCAATAGCAGAATGTCCAAATGTGCTCAAATGTGTACAATGTGTATTTATATCTTTGTATTATGACACTTCTTACCTGTCCAGTGGGCTGCCAATAGTGTAACTAAGGAGGGGCTGTTCAAAGCAATACTCATTATTTAGGCATTCATCTCTCAATGAAGTGGAGAGGGTTACCTGTCCAAGAGCTCCCCCCATATTGTTAGAAATGGCCCATGAGAGGGGGGAGGGGGAATCTGATAGGTGTACTTTATACTGGTCTTTAAAAACTCCCTCAAATAAATGTTATCTTGATGTTGGCCAAGAATGTTTGTGTCTAATCTGCTTTCCCTGTTTATGTGCAAAATGAATAATTGTTTTTTTTTGGTTTGACTCCACAGTTTCCTTCCACGCCACAGGAATGGCAGACTTTGGCCTCCCACTTTGCCCAGCGGTGGGACTTTCCTAACTGCGGAGGGGCAATTGATGGGAAACACGTCCACATCGTCCCACCATCCAACTCGGGGTCGTACTATTATAATTATAAGGGGTTCAATAGTATTGTGATGTTGGCGGTGGTGTCGGCTACTTATGAGTTCCTGTATGTGGACATGGGGAAGAATGGCCGGATGTCCAATGGTGGAGTCAGAGTTCTACAGGCGTCTCCAGAATGGCTGCTTGGACTTGCCACCTCCAGAAGACAATGTGGAAGGACTCCCATTCATCTTCGTTGCTGATGAAGCATTTGCGTTGGGGGACCATCTTATGTGGCCATTCCAGATGAGGACCCTCACCCCGGACCAGAGGGTTTTTAATTACCGGCTGGCCAGAGCCAGAAGAGTGGTGGAGAACACGTTTGGAATCATGGCCAGCTGGTTCCGCCTATTTCTTACACCCATACACATGGCGGAGTACAAACTGAATCATATTATCCTGGCATGCTGTGTTCTACACAACTTTTTACGGCAACATTCTGCCAACTATGCTGGCTCAGTTGGGCCTGAGGCTGGAATTCCAAATGAACCAACCCTGACGGCGCTTGAAAGTGGCCGTCCTGGCTTGCCCCCCCGAGTGCCCATGATGTCCGGCTAAGATACCTTGAATTCTTTGCGGGTAGTGGGGCTATCAATATGCCAGACAATGTCTAAAACCTTTTTCAAATAAAAAAAACTACTGAAATCTTTGGTGACATTTACTACTCGTGTTTGTTTTAGCTGACCCTGACAGAAATGTGGTGAGTCCTGAAAATGGCGTGATTGTGTAACCTTACAAAGCACTGTTGGGTGTTATTTACTAAAGGCAAAGACACTTTGCACTACAAGTGCACTTGAAACTGCACTGAAACTGCACTTGTAGTGCAAAGTGGATTTGCCCTTAGGAAATAACACCCATTGTCACAGAAAACACCAATTAGAGCACCACAAAAGTGTTGGAGCGTTGAGACAATAATCCACACATTCTTGATTAACAATCTTTTTAATACCAGCACAATCACATGTGCATTTAGAAAAGGTTTTTAAAACAAACCAACATGTTTGTTGTATAACAATTTTTGCGGTCACATTAGAAAGAGTAGAAATGTCTATTTAAGATAAAACAGGCATGTTTAACACCAACAAGAAAGACACAAATCTTGAACTTACAAAGTTCACATTTGGTAGAACTTGAAGGCAATATCAGACATGAGTATTTACAAACTGTGTTTGATATTGCATTCTGATGGGGTGAAGTCACCCCAGGAAAAGCCAAATTTTGGAAATGCACACAAATTTACAAATGCCAACATGTGCTACCTGCCATCATGGGGGATCAAGGGACGTGTTTGGGGGGTGCAACCCCTTCCTCACAGCTACTTTATTATTGAGGAAGGGGTTGAACCCCCAAAATGCGTCCATTGATCTCCCGTGATGGCAGATAGCACATGTTGACACACTGTGTGCCTCTTCAAAATTTGGCTTTTCTCAAATTTGTCAAAAAATGTCAAAAATTTGTAGCACACAAAAAACAAAGGGATTAGGAGGGGTTTTAAACTCACCCTAAAACATCAATGATGTTATTCATTTTTTGAAGAACATCATTTATGTTTTTCTTGATGTTTTCCAAGTCCCTATTACACCCCATGATCTCCCCGATCAGGATCTGTGCACTTTCCGAGGTGAAAGGATCTGGATCCACAACATCACGATCACCTAAAAAGATAGAAACCAAAAAACACCATGTATTATAAATATGCCGGCATCCATCTCTTACCTGACTCTGTGGTTGCAGACACTCACCTGTTGTGGTGCCAATTTCCACCACGTCTTCCTCCTCCTGCTCTGCTTGTCTTGGGTGGATTTTCCCTTCTTCCAGAGATGGGGGGTCCTTGGATGAGGAGTGTCCTCCGAGTCTTTTCTCCCCTATGTAAAAAAAAAATTGGTATACTTAGTACACAGATATTTGATGGCAGAACTATAAATATGAAACATTGCTTGGAAGTGGGGTACGATTGTCTATTTCATCAGAGTTCCAAGATGTAGAATTTTTAGTGTCCTTTGTCAAGCTTCAATACTACCTGTTTTGTACAAGCTTCACAGATGGAGACACCCCTATAGTATACACTGGAGCACCTGTGTGGGCCCCCTAATAAAAAAGGTGTTCTTGTGTCCCACACTAGTGCTCCAGCGTCCAGATGTGTAACCAGCTGCTGAGTGTCCTCTCCTTACACAGAATCTAGTTTGCATTTCATTCTAGTAACAAACATCTACACAACCAAATTAGTTTCAGACAAGTAGGCCCTAAAAAATGTGGGCAAATGCATATGGCCAAAACAATGGTGTTTTCTAGGCGGAACGAACAATGTTTTATACGAACGAATAATGTGCCCATGAACATGAAAGTTGCCTTTTGAAACTGGATAACAGTTAAGAAAAGCACATGGAGCAGCACGAACGTAATAAAAATAAAGAATAGGAACACAGGACAACTACTTACTTTTTTGCAGCACTCTCCGGATTTTTCGGTACTGCTCATGCTCTCTTAATTTCAGGTCCGACCACCGCTTCCTGAGCTGATCTTTTGATCGTCGTACCCCGAAATTCCGGTGCAGACTCTTGACCACTTTCGCCATGATCTTGGCCTTTCTGACATTGGGGTTGGGATAAGGTCCATACTTCCCGTCACTGTCGGCCTTCTTCAGGATGTCCACCATCTCCAACATCTCCCCAAAGGACATATTCGATGCCTTAAATCTTCTCCTTCTGGATCCAGACGTTTCAGGCTCCGGGCTTTCCTCCTCCTCGTTGCTGTAATTAGCACGCACCTGCTGTGTCTCCGCCATGTGCTCTTCCCCCACTGCGCCAAACGAAAAGGGGCGGGGAATAGACTAGAAAGAACATCAGGGGCGGGCGGAGTTACATGCATGCGCAGTGTGTATAAACCGTAACATGCGTGCGTAGTACGTACGATCTGTGAGCAGAGGAAGGAGTATCGGAGGCGCCGATCGTGATAACGAAGGTAAGATCTAAACTTGGGCCTATACTGCTTCTAGATTGAGGCCTATATTGTAACAAGATTAGGAGAGTTTTGCCTGACATTAGGGTTTGTCTTGTGTTGTGTCTTGCAGATAAAATGGATGGCTTCGATGACCACAACTTCCTCCCCCTGTTCATAGACAAGTACAGGGAGCTGCCCTGTCTGTGGCAGGTGAAACATCCACATTATAATCATAAACAAAAGAGGCAGACAGCGCTGGAGAAACTGCTGGAGTTGGTGAAGCCGGTGGTCCCCACAGCAACCATCCCCTATTTAAAAGCCAAAATTGGTGGCCTGAGGAGCACTCATCTTAGGAGCGCAAGAAGGTCACGGATTCCCAGAGATCCGGAGCTCCAGCAGATGACGTTTATGTCCCCGGGCTGTGGTACTATGAGAGACTGCGATTTCTGTCAGACTAGACTGGAGTCAGGGAATTCCTCTCAACCCTTCCTTCCACTCTTCCTTCCACCCCAGTTGAGGCTTCCGATGTCCAACCTGGGACTTCCAGCCAGGAAGAAGTGGAGGAGCCCAGCTTGAGCCAGGTATAGCATTGTTCTACAGATTTCTGGTCAATAAATAAATAATCTTTACTAGATGTTATTATTGATCAATAATTGCTGATTTAATACAGTTTTTTACATATCAATAGAGAGTAGTGGGCAAAAATAATTGGGACAAGAATGAAAAATGCTGGGCTCAGAAGGATAGTCTGTTATATTTGTTAACATTCAATTTGCAAAAGTCATGAGGTTAAAATTGTGTGTGATTGATGAAGAAAAAACTAAAACTATGTCCCTTTTTCATACACAGGAAGACCTCAGCCAGGACGAGGCTCTGGAATGTGGCACACAGGAGAAGGCTGTGGAATGTGGCAGCCAGGAGGAGGCGGGGGTTAGTGGCAGCCAGGAGGAGGCGGGGCTAAGTGGCAGCCAAGAGAAGCCTGGGACAAGTAGGAGCCTGACCAAATCGCAGGTTCCTCCCCTCCGCCTTCCAAACAAAAGACCCAGGAAGGGGAGTTAAGTGCAGGATTCAGCACTCAGGCTGATTCAGGAGGCTTCTGAGTCCCTCAGAGCCTTACCCAATCTTGAAGAGGCCTTTACCTGCATGGCTACCACCAAACTGAAGGGCATGCAGGAGGGTTAACGCCTCATGTGTGAGAAACTTCCTTATAAAGTCCTAACTAAGGGGGTGAGTAGCAAAATCACACCCAATACCGACGTGATTGAGTTGGACCATCCTCCTCCTCTTCCTCCTCCTCCTGCCACAACTCCACCACCACAGCCACAGTGTGGAAGGAAGCGTGGAAGGAAGACCAGAGAGTGATGACCTGGGTTCAGTCTGGTGTGACAAAAGATGCAGGCTCTTTTATGAACACAGCCTGGGGACACAGATGTCATCTGCTGCTTTCAGGATCTCTGGGACTTCTGGACCAAACTGCACTCCCTTATATATGGACTCCTCAGGCCACCAATTTTGCTGGAAAAGAATTGATGTGCGCCCTAGGGGCCAAAGGCTTCACCAATTTCTGCTGTTTCTCCAGTGTTGCCTCCCTCTTTGTTTGATTCTGAGCCCTTAATAAAGGAATTTTGTTTCAATTATACTCGCCTATGTGTGTTTTCCTTCAAAAAGGACAGTTTGTTTGTGAGGAGGCAGGTACATTTCAAAAATACAATGTGAAATTAACAAGAGACACCAACACCAAGCAACCTCCTTGAGATTAAATAATACAAGATAATAATGGTGTTGTGGTAACTTGACACACAAAACACACACAAAAATATTATGGAGTAAAACCCCCCAAAAAATTAAAAAATACATCAGCCTGGAAAAAAATACAAACACAAAAAAAAAAATCAGCCTTGAAAAACATACAAAACAAAAATAAAACAACAAAAAAGAAATTTGGTCAGATGTGAAAAATCCAAATATATTGAGGGAATCACGATAAATAATAAAGAAAGAAGTTTGTGAGAAGTCTGTGTGAATATGAGCAGCAAAACTACTTCTTCATTCTTCTCACTTTATAAAGAAGAAGAGAGTGCGCTGTATTAAACAATTTAAAACATTGCAGCGTGACGAAAGTGTTGTATCCATTCCGAACGCTAATTTTACCAGATCGAGCTGTTCCGTCTCAGAATTTCTTCTGAGCATGTGTGGCACTTTGTGCGTCAGAATTGTCCACACACGGTCGGAATTGACGCGATCGGATTTTGTTGTCGGAAAATTTTATAGCCTGCTCTCAAACTTTGTGTGTCGGAAAATCCGATGGAAAATGTCCGATGGAGCCCACACACGGTCGGAATTTCCGACAACACGCTCCGATCGCACATTTTCCGTCGGAAAATCCGACCGTGTGTATGGGGCATAAGAGTCTGCAAAAGACTTCAGATTCACCATCCAGCAGGACAACGACCCTAAACATACAGCCAGAGCTACAATGGAATGTTTTGGATCAAAACATATTCATGTGTTAGAATGGCCCAGTCAACGTCCAGACCTAAATCCAATTGAAAATCTGTGGCATGACTTGCGAATTGCTGTTCAGAGATGCTCTCCATCCATTCTGACAGAAATTGAGCAATTTTGCAAAGAATTGGCAAAAAGTTCACTCTCTAGATGTGCAAAGCTGGTAGAAACATACCCAAAAAGACTTGTAGCTGTAATTGCAGCGAAAGGTGGTTCTACAAAGTATTGACTCAGGGGGGCTGAATACAAATGCATGCCACACTTTGGTTGTTATTACATCAGTGGGTGCTGGCTCCTTAACAACAGGTGACTTATCCCTGTTGCTGATAGCATATAAAACAAGAATTGTTGGGTGCGCATGCATGGCTTCTGGACATGGTGGACGTGTGAAGCTTGAGTTCTGGTTCCTGTCTCTTTTATATCAAATCACACGCAACATAGTGGTGGAGGTGGGCAAGATATCTCAGGAGCTGTGGGGGGAAATCACCCAGATAGGTGAGCACACTGATGCACTAGAAAACAAGTTTGACGATATGGTGCAATATTTATAATACAGCAGCAGGACTTGGAGAACAGGGAAAGGTGACAGAATCTGCATTTCAGGGGTATCCCAGAAACTGTGGGGGACAATAAACTACGGTCCTATCTTCTTGGGCTTTTTAAAGTGGATGTAAACCCAAATTTTAAATTTTTTTTTTATATCATACTGTAGAGTATAAGATTTCTTATCATTTGGGCCCAGTCTTGCCACACAGAGTTAATCCATCTCTGAGCAATCCTCTTTTATTGTTCAGTGAGAAAAATCTTGACAAACTGAGAAAAACTTTGTCAAATACTCCCCCTTGCTGTGAGTGACAGCCTAAGACACAGGCATTATTTTTTAATTCCCTCCCCCACTCCTTTCTTCAGCAGCTCTGCAAGGATTGGCTGTTCCACACCTCAGCATATTTGGCATGCTGAAGTCAGGTGGTTACTTTCCTGTCTTTTCACTGGATGTTAGACATCATAGCAGAAGTTCAGCAGAAGTTCAGTGTTAGATATAAACAGGAGAAAATGCATATTGACAAGGGGAGTGTAGAGGTGGGCGGGGAGTCTACTGACATCACGACTCCACCCACCGAGCTCCAGACAACAGACCCACCCACAGAATATGCAGTTTTTCGGGTCTAATTACAGACAGAGGGGAGACATTTGACAGGAAAAGATACATGCAGGAGGTATGTATATCCTTATAGATAACCTCCATGGCAGTAGTTTAGAAAGGATGACATTAGGTTTGCATCCACTTTAATACGCTTGCCCCTACTATTGCAGACATTGACTGGCGCCTGGATCATGCTCATAGATCCTTGGGCCCTAAACTTCCTGCTGGAGCAAGGCCTAGGGATGTTATTGTATTGTTTCATTATTATGATAGCAAGGAAGCCCTAACCCTGGCCACCCGCAATAAATTGCAGGTCGAATATAAAGGCGTGAAGATCCAAATATTCAGCGACCTCTCTCTTATTACCCTTGCCAAGTGGAGAAATCTACATCCTGTCACCTCTCATCTGCAGCATAATCGCATCTCGTACTACTGGGGTTTCCCATTTCGCCTGGTGGTTACTCGAGATGGAGTCCAGGCACAATCTTCAAAACCTCCATGAAGGAGACGCTTTCATCAAAAGCCTGGGCCTAGCTCCATTGTCTGAAGAAGATCTGCTCCTCCCCCCTGTATCTGGGAGATCTGTCCCTACTACTGCTAGTTGGCATCTGGACCCCTGCTAAAGGGCAGTTGAAGAGATCTTCCTCCACCCCTCAACATTCACGTTACCCCAAACAACCCCCATTGATGTGAAATATGAAGATCCAGGGATTCACATTTTCTTTCTCCTTTTTTAGGCTCACTGCCTCTTCAGACACCAGGTTTTATGTTGACCCCAGTTGGGCAATTATTCCCATACCCATGGAGTTCTGTTTTTTCTGTTTTCTCAGGTTATCTATGGTTTCTAATTGAACTTTTTTTGGACTTCCAGTCATTGGAGAGCAGGCGGGTTCCTCCTCCCAAATCTTCATGTTGGAGGCCCATGTTTCCCTACTTAGTCCATGGCTTTTGCCCTGGACGCCTGAAGCTCTTTTGCCTCTCAGGTCTTCTAATGTTGTTCTTTATTTTTATTTTTTTCTCTGAACCTTTTTGGGTTCAGGTATATATACATGCTTAATACAATGATTCCTCTGGCGGTTTTTGCAATGTTATCTCTTTGTGATTATGGGGTCTATATGTCCATGCAGATGTTCTGTTATGTTCTTCTTTTTTTTCTTTTTACTACACTTAAGATTGCTCACAAGCTGTCATGTTGCTTTGGTGTTAAGATTTCTTTCCTATAATGTGAGGTGTCTGAATTCCATACAAAAACGCTGGCTGGCTTTAAAGGAATTCAAATCTTCAGGGGCAGATGTGATCATGGTCCAGGAAACACACTTTCGCACTGGGGGTTTGCTGAAATTTGCCTCTAAATACTTTCCCACTTTGTACCTTGCCTCCGACCCGACTGGGAAGGTGGGAGTGGAATTCTCATTAAAAAATCTTGCCCTATGCAGGTTAAGGATACTCATATCGACCCCCATGGAAGGTTTATCATCCTGGTCTGTGACTACATGTTCTCCTCTTTCACCCTGGTAAATGTGTATGCCCCCAATTCTGGGCAAATTTCCTTAATGGGATTCCTGAGTCCACCCAAAGTTATTCTCAACCTTTTATGGTCATTAGTGGAGACTTCAATATGGTTATGTCCCCCACTAGAGACAGACAGACTTTATTTTAGGGTACCCTGTCCCGTAGGGTCCTTTCTCAGGCCGCTTCTTTCTGCAAATGCATCAGATCTAATCATCTTTTTGACTCCTGGAGGATTAAACACCCTTCCAACAAGCAATACTTCTTTTATTCTACGGCCACAAAATGTACTCTAAGTTGTATCACTTTTTCATTTAAGCTCCTCTTATCCCCCTCACTGTGGAATCCAATATTTCCTCTATTACTTGGTCTGACCACGCTCCCATTTCCTTAGATGTTACCCTGTCCAAATCCCTTCCCAGGACCTCTCATTGGCATCTCAGTGATCACCTTCTACAATCCCAGGTCACTCGAGAAAAACTGGCTAAGGATTTGGCAGAGTTTTTCCTACTTAATAAGGGTACTGTGAAGGAGGCTTCTATGCTGTGGGAGCCCCACAAGGTCTCCACAACATGTGCAGTAGGTCACCATGTTCTCGATGGCACTTTGGACATAAAGGACCATCTCTGCAAGCCCACTTATGCAGCCGCTGAGGTGTCCTATAAGCTCTGTGGAGCAGAAAGAGATGAGATAATTTTTGCGTGGCTGAAAGTGAAACCAAAGGAGCAGCGGATAGGCAAGCTTCCCATACATCACCAGTTCTCTCCCATCCCCTCCTACAAGGTAGAATCATGTCCCCCTGTAGTGCAGTTAGGAGCATGGAGTAGACCCAGGAAATCATGCCCTTTTTTCCCAAAGCCTTAAACACCTCCTCTATAATAGTGTGGTCTGTCAATATTAGATCTGAGGTCCATGCTTGGGCATTCAAGGCGTACCTCAATTGCAAATATTTCTAAAATTGTTTTGTAGGGATATTATAGTCCTGTTGTATCTCTATAAAGGCTTTAAGTGTATGCCCTTGGTAAATTTGAGAAATATAGTGAATAGGTATGGGCCGAACACCCCCCAGTTCGATTCGCATCCAGAACATGTGAACGGACCGAAAGTTCGCGCAAACATTTGAACACCGTTAAAGTCTATGGGACTCGAACGTGAGAAATCAAAAGTGCGAATTTTAAAGTCTAATATGCAAGTTATTGTCCTAAAAAGGGTTTGGGGACCCGAGTCCTGCCCCAGGGGACATGTATCAATGGAAAAGAAAGTTTTAAAAACAGGCGTTTTTTCGGGAGCAGTGATTTTAATGATGCTTAAAGTGGAAAAATAAAAGTGAAATATTCCTTTTAATATCGTACCTGGGGGTGTCTATAGTATGGCTGTAAAGTGGCGCGTGTTTCCCGTGTTTAGAACAGTCCCTGCACAAAATTACATTTCTAAAGGAATAAAAAGTCATTTAAAACTGCTGTAATGTAATGTCGGGTCCCGACAATATGGATGAAAATTATTGAAAAAAACGGCATGGGTAACCTCCCAGCCCATTACCAGGTCCTTTGGGTCTTGTATGGACATTAAGGGGAACCCCGCACCCAAATTAAAAAAAGAAAAAGCGTGGGGCCCCCAGGCCCTATATACTCTGAACAGCAGTATACAGGCAAGCCAAACAAGACTGGGACTGTAGGTTTGTTCTTATGTAGAATCTGTTTGTAATTTGGAACAGGTGCATTTTGTAAGTGTAGCTCCAGCCAAAAAATCTATTTTAAAGCTTTTTTGGAAAACATAGGGATGGGTTATCACCCCTGTAACATTTGTTTTGCTGTCTGTGCCCCTGTTCAGAAGATTTCACCTCACTTTCTGTCCCAATGACAATTGGATTTTGAAAATTTGGGTTTTTTAAGGGAAACAAGGATTAGTGATAAATCAGTGGAGGAGACACCTTTTTCCCATATTAACTCTTACAGGAGAGAATTTCCTTTCCTAGGGGCAGATTTCCTCTCACTTCCTGTTGTCTCGGTTTGTAACTAGGAGTCGTTTGTAAGTCAGATTTTTGAAAATAGGGGACCGCCTGTATATACTATATGGCCTGCCCTATATATTCTGTGGAAAATTGAGCCTTAGGTGTTGGTGGTACCAGAACACTGTAAGCCCTCACAGTTACTCTTGCTGGGCACTGGAACGGGCCCTGCTGTGAAATATTATATCAAGAATTGTAATTACATGCCCATGTTAAACAGGGGCAGAAAAATTGGGCCTTAGGTGGTGGTGGTGGTGGCACAACACTGTAAAGCCTCACGGATACTTTTGTTGAGCGCAGGAACAGGCGCTGCTGTGAAATATTAGATCAAAAATTGTAATTACATGCCCCTGTTAAACAGGGGCATAAAAATTGGGCCTTAGGCAGTGGTGGTGGTGCCACAACACTGCAACCCCTCACAGATACTCTTGTTGAGTGCAGGAATTGTATCAAGAATTGTAATTACATGCCCCTGTTAAACAGGGGCAGAAAAATTGGGCCTTTGGTGGTGGTGTGGTGATGGTGCCACAACACTGTAAGCCCTCACAGTTACTCTTGGTGGGTGCAGGAAGGGACCCTGCTGTTAAATAGTAGATCAAAAATTGTAATTACATGCCCCTGTTAAGCAGGGGCAGAAAAATTGGGTCTTAGGCAGTGGTTATGGTGCCACAACACTGCAACCCCTCACAGATACTCTTGTTGAGCGCAGGAACTAGCCCTGCTGTTTAATATTTGATCAAAAATTGTAATTACATGCCCCTGTTAAACAGGGGCAGAAAAACTGGGCCTTAGGCAGTGGTGGTGGTGCCACAACACTGCAACCCCTCACAGATACTCTTGTTGAGCACAGGAACGAGCCCCCGCTGTTAAATATTTGATCAAAAATTGTAATTACACGCCCCTGTTAAACAGGGGCAGAAACATTGGGCCTTAGGCAGTGGTGGTGGTGCCACAACACTGTAACCCTTCACAGATACTCTTGTTGAGTGCAGGAATGAGCCCTGCTACAAACTATTACAGCAAAAATTGTAATTACGCGCCCCTGTTAAACAATGGCAGAAAAATTGGGCCTTAGGCAGTGGTGGTGGTGCCCAGAACCAAAAATGTTCTAAGAAGCTATCAACATGAACATTGAGGAGGAATAGGATAGTTACTCAGCATAACAGGATAGTCACTCAGCATCAGCATAGTCAGTCTTCAAGGGATCTCACATTCATAAAAAAATTATTCAGTTACATCAGCATCAGGTGTTTGGTAGCTGGTGATCTAAGACTGATTCATGCATGTCACAGATGAGGTGGTTCTTGGGCAGGTTGTATTCCTTTTGGAGGTCAGCCAGCGGAGCACTGCCATTATATGACCGGCGGAAATGCCCACAGACTTTCCTGGCCTGCCTCAGGAGATCCTGTAAGTCTGGGTACCTGCACAAGCAATGCTGCACCACCAAATTAAGGATGTGAGCCAAACAGGGAACATGGGTGAATCTCCCTGTCGGAGGGCGGAGAGGAGGTTGGTGCCATTGTCGCAACCCACCACTCCTGGCTGAAGCTGGCATGGCGTCAACCACCTCTGAGCCTGCCCCTGCAAAGCTGCCAGAATCTCTGCCCCAGTGTGGCTCCTGTCCCCTAAGTAGACCAACTCAAGCACCGCATGGCTTCTAATTGCCTCAGTGCTTGCGTAGCCCCTAGAACGCCTACGGAGCACCGCTGGTTCTGAGGACAAATCTGCACAGGAAGAGGCCATAGAGGAAGAAGAAGAGGAGGGGGTGGAGGAGAGAGGTGTGGCAGAATCACCACTACCAGCATTTTGGAGGCGTGGTGGTGGAACAAGCTTCAACAATACTGCACCGTGTCCTGCATCCTTCCCAGCTGCCAGCAAGGTTACCCAGTGCACCGTGAAAGAAAGGTAACGTCCCTGTCCATGCCTGCTGGACCATGAGTCAGCGGTAATATGCACCTTACTGCTGACCGCCCTGTCCAAGAGGTCAAGACATTGCCTTCCACATGTCGGTAGAGAGCCAGAATGTCCTTCGAGAAAAAGTGGCATTTGGGAACCTGCCACTGAGGTACCGCACATTCCACAAATTCTCGAAAGGGGGCAGATTCTACCAGCTGCAAAGGCAGCAGTTGGAGTGCTAGCAATTTGCCTCGTTGGAGATGTGCCTCCTCGTCCTCCTCCTCTCTTCTATCTGGCACCCATGCAGAGTCAGTGACCTCATCATCCCCTCCCTCCTCGCTACTGGAGCAAACCTGGCAGTATGCTGCAGCTGGGGGAACATGACTGCCAGTTTTTTGTCCTTCTTGGGCACCCCCTCTCTCTGGGCTCATGTAACTGCCTTCATCCTCAACCTGGGCACCATCATCAGAGCCTTCAAAATGACTGCAGCATGTACCCTACACTGTGGTCGAACAGTTTGGGGGGCTTCTCAGGGCATGATGGTGGGGCTAGGGAAGGAGTGACTGCTGACATTGAGCCAATGGAAGAGGCAGCTTTGGCAGACAAAGTACCCTGAGCCTGGGTGACAGAGGATGAGGAGGATGAGAACAGCTTGGTCATCCACTCTACCAACTCTTCTGCATGTTGTGGCTCAACACGGCCACCTGCCGAAAAAAAGGACAAGCGTGCCCCACGGCCACATGCTGAGGATGCCACATGCTGAGGATGCCACATGCTGAGGATGCACCGTTTCCATGACCAGCACTGTTGGCTGTAGACACAGAGCCTGCTTGCCCTCTTTTAGTGGCCTGTGAGCATCTGCCTCTCCTTGTTGGCCTTTCAGACATACTGTACAATTAGATTAGCAAAACAACGCCTGAAGTTTACTAAAAACAGTACACCAGGAATGGCCTACAGTCAGGTATAGGTTTGGCTAGACTATATATATATATATATATATATATATATATATATATATATATATATACATATATATATATATATATATATATATATATATACAAGCCTGTATATATATATATATATATATATTAAATGAACTGCAGCTCACTGAGTCACCTGACTGAAAGTGTCTTTGAACACGTACTCCAGGAATGGCCTACAGTCAGGTATAGGCTTGGCTGGACTACAATGCAGTGGATATATATTTTATGAACTGCACCTCACTGAGTCACCTGCCTGAAAGTGTCTTTGAACTCGTACTCCAGGAATGGCCTACTGTCAGGTATAGGCTTGGCTGCACTACAATGCAGTGGATATATATTTTATGAACTGCACCTCATTGAGTCACCTGCCTGAAAGTGTCTTTGAACACGTACTCCAGGAATGGCCTACAGTCAGGTAGAGGCTTGACTAGACTATATATATACACAAGCCTGTATATATATATGAAATACACTGCAGCTAACTGAATCAACTGACTGCCTGAAGTATATTAGAAAGAGTACAGCAGGAACGGTCTGCAGTGAGATCTAGCTAAACTGGATACAGTGGATATATATATATAGCAGTCTGACTGTATATATATATATATGAAATACACTGCAGCTAACTGAATCAAATGCCTGCCTGAAGTAGATTAGAAATAGTACAGCAGGAACGGTCTGCAGTGAGATCTAGCTAACTGAATAAACTGCCTGCTCAAAGTAAATGAAATGACACTCTCTCTCTCTCTCTCTCTCTCTCTCTCTCTCTATCTCTCTATAATGCCAACAACACACTACACAGGGCCGACGTGCAGACTTATATAGTGTGGGGCGTGTACTTAACCCCCTGAGCCATAATTGGCCAAAGGCACCCTGCCTTTGGCCAATTATGGCTCTGTTTGCTTACGGCGCTGTGATTGGCCAAAGCATGCGGGTCATAGTGCATGCTTGGCCAATCATCAGCCAGCAAAGCACTGCAATGACGCAGTGCATTATGGGCCATGACAGCCCATAGTGTTCGATCTTCATCAAACGATCGAACAGTTGATGTTCGAGTCGAACTCATGTTCGTCTCGAACAGGAGCCCATCCCTAATAGTGAATCCCGGCCCTCTCCCACTCTCAAAACCCTTCCAATTTCAGTATCTCCTTGTAGTGGGAGTTACACCAATGTGGGGTACATGACAGGAAGCCAGTCACATTTAAAGGTGAGATGCTATATGATAAGCTCTAGAATGTGGGACAGTCAAACCCCCTGATCCTTTCCTATTTGTAAAGTAGTTAATCTAATGCGAGCTATCTTTTTACACCAGATTAATTCCTGAAATTGTGAATCTATACGCAGGAACCACGTTCATGGGATCCAATTTTGGGAATTATTAACCACTTCAGCCCCGGAAGATTTTCCCCCTTAATGACATGGCTATTTTTTGCGATACCGCACTGCGTTGCTTTAACTGACAATTGCACGATCGTGCAATGTTGTATCCAAACAAAATATATGTACTTTTTTCCCACAAATAGAGCTTTCTTTTGGCGGTATTTGATCACCTCTGCGGTTTTTATTTTTTGCGCTATAAACAAAAGAAGAGCGACAGTTTTGAAAAAAAAAAAAAAACACAATATTTTGTACTTTTTGCTATAATAAATATCCCAAAAAATTAATAGAAAAAAACAAATTTCTTCATCATTTTAGGCCGATATATATTCTTCTCCATATTTTTGGTAAAAATCATTGCAATAAGCATAATTTTGATTGGTTTGCGCAAAAGTTATAGCGTCTAGAAAATAGGGGATAGATTTATAGCACTTTTATTATTTTTATTTTTTTACAAGTAATGGTGGCGATCTGCAATTTTTATCAGGACTGAGACATTGCGGCACACAGATCAGACACTTTTGACACTTTTTTGGAACCATCGACATTTATACAGTGATCAGAGCTATAAATAGACACTGATTACTATATGTCACTGGCAGGGAAGGTGTTAACACTGGGGGGCGATCAAGGGGTTAAATGTGTTCCCTATATGTGTTCTAATTGTGGGGGGAATGTGGCTGACTATAGGAGGAAAGAGATTGTTGTTCCTACCTGGTTGGAACACACAATCTCTCTCCTCTCCCCTGACAGAACCTGGATTTGTGTGCTTACACAAACAGATCCCAGTTCTCGCTCTGTCACAAGCAATCTGTAGGGTCAGGGGAAATCTGTATTCCCAGGTATCTTAACCTGGTAACCTCCTGCACTGTCCTTGCGTACTCTGGCAACGGACAAGGAAGCGGGTCCAAGGGCATTAACATGGACTTGTCCCAATTTATGGAAAGTCCAGACAGTTTTTCAAAACTATCAATAAGAGTCATCACCGCCTGCAGCGATCCCAGCACTTCACTGGGATACAGCAGAGTGTCGTCTGCATATAGTGAGACAACATCTGTTCTTTGTCCTCTTTTAAATCCCTATATCCCAGGCGAAGCTCGAATATGAGCAGCCAAAGGCTCCAAAGCCAAGGCAAAGAGCAGGGGTGACAAAGGACACCCCTGTCTAGTGCTCTGGTGTAGCTCAAAGGGCCCTGACAGCTCCCCATTTACTCTAATGCGAGCTGAGGGAGCAGCATAAAACACCTTTATCCACTTGATAAAAGTTTTACCCACTCTGAAACGCTCCAAGACCTCCCACAGATAGGACCATTCCACATTGTCAAAGGCCTTGGCATCGTCCATGGAAAATATTGCCCTGTTACCTGTGTTGTCCGTAGGCATTTGCAGGTTCAAGAAAAGATGCCTAAGATTCTGTGCCGTGGAACAAGCAGGAATAAAGCCACATTGATCCCTATAGATTATCTTGTGTATGACTTTCAACAATCTCGATGCCAACACATTGGCCAATAATTTGGCATCCGATGTTAACAGGAAGATGGGTCTATATGAATCCTTGCATCCTTGCCAGGTTTTAACAGAACAACAATATTTGCCTCATTCATTGATTGAGGTAGTTTCCCTGATTCAAGTGCCCCATTATACACTTTAAGCAAAGAAGGTAGCATTTGTTTCACATATTGCCCATACACCTCAGATGGAAGTCCATTTGCACCAGGAGATTTCCCATTGGGAGCCTGTTTTAGTGCCAAGAGGAGTTCCTCCTCTGTAATTGGGTGGTTGAGCAATTTTGCATCCTGGGCCGGATGGTAGGGACCATTCGTCTAAGAATTGGGCTATTTTACTGCCGGTGGAATGTACAAATGTACAAAACACCTGCCTTGTCTTGCGTTGAATCCCTAAGACAGCCCTGTGAATCATACAATTTGTCTATGTGTGCTGAACATTATTGATCACGTATCAGCATCACTAGCATATGTCCCATATTTTCTCCCTCCTCATAATGCTTTTGTTGTAAAAATAAATATTTGTTCTCTGCTAATTGAAGTTCTACCTGCCTGGACATCGAATGTGAAGCCAGCCAAGCCCTCTTAGTGTAATCCGTAGGATTGTCAACATAGGCTTCCTCCGCTCTCTCTGCCTCCGTTAAAATAAATGTCTCCCATGCTTTTGTAGATGTTTTAATATGTTGAATAATGTATATAAATTGAGCTCTCAAAAAGACCTTAACTGTATCCCATACCACCCCAATATTTGCGGAATCCATATTAGAGCATAAGAAGGATGCTAACAACTCAGGGGTGGGGTCCGGATCAGGAAACGAAGAGTTAACCAAAATGGGTTTAATTTCCAGCTAAAGTGTCTCGGGGGTGTAGGAAACGCTAGATCCACCCAAAAAGGGGAGTGATCGGAAATGCACTTGGGTTCATAGTGGGAAGCTGCCAGATAAGAGAGAATAGAATGGTTGCCTAGGCCCAGATCTATCCTAGATAAACCATCATGAGTAGCCGAGTGACATGAGAACATTTTTGTAATAGGGTGTCTCAGCCTCCACACATCTATTAGCCCAAGCTCTCCCACCAGACGAGAAAAAGGGAGTAGGTTTCCCATTAGAAGAAGAATTTGATAGTTGGGGGATAATTTATCCCAATGGGAGTCTAATGAATTGTTATAGTCTTCCACCGATAGTAGCGGTGAATCAGGATAATGGGCCAGAAACCCCCCAATGTTTTGAGAACCTCAGTTTAAAACGGTGGAGGGTTGTATACCCTGCAATTATACAGGAGACCCCATACAGTTTACATAGAATAAACACCTACCAACCACCGGGGTCGGTGAGCACTTGGTTACATTTAAATTAAGTCCCTTGCTACACGAATATGCTCACACCTTTAGAATAGGTTGAATAAGTTACATAATACTGGTAATTAAACAACCGTGGTGACAGACAGTGAGATGAATCGGGTGCCAGATGAGTTTCTTGAAGGCACACAATATCCACCCTCAGCTTTTTTTACATTTCTAAAGACAGCCAAGCATTTCACAGAGGACTCAAGGCCTCGAACATTCCAGGACAAGATCCATATGGTGTTGGTCATAAAAAAAGGGGCAGAAACAAGCAGTGGGCAGCTCCCAGACAAGTTTGTAGAGCAGAAATGTGCTGCCCAATCGACCAGTGGCGAAGGCAACTGATGTGTTGGTAGTGTTCTCTTCTCACACCAATTCCTAAAATGGCCACCGGTCATGATAAGGAAGGCAGAGGTACAGGCAACCAGGTTGGTAATCATAGATCTGTAGGGCATTCGTAGAGAGGTTAGCGCAAAAAGGAAGAAAAAAACTAAAACTAAAAATATAAGCTGTAAAAAACTCTGTGTGGTCCAACCGAGACCACCACAACAAAACTTTTGAATACAGCTGTCCGCTTGGGACTTCCATGGGGGAAACAGTGGAAGTTCAAAGATGTTATACCGAACATCTCCAGCAGCAGAATATGTCGATTGAATATTACTTAGAATGATTGCCATCTGCATTCCACCTATCCTCCAGATACTGGTAGGTGACCTCTTCTTGTTTATAGAAGAAAAAAGCACTCACAACGTATCATTGCACAACAGGCCTTGGAGGTGTACATGCTGAAAGCGATATTTCTTCCCTGTCAAGACATTGTGTTGCAGCAGAAGGTTTCTCAAAGAAGTGTGCCTCCCCGTTGGCCACCACTCTCAGTTAACCCGGGAAGAGCATGGCGTATTGCAGATTGAGGGTTCTAAGTCTTCGTTTCACATCTGTAAATTTTGCTCTCTGTTTCTGTACTTCCGCAGAATAATTCAGAAATAAAGACAATTTTGTGTTTATCCATAGCCAGTGCACCACTCATACTTTGTGCCTTAGCCAGAATCACATCTGTCTTTATAATTTAACATTTTTAACAGAAAGGTGCGAGGTGGGTGGCCTGGAGGTAGGGGGCGCATGAGCACTCTATGAGCTCTCTCCATTCAGAACATGGGGGTAAATAACCCCCTACTAAACACTGTGAGCAGCCAAGACTCAATAAAAGCAACAGGGTTTTTCCCCTCAGCTCTTTCAGGTATACCGATTGCCCGCACATTATTGCGCCTCATCCTATACTCCAAACCTTCCAGGTGGGCGGTATGTTGGGCAGTAATCATTACATTTTGTTTTACATCTCAAATGATAGGCTCCATGTCATCCTCCACAGTACTGACCCGTCCCTCCAAGGCTGATGTTCTTTCCCTCAGTTTTTGAAGGTCATGCCTGATAGAAGATACATCCGCCTTCACCCCTTTTATTTCTGCTGTCAGAACGGTAATGGAGGTGGTGCAACTACTAACTGCCGCCATGATGTCTCTCAGAGTGGGATATGGGCCTTCCCCAGGAGATAGGAATGGTGCAGTAATGGGGAGACTTTGTACACTTACTGTGTCCCACTCTGTCAGCAGCCCGGTCGGATCCTCCAGTGACACCATATCATATCGGATTGAGCTCCTGAAATGTCTTCCCTGTAGGAGGAAGAAGTGTGCAGTTCCTTTGGGGAGGACCTTAAAAAGAATTTCTGTGCTGCCTCTTTGTACTTGTATTTCGACTAGCGCTGTGGCCGGGTGCCATCTTGGATTGCCAGGACGGGGAAAGAAGGGGCTTCTTTTAGCTTTTAAGCCATCTGATTGAGCGATGTAATCTGCCCAGAAGATGTCACAGTGCTGTGCCAAGCTCTATCAGGGCATTTGTAGTGCAGTTCGGGTGCCATAACAGGTCACCCTGAGGATAATAAGCAGGATCTTTAGCGGAGAGAGCAGTGCACATATCTGGTTACATCCGCCGCTCAGCCACCCCTCCGTGGGTTATTTTTTTAAAGCACTTATATTCACATACAACGCATCAAGTCAAGATGTCTTCCTTTCTGTCGCCTCCTCTCCCCATGACTAATGGCACTTGGCAGTGCTGTCCCCTTTTTCCACTGCTTTTCATACTGTGTCTGGAACCCCTAGCCGAGGTTATTCATTCTCACTCGGATATTCGTGGGGTGCCGATGCGACAGAGGGAATGTCTCTTATTGCAGATGATATTCTGCTAATGTTGACTAATCCCCTATTATCCCTTCCACCTCTACATGCCCTTCTAGCTTCCTTTGGTGCTATATTAAGATATAAGGTTAATGCGTCTAAGACGGAGGCCTTACCTTTACACCTATCACCAGGGGTGGATTAATGCACAGGCTGGTCTAGGCTGCAGCCTAGGGCCCAATGTGTGCAAGGGCCCCTGTTTGGCCATGATATTTTTATTAATTTATATATATTTATGTATATGCAGAATAAAAACCATGCCTGCGTGTTATACGAATACACCGATAAATGTTTTTACGAACAGGGGGCGGGGATAGGGCGGTCCGCCCCGGTGCCACCCATTGGGGGGGTGTCAGGCCAGCTGCCTCTCCTGGCCCTGGGACAGCGCTGCCAGCATACTTTAAAGTTGAGAAAACATTACTGCCAGCCCTTTCTCATGCACAGCTCCTCGTGTGTCACTCTCAATGTAAATGGAAGTCTCTTAATACCTCAATTAAAGCCACTCTCCTCCTCCCACTCCACCTCCTTCCCGAGTGTAGCCTTTGATTGCAGGAGGAGAGTGGTCATGTGACCATCAATGAAACAGCAGAGGAGAGCAGTCACATGACTGGGTCATGAAGAACGGCGTTAATTGAGGTACTTAGAAGCTTTGATTTACAACGAGTGACACAGGAGGAGCGGTGTATGAGAAAGGGATGGCAGTGATGTTTTCTTAACTTTAGAGTATTCTTTCCCAGGAGACTGGGGGTCTCCTGGGAGTGCAGGGGGGCTTTCTAATGAAAGAGGCCTGTGTGATATGCAGGCAAAGGGTGCTGTGTACTATGCAGGAAAAGTGGTCTGTGTACTGTGCAGGGAAAGGGGGCTGTGTTATGTGCAGGGGGTCTGTGTATTGTGCAGGGAAATGGGGCTGTGTTATGTGCAGGGGGTCTGTGTACTGTGCAGAGGGTTGTGTACTGTGCAGGGAAAGGGGTCTTTGTACTGTGCAGGGGGGCTGTGTACTGTGCAGGGGGTCTGTGTACTGTGCAGAGGGTTGTGTACTGTGCAGGGAAAGGGCTCTGTGTACTGTGCAGGGGGGCTGTGTACTGTGCAGGGGGCTGTGGGAAGTTTTTTTTCCTGAAACTTCCCTCTTAATGTTAGGGTGCATGTTATATGCACTCTGAAAATGAAACAAAGGCACCACTCTAAGTGCAGTAAAAAACATGGAGTTAAATAAAACTGTTAAAAGGTACTCACAAAGGTACATAGTGAACAAGCATGTTGGTAAAAGCTGCCGGATATTCTGGGAGTGAGTCTGGTCCGTTTCCTGGAATGCAGTAATGTCCGATGGACAGGCTGCGCCGATGGATGCTGGCACTTCCTGACGTTGGAAGGTATGATTGTTCTGCTGTTGATTATTGCTTGCTTTTATGTGCTGTTGCTGCTGTTTATGGTATTTGTATGGCTTTTATTTAATTGGAATATTACACAGCGTTTCGATTGGTCTTTGTCAGGATGTTGTGATTTTGCCTCAGTTAAACAGGAGCTGCTGCAGACGTTTTTGGCCTAACTGTTGGTTTAGAAAGGTAAAATCTGTTACCAGCTTGCAGGTGTATTTTGAATGCTTTTTTTCTGTGGCATTGCTGTTTATAGTAGGCTCATGTCTGAATGTGTTTGGGCTGTAGACCTGAGAGTTGCACTTGAGGCATGTAATATAGGTCTACCCTTTTACACATGGCACTAAATAATTTATTTTCTGGTAAAGCATGCTTAGGAGGGGGCCACACAAAAAAGTAGCCTAGGGGCCCACGACCACCTTAATCCTCCACTGCCTATAACCTACCCTGCTAGCCCAACTTGAGCAAGCTTATCCATATAGATGGTGTCCTGAATCTCTAAAGTACTTGGGTGTCAACTTGACACCTCCTTTTCCACTCTATATTCTGCTAAATAATCCTCATTGTTTCTAGATATTTTCCACTCTCTTCATCAGTGGACTAACTACCCTCTCTCTCTATTATGTATTTTCTCTTGTATTGCCTATTAAATGACTGATTTCATATATTCTTTTGGCTGCCTGGAGGGCCATTGCTCTCTGTTGGCTGTCAAATGCTCCTCCGAATATGTCTCAATTACTTTAGCCTTTAGCTGAAATCCCGAGAATGGAGTACCTGATGGCTACTGTGCATTATGTTATTCCGCAATTTAATAAAATTTGGGAGAGCTGGCATATGTCTGAGTTTGGAGCTCCATAGCCTTGATCTATGGCTCATTATAGCTAGAACTTTCTAATATTCCAATCTGTTTATCACACTTTCGGAGTGCATGTTTATTCTAAGATCCTTCCTCCATATAGCACATGGACCTAGAAAACCCTGTTTGTAAGCAATTATGTGCCTTGATTTCCTTGCTGTGACATCTAGACATTCTTGTGTTTGCAGTCCCTGCAGAGATTTTGTATACTGTGCAAATTTTGATATTTCTTTGTATTTTGTTAATCTGTTTTAGACTCTATTGTCAAACTCTCACTTTGGTTATTACTACGTTTTGTTTTTCCATGGAAACCAAATAAAAATACAAATAAAAAAAAAAACAAAAACAAAAAAAAACAAGAATTGTTGTGGTCTAAAGCACCATGAGTGATGTGCCTCCATATCTAATTATGTATTTACACAATAAAGGATACATTGGACATGGGCCTTTATATGAGGCAAATCACATCCAGAACAAAATACATTGCTCAAAAAAATTAAAGAAAAACTTTTTAATCAGAGTATAACATCGAATCAATTAATCTCCTGGGATATTGATCTGGTCAGTTGAGTATCAGTTAAGTTTCAGAGGGGAGTGTTAAGCAGGTTCAGTTGCTTTGGTGTTAATGAAATTAACAACAGGTACACTAGCTGGGTAACAATGAGACAACCTCCAAACAGCAACAGGAATGGTTTTACAGGTGGAGGCCACTGACATTTTTTTTCTTACTCATCTTTTCTGACTGTTTTTCACTAGTTTTGCATTTGTCTAGGGGCAGTGTCACTACTGGTAGCATGAGGCGATACCTGGACCCTATAGAGTTTGCACAGGCAGTCCAACTCCTCCAGGATGGCACATCAATACGCGCCATTGCCAGAAGGTTTGCTGTGTCTCCCAGCACAGTCTCAAGAGCATGGAGGAGAGCTTGACAGGGCCATAGACAGTCCTTAATCCATCAGCAGGACCTGTATCTGCTCTTGTGTGCAAGGAGGAACAGGATGAGCAGTGCCTACAAAATGACCTGCAGCAGACCACTGGTGTGAATGTCTCTGACCAAACAATTAGAAACAGACTTTATGAGGGTCATCTGGGGGCCCGACATCCTCTATTGGGCCCTGTGCTCACTGCCCAGGACCGTGGAGCTCAATTGGCATTTGCCAGTGAACACAAGAAGTGGCAGGTCCGCCACTGGTGCCCTGTGCTTTTAACAGATGAGCAATGAGCAGGTTCACCTTTAACACATGTGACAGACGTGGAAGGGTCTGGAGAAGCTGTGAAGAAAGTTATGCTGCCTGTAACATTGTTCAGCATAACCGGTTTGGTGGTGAGTCAGTGATGGTCTGGGGAGGCATATCCATGGAGGGACGCACAGACCTCTACAGGTTAGACAATGGCACCCTGACTGCCATTAGGTGTCGAGATGAAATCCTTGGACCCATTGTCAGACCCTACACTGGTGCAGTGGGTCCTGGGTTCCTCCTGGTACACGACAATGCCCAGCCTCATGTGGCAAGAGTATGCAGCCAGTTCCTGGAGGCTGAATGAATTGATACCATTGAATGGTTCCCACGCTCCCCTGACCTAAATCCAATAGAACACCTCTGGGACATTATGTTTCGGTCCATCCGATGCCACCAGGTTGCACCTCAGTCTGTTCAGGAGATCACTGATGTTCTGATTCAGATAGGAGGAAATTCCTCAGGTGACCATCCGTTGTCTCATTAGGAGGATGCCCAGTCATTATAAGGCATGCATACAAGCATGTGGGGCCATATAAACTACTGAGTACCATTTTGAGTTGCTGTAGTGAAATTTCAGCAAAATGGACTAGCCTGCTGCATCATTTTTTCACTTTGATTTTTGGGGTGTCTTTGAATTCAGCCCTCTGTAGGTTGATAATTTTCATTTCCATCAAACAATGTGGCTTCCTTTTGTTCCTAACACATTACCCAGTCCATATCAGTATAGATATCCAGCATGATATTTTTCCCCATTGAGATCTGAAGTGTTTGAGCAGTGTGTATTTGGAACACAATAATAAAATAAATCGACATAATGGAGTCCTGAATACACATGATAGCAAATGTCATATTCAATAAATTGACAGCAGGGATGAGTCACTGATTAGGAAGTTGGTGTGTGCCAGCTCCTTAAAACCCCAAAGATCAAAAACATTTTAAAACTATGTGCAAAAACGATCTAAAACACACAAAACACCCACAAAAGACTAAAAAACATGACACTCAGGTGTGAATGCAGCCTAAATGTTGTATTGTCACTTGCCTTGGTAAATTAACATGAGTAATGTAGTGGTTAACTGCTTTGCATGGTTCACAGATGCAACTGAGCATCTGCAGGCAATTGTGGAATAAAATTCTGTTAAAGATAGGTTGTTCTGTATTTCAAGGATAATACTTGATTTAATAGTGTTGGAAGTCTGATGTTTCAGAAGGATAGATGTCATGTCACAACTTTACTGTGTTTTAGGCTTTGTGCTACTGCTTTTGGACCTTGGGATATTGAAGAGTAGACTATGAATTTTATTGTGATAAATTGTATAATGAAGCTCTCATTTGATCAACAGACATCGAAGATTCAGTTGCAAACAAGAAAGGTAAATAAATTTAACTGTGGATTCTCATTACTTTTTAAATATACATGAGAAGCAACCTGACAAAACATGACATTTATGTACTGTTGATGTAAAACATAGTTCTTTTTGTATATGAAATACCCTTTGCATACACATCTTTTGCACTGCAGTTGATATATTTTTCAAGAATTGGAAATAAATATATATCAATCCAGGGATGTTGGTGTATGGCATCACCAGCTGGCATTACCATCTTGTTCTACATCTGATACCCTCAAAGCAAACAGCTACAGCAGCATTACTCTCTCTGTGACTTTAGATTCAACCTTAACCCTGAAGAACTTCAGTGTAGTGATCATCCGCCAAGGCTCATACTCTTCTTTTCCTCAGGTATACCCTGAGCTAAATTTCATTTCCTGTCTGTTATTATATTATCAACACACAAATAGTATTAGAAGATAATGGTTTTCTTTTTTCTTGTCAAAATAGTTTTATTGAGTACGGAGATTATGTACAGATAACATTGAATAATAACATACATTCAGTATAAGGAAGTTCATTTACAATTAAAGAATAGTTAATTTATTAATAATATCGTAAAACAAGACAATATATTCTAACACAAGGCAAAATAATTTAAAAGGAAATAAAGAAATAGGAGAGAAAAAGAACTTTGGAGTCCTTGTCCATTTCAAAAGAATAGAATTAAATGAGTTATGTAAGTTCTGCTACATCGTTTGCCTTGTTTTATTTCTATTTCTAGACAATAATTGAGATTATTATTTAAATATCAATTAGAGCTTCAATATCATAGAATAATATAGTATAAGGAAAAGAAAGGATAGAAAGTATAGTAGGAAGGGGAGAAGAGAAGAAGGTTAAGGGAAGGAATCCACGAGGTCAGGCCGAAAGTCACCACAACAACTAGGGCTGAAATATAGCCTATATCTTGTTATCACAACTACCATGGCAGTAGAACACTCTTGTCTAGGGTTGGCATGGAATACGTAATCCAAGGCTGCCATGTTACCTCAAATCTGGGGATCGTGTCCAATTCTATAGCTATCATCTTGGCATGAGTCATATAGTAATTCATTTTAGCTTTTGCTTCATTTATATCTAATGTTGGTGATTTCCAAGAATTTGCTAAAGTCTGTTTAGCTGCTGTGAAGAGATATACCAACAATTTGAATTGGGTATGCATTATGAATTCAGGTTTTAAGTTGAGAAGGGCCATTGCTGGATCGAAAGGGATTGTTTTCCCAATAAGGTTAGTTGCAATGTTAAAAATTCCCCTCCAGAATATTTGAGCTAATGGACACGACCACCAGATATGAAGGTATGTGCCAGGGTCCAAACAACCCCGAAAACATTGCGCCGAATAATTTTGCACATATTTTGCTACTCTAGTAGATACTAGATACCAGTGTGTTAAAACTTTATAATTAGCTTCAACCGCCAATATATTAGGGGAAGCTGTTTTTGTTGTTGACCATATTTGTTTCCAATCTGAATTATCAAAAGTACGCTCAAGGTCCTCTTCCCATTTCTGGACATAGGATAATTTGTCTTTACTGGAATGAACCAGCAGGTGGGAATATATAGTAGAGATTGTGCCTCTAGCATGCGGACCTTTTTTACAAACTTCTTCGAAACTAGTCATATGTGTTAATGGGGATGTGGTAGACATTAAGGGTGCAAAGAAATTTTTAATTTGGAAGTATCTAAATAATTCCGACTGCGGTAGACCATATCTTTCACAAAGGGTTGAAAAAGGAATGAATGATGAGGAATGTACAAATTTATACATACACTGTACGTCTCTAGATACCCATTCTTTAAAGGAATTAGGGAATATCCATGCTGGATAGAAAGCAGGATTTTTATAAAATGACAACATTGGGTTATGAGATGATTGTAAATGGTTATTCTTTTTGAATCTATCCCAAAGGGAAATGTAGTGTTTAGTAATTGGATTCTTTAGGTCTATGCGATCTTTTGGAGTGATCCATAGTAAGTTTGATATTGGAATAGGATCGCATTCTGTGGCTTCAATATGTACCCATAACGGGGTCTCCTGATACGCATGATATTTAGCCAGGCTTGCTATGTGTGCAGCCCTATAGTAATAAGCAAAATTAGGGCAACCTAGGCCTCCATTTAATTTTGGGAGATATAGTGTATGTAGTTGTATGCGTGGTTTGAAGGAACCCCATATGTATGACGATGTTTTCCTTTGTAATATTCTTAGGTGATAAGCTGGAATAGGAATTGGTAATACTCTGAATAAGTACAGTAATTTCGGTAGTCATTTTTACCGCGTTGATTCTTCCGAACCACGATAATGGAAGATGAGACCATGATTTCATTAAGTTTGATAATTGTTTTAAAATTGGAGGGTAATTAACTGAAAATAGATCTGCTAATGATGCTGTAAGATGTATGCCTAAGTATGGGATTGATCTGTTCGACCATGTGAAAGGAAGACTAATTTTAGCTGAAGTCAGTTCAATGTTAGAAAGAGATCTGTTCAATGCTAAACATTTTTTAGGGTTTATGTATAAACCAGAAATGTTAGCAAATTTATTGAGAATTGGGATTAGGTTTGGGCCTGACACTTGTGGAGATGAAAGAAATAGGAGGATATCGTCTGCAAACAAACAGAGCTTATGTTGAAATCCTTCCATTTCTATCCCTGTTATAGTGGGGTCAGATCTAATTACTAGTGCGAGTGGTTCTATTAGGAGGGCGAATATCAATGGTGATAGGGGACATCCTTGTCTTGTGCCTCTCTCAATGTTGAAGAAGTCAGATTTATAACCTGCGTGTTTGACATACGCTTTAGGTTTGTTATATAGAGCCATAATCCAATTTATAAAATTTGGACCGAATCCCCATTTCTGCAAGGTATAATTCAAGTAAGGCCATGCAATAGAATCGAAAGCCTTCTTTATGTCAAGTGAGAGAAAGCAAACAGGTATGTGACGTTTTTTAGCTATGTGTGCCAAGAGGGTTGCTCTTCATACATTGTCACCTGCCTGTCCGGAGGGCATGAAGCCTACTTGGTCACGATGTACGAGGGTACCAATGATCATATTAAGGCGGGCTGCTAGAATTTTTGCCAACACTTTAATGTCCATGTTCAACATGGATATGGGGCGATAATTTGTACATAGAGTATCATCTGAGTGAGGTTTAGGAATCATGCAGATGACTGCCAATAATGATTCTTGTCTAAAGAATTTATTATTTTAATAGGTCATTAAATGCTTCAACAAGCATGGGTGAGATAATGTCTGTAAAAGTTCGATAATAAAGGGCTATGAATCTGTCTGGTCCCGGCCTTTTATTTATTTTTAATGTTTTAATAGCCTCTGCTACTTCATCGCTAGTTATGGGTTTTTCTATTGACAATTTTTGGGATTCCGTCATTTTGGGTAGGTTGATACGTGAAAAAAAGGCATCAGCTTCCTCAATGTTAGTTTTATTTGTCTCTGTGTATAGAGTTTTCAAATGAGAGCTAAATTTCTGTACGACTTTAAGAGGATTACTGGTGTATACGTTGTCTGCTATTTTGAGTCTAATAGGTTTATAAGATTTGTTGATAGACTTTAATGCCCTTGCCATGAGAGTACTTGGTTTATTGGAATTCTTATAAAACATATGCTTAGTTTTCCTGAGGGATTTGTCAGCAGATTCAGTTAAGAAAAGATTATATTCTAGGCGGGCTTTCTCTAAGCGAATTTTCCCTTTCTGGTTAGGATTGTTTTGAAAAGCTACGAATGATGCATTAAATTCAGTTTCTAATTGTCTAGCCAATTTTACACAATCCCGTTTGAGTATACCTGCTTGTTGCTGAAGTATTCCTCTCAGAACTGGTTTGTGTGCCTCCCAAATTGTGAGTGAGGAGATTTCGTCACTTTTGTTATGTTCTACGCAGTCATTTAGAGCCTGTTGGATTGTTAAACAGTGGGAGGGGTGTTTAAGTAGCACATCTGGAAGATACCATGAAGGGTCATGCCCATTGGGTATAGTAGAAGCCACCGAGGTATAAACTGCATTGTGATCTGACCAGGGTATAGGGATAATTTTAAATAAAATTACTTCAGGAACCATCCCTATTGTTACAAAGATATGGTCTATGCGACTAAAAGTTTGATGTGGATTAGAAAAATATGTATAATTTCTTTTAGCTGGATTAGATTCTCTCCAAGAGTCAATCAAATTGTGCCTAGAAAGAAGTTGAGATAAAGACCTAGCATCTTGTGTTCATGGTGGGGTATAAGGGTTTTTGTCAAGAAATGGAAGGAGGACCTGGTTGGAGTCCCCACATATAAAAATTGATCCCATTTTGTGGGTGTTAATGATATTAACCACTTGACAACTGGGCACTTAAACCCCCTTCCTAACCAGACCAATTTTCAGCTTTTGGTGCTCTCACATTTTGAATGACAATTACTCAGTCATGCAACACTGTATCTATATGAAATTTTTGTCCTTTTTTTCACACAAATAGAGCTTTCTTTTGGTGGTATTTAATCACCGCTGGGTTCTTTATTTTTTGCACTGTTAAAGAAAAAAGACCGAAAAATCTGTAAAAAAATACATTTTTCTTCATTTCTGTTATAATATTTTGCAAATTAGTAATTTTTCTTCATATATTTTGGCCAAAATTTATACCGCTACATATCTTTGGTAAAAATAACCCAAATCGGTGGATATTATTTGGTCTTTTTGAAAGTTATAGAGTCCAAAAGCTATGGTGCGAATATCTGAAAATTGATCACACCTGAAGTACTGACGGCCTATCTCATTTTTTGAGACCCTAACATGCCAGAAAAGTACAAATACCCCCCAAATGACCCCTTTTTGGAAAGAAGACATTCCAAGGTATTTATAAAGATGCATGGTGAGTTTTTTGAAGTTGTCATTTTTTCCCGCAAAATCAAGGTTTTTTTTTTTTCCACAAAATTGTCATATTAGCAGGGTATTTCTCACAGACCGCATATGCATACCACAAATTACACCCCAAAACACATTCTGCTATTACTCCCGAGTACGGCGATACCACATGTGTGAGACTTTTACACAGCGTGGCCACATACAGAGGCCCAACATGCAGGGGAGCACCTTCAGGCGTTCTGGAGCACCCAGGCCAATTCTGACATTTCTCTCCTACATATAAAAATCATCATTTATTAGCTAGAAAATTACATAGAACCCCAAAACATTATATATGTTTTTTTAGCAAAGACCCTAGAGAATACAATGGCGGTTGTTGCAACTTTTTATCTCGCATGGTATTTGCGCAGCAATTTTTTTAACGCGTTTTTTTTGAAAAAAAAAAAACATTTTGTGCTTTTCAAAAACCAAAACAGTAAAGTTTCCCAATGTTTTTGCATAATGTGAAAGATGAAGTTACGCCGAGTAAATAGATACCCAACATGTCACCCTTCAAAATTGCATACGCTTGTGGAATGGCGCCAAACTTTGCTACTCAAAAATCCCCATAGGCGACGCTTTAAAATGTTTTACTGGTTACATGTTTTGAGTTACAGAGGAGGTCTAGAGCCAAAATTATTGCTCTCACTCTACCGATCGCAGCGATACCTCACATGTGTGGTTTGAACACCGTTTTCATATGTGGGCGGGACTTACAAATGCGTTCGCTTCTGCATGCGAGCACACAGGGACAGGGGCACTTTAAATTTTTTTTTTTTTTTTTTATTGTTCATTTTACTTTATTTATTTTAGTTTGATGCTTTTTTCCAAAAAAAAAAAAAATTTTGACCACTTTTATTCCTATTACAAGGAATGTAAACATCCTTGTAATAGGAATATGGCATGACAGGTCCTCTTTACAGTGAGATATGGGGTCAATAAGACCCCACATCTCACCTCTAGGTTGGGAAGCCTGAAATTAAAAATAAAAAAAACGATCCTGGCTTCGATCGTAGCTGTGAGTCGGTAGAAGCATGGGAGGGGGGACATCCCCTCTCGCCTCCCGTAAGAACGATCAAGCAGTGGAACAGCCGCTATGATCATTCTTATGGTGTAGGGAATCGCCGGCTGAAAAAGCTGATATCTGAATGATGCCTGTAGCTGCAGGCATCATTCAGATATCCCCGCACAAAGTCAAGGACGTTGTATGACGGCCGGCGGGCGGGAAGTGGTTAAACGGATTTTTTTTTTTAACACAAAGTTGTCCAT